>NC_058083.1:55405761-55717510 GCF_014858855.1 Bufo gargarizans | reverse complement strand
AGCCACTCTCCAGGTCCGGCGGTCTCTCGGCTGTCTTCTAATCTCAGGGTTCTGAGAAGAGTGAGCAGGAGGAGGGGTAAGTACTGGACAGCGTTTACAGAACTTCTCTGCCCCTCCTCCTGCAGACTATTTAGCGCTTCCATAATGAAAGCGCTTACTAGTATTCCGTTTATACAATGCATTGCATCTTATAAGGGGAAATATACAGCACCACTGGCAAGTGGGGCCCTCTGGGGGCTTTCTAAATGTGCCTTGAGGGGTTAAAAAATTTATAAAAAATTAACTCATCCACTTGATTACACAGCCAGGCATTGTCTTCTTTCTTCTTCTTTGAGGACCTTCAAAAGGACCTTTGATGACGTAAGATCGTTCTATCTTCATTCAGCAGGACCTGCGCTGATGTCATCGCGCTCACCATGTCGTGATTACGATTACATCATCAAAGGTCCTTTTGCAGATCCTTTAAGAAGAACAAAGAAGAGGATCACAGGTGCGCAAACAAGTGGATGAGGTGAGTTAATTTCTTTTTTACCCCTCAAGGCACTTTTTAGTAAGCATTCTGTATTAATAATGTTATTATGTCCCCTTATAACCATGTTTTAAGGGAAAATAATAAAGTAAATGGGGTCCCGGGTCACTCATCCTTCATCTCCTTAGCAACCATGTGTGCAAATCGCATTGCATCTGCACTTGCTTGCAGATACTATGCGATATTCACGCAGCCCCATTAATTTCTAGGGGGCCTGAGTTGCGTGAAAAACGCAAAATATAGAATATGATGCGATTTTCACGCAATGTAGAAAATCCCCGCTCATCTGCACAGCCCCATTGAAGTAAATGGGTCCGGATTCAGTGTGGGTGCAATGCGTTTACTTCACGCATTGCACCTGTGCGGAATTCTCTACCGTGTAAAAGGGGCCTAATACTTGACGATTTTATAGGCCTATGATATATAAAATACATTACAAATGCATTTCAGAATATAATAGTAAAGTGTTTTCTTTTTATTTCTCCCTTACATATTTTGCATTCAGAAGTACATTTAAAATAATATTCCAGAACATATTCACAGTACATTCCAAAATACATTTTGAAATATATTTATGGCCACAGTAATATATTACTAAATACATTTATAAATGCATGTGATATATATTCTATTATATATTAATAGCATATTTCACAATGCATGCCTAAATATATTTTTAAAATATGTTTCAGCATGCACTGGAACATGTATTGAAAAATATATCCACAAATATATTTCAATATATTTTTGAAATATATTGAAAACGCCCAAAACTGTAGTATTTAAAATATATGTCAATATGTTTTTAAAATTATATTAAGAATGTTTTTTTTACATATATTTAAAATAAATTTTTCTTCCATGTGGGATGGCAACCATCGAGTCCCCGCCACAGCAGTAACAGCCGGATCTCTGCCGCTGATCGCGGCACCGCACGTGGGCGGAGGAAGGACCGCAGGACGAGAATGCTCGTCCTCTAGCGCTAAGTGCCGTCGATTTATGACAAGCATTCTTGTCCTGGGTCGTTAAGCTGTTAAAGTAAGGCTCAGGTCACAGAACTTAGCTTTGTGTTCTTCTGATACAAAAAAGAACAAAAAAAAACAGGATCCTGTAAAAAAAAAGATCCTGTTGCATCAGTTGCCTTCCATTTGAGCTATTTCCTTCTGTGATCCGTTTTTTTAGATGGAAAAAACAGATTTTAGACAGAAATGACTCAAACTGATGCAACAAGATCTTTTTTTATTTATTTTTCTACGAAGAACAGAAAGCTAAACGGTGATGTGAACCCAGCCTGACATGTGGTGACATAAAAAAAGATTTAAAAAAAAAGCTACAAAGTAATAAAAAGTGGCAAAAATACACAAAATTACCCCAATTCACACATTTTAAAAACAATGGGGTTATTCCCAAGGCCTTTTTTTTAATGGCCCATGAATAACGTCCGTCAACAAAACAGGTAATGCGCTGTTTTGTCCATTCTCACACAACCAGCCCCCATATAGTTAAAAGAGAGCCTTTTTACCTACCATTTCTCAGTGAGGCTTCAGTGAAAAAAACTGCCATTAAACACTGTTGTGTGAATACAGGGTAACACAAGATCATTACAGATAATGAACGAGCAGTCCATAGGCCTGTAGAATGTAATTCTGGCTCAGAGTATAAGTAATAGATAAATACTGAGTGAAACTCACCATTTTAGTTGGAACAGTCAACCATATAGGAAAATGTTAGGTTCAAGTAGGTAAATTTCAGCTGAAAAAGCCTTTTGGTCTTGGGGAGATAAAATTTTACTTTTAATCTATTATCTAAAATAAATTACCCGTAGATAGACCAAGATATAAATAAATTCAAAAAGAATCACAGTTAAATAGGAACACACAGTGCACGGCGGCACTGATATAAATAATCCGTGGTCCTACCACTCTGGCGACAGGTCCCTTGATATGGCAGCCCGGGTTCAATTAAAGACGGATCATTTTTTTCCGTAGGCTAAAATAACCATTCGTTGTCGGGGCAGTTATACAACACCTATTCGCCCCTAAATGAGCCCCTGTGGTGGCCCTAGCCTAGATAATCAGAGCAGCCTCACCACAGGGCACTCATCCTTATAAGGGCGACCCCGTTTGGAAGCTGTCCCTAGCTCAAAGCCCTATATTTCCCTACTCTATTCCCGATATGCATGTTTTATATCTGCATCAATAATAATCAGGGGACAGAGAATCAGGATCTGTAGGAAAAAAACAACAAGAAAAATACTTTTACCAAACTGGTTATGTTCAGTTACCTATGTAGATGATCTCAGGCTAGGTCACCTAGTAGGTGGAATGATCGATATTCCTCCACCCACATATACTTCAGGGCATGACGGTAGTATCGGGCTATAGATGTCATCCATGCTGTCCTAACGTTGCGGGTTTAAATAGCCAGCCATCTCTAAGCACAGGGCGGTGGCGGCCACAACAACCCGCAAATTCTTGCTGTACCGGCGGCATCCGGTCACACTGCGAATGCGTGCGCAAGCAAGTCATGTGACCGGAGGCCCACCCACGCGATAACCTGGATGACGTCATTGCGTGTAGACGTGCCAGATCGCGGCGCATCCATTGGAGGCATTGGTTGCCGGGAGACCAGGGAGCGTCTCCAGCAACCAGTGCCACCATGTAAGAGAGGCATTACTTGCGGATAGATTATTGCACTTCATGGTAGGGGGGATACAGGAGTACATGCGTTACCAAAGATTTTGTAACATAATTCCCAAGGCTAGAAATGCATATGACATACTAAATACACAGTTTCCTTCCATGATACAACAAGAAGGAAAGAAGGGGGGAACTTTTAGGAGAGATATAAAGGCTATGGTTCGTCTCAAAGGTTACGGACATGCCCTCAAAGGGCTATTACAACCACATACACTTCACCAAATCTTTACAGGGAGGGTATGTATCAAGGAATATGGTAGTTTAGGACCCCAACCCTGGGTTCTCCCATGGGTGAGTACCTATTGCAATATATTCCCTTTAAATAATATGAGAGGGCCAGCTTTTACTAGTTGCTTAGGAAATTATTATAATAATCACATCAATGTTTAAATAAAACAACCAAAATGTATCTGTTCATTTAGACCGGTCGGTGTGACTGTATGCAGGAGAAAGATCCATCTCGTCTCTCTTTGCAGTAAAATCCGATCCCAATCTCCCCCTCGGATTGGTGGCTTTACTAGTTCAATTCCGACCGCACTAATACAACGTCGGTCACCTTGATGGTATTCATGCACATGTTTAGATATCACTGTGTCCCTCTTATTGGTTATATCATTTAGGTGTTCGCCCACCCTTCGTTGGAACTCTCTCCTGGTTTTACCAATATATTATATTTTACACTCGCAGGTTATCTTATAGATCTCCATCCAACATCCCCAGTCATGGCTAAGTTTTATAGTCTACCAAAGGTCCACAATGGCTACAAACTCATCAAAGGTAGACCCATAAAACCTATCAAAGACACATGAGAATTCCTCTACAAAAACTCAAACTATATAGATTTGGTTTGGGTGGGTCACTCAAAGTGACATCTGCCATTTTACATATGAGAGGACAGAAAGGCAGGAAAGATGAAGATGGAGGATCACATAGGCTCGGGCAGGGCCCAGCAGGCTTCCCATAATGCTTTGCTTTCAGCCTCACCAATGAAGAGGAGCACTATTGGCATGTGTCATAGGCAGATCCCAAGCAGGGAGCCATGTGTTTTATGATTTTGTAAGTTGATGTGACAGGATGACTGTTAAAGACAGAAATAAAAGAAAGCCTAGTTTTTAGACAAACAATACAGATAATATAGTGTCAAATAGGGACAATATTAGGGGAGAAAATAGGAGTTAGATTTAATCAATTTATAGAGAGAGAGATTTTAGCTGCGGACTGGACAGGGTAGCTATTTCTTCTACTTAGGATCTGCTTGCACTGCACATTAATATTTAAAGTTACAGTACTCATTTTTTTCTTAAAGGAGTTATCCAGCAATGCAGAATGATAACATGTCCTCAGGGTAGGTAATCTTTATCAGATTATTGGGGGTACAAGTCCCGGAACACCCGCTGATCAGCTGCTTCAGGAAGCTTGCGCTTGCGCTCCCTTGAACTCTGAACCCTTTGAATTGTGAAGCTCTGTGGAACGAAGAAAATTATTATTGTTCTAACTGTTGTTACTGCCTCATAACTCAGCTGCAGCTGTTGCAGAACCTCAAAAGCAGATACCCAGAAGAAGATTTCTTTTTTTCCCATTTAAACATGTTTTTTTTTGGGGGGGGGGGTTGTTGGAAGGAGGGATAAGTTCAAAACTGTACAACATGTGTTTTACCATCCATAGGATAAATAGCATTTAAAATCTCAGTGAAAACACCTAAAATACTAGTGCAAAATCTGTGTCAGGGCATCTCCAAACATTTTTTTTTTTTTTTTTTTTTGTGGGTTTTGGAAAATAGTAATTAGAGGTTCAAAGTTCGAATCGAAGTTGACGAAGTGGAGTTCGATCCAAATTTCTGGAAAAATTTTATTCGTACCAAAGTTTAATTTCCTTGCCCTTCTCTGAGAACGAGGGATCACCCACAATGCCATGCATGCAGCCAATCAACTGCCACAAACCCCTGTGATGTCACAGCCCTATAAATAGCCTCAGCTATCTTGGTTTCTGCCATTTTCCAGTGTACTTAGTGCAGGGAGAGACGTGACAGGCACTAGGGACAGTGTTTAGGAAAGACTTTATTCTGAAAAAAATAACGATTGAGCAGTTCAGGGAAAGATCATTCATAGTGTAGGGAAAGGATAGGTAGGCATTATCCACACTATAAGGAGAGAGCAGGGACTAATAGGGGAGTGTAAAGCCTGGATAATAGGAACTATTACTATTACACCTTACTGCACACATTGGGGATCCAAATTGCTCTAATACTACTGGCTTTTAGGTTGTTTGCACCATATGATAGCTCAGTAATTCCAGCAATCCTTGCTTGTTATCGGGGTGAAAGTGCTGTGTGATACAACCAGTTTTGGGGTGTATTTATGTAAAAATAACTTTCCATTCACCCTTGCTTCTTTAAGGAAAGTGTGGTTTGATAGAGCCAGTATTGGGGTGTATTAATGAAATAAAAGTATTTCTTCTCACTGTTCTGTGGTGAAAGTACATTGTGATAAAGTCATTTTTGGGGTGTATTAATGGGAAATATAGGTCCACTCACAGTTCGGCAAAATTACATTGTGATACAGCCCATTTTTTTAACTTTTGATTTAATTTAAGTCTTTTAATTTACAGAATATCACACAGACATGTAACAGGCCCTTTAATGGGAATAGGCAGTGGCCAAAATATTTCTGGCACAAGCACAAGTAGCAGCAGAAATAGGGGGGGTGGCAGCAGGGGTCGCAGCGAGAGACATGAGCTCCCTTTGTCATGACTCGGTCTTCTACTTCGTCGCAAGTTATATCAGACACCCCCAGCCAAGAGTTGGTGGGTTCCTCTGACACAACGCTTAGTTGGCATGACCCTGGAGCAGCCCCTGTGCCTCCACCTGTCCTCAATCTGCCTCTGTCATTTTCTGTTCCCTTAGCTCAGAGTATAATCTGCAGTAGGCTCGGTTCCACTTTTCAGCGAGGACAAGCTTCTAAAGGACAGTTAGAAGCTAGTGCCCAGCCAAGATCTAAAGGAGACATCTGCCACTTCCTCTGGTAACATAGTAACATAGTAGATAAGGCAGAAAAAAGACATTTGTCCAACCAGTTCGGCCTGTCATCCTGCAAGTTGATCCAGAGAAAGGCAAAAAAAAAAAAAAGTCCCTGTGAGGTAGAAGCCAATTTTCCCCACTTTAGGGGAATAAAAAATTCCTTCCCGACTCCAATTTGGCAATCAGAATAGCTCCCTGGATCAATGACCCCTCTCTAGTAGCTATAGCCTGTAATATTATTATGCTCCAGAAATTCATCCAGGCCCCTCCTGAATTCCTTTATTGTATTCACCATCACCACCTCCTCAGGCAGAGAGTTCCATAGTCTCACTGCTCTTACCGTAAAGAATCATTTTCTATGTTTGTGTACAAACCTTATTTCCTCCAGACGCAGAGGATGTCCCCTCGTCACAGTCACAGTCCTGGGGATAAATAGATGATGGGATAGATCTCTGTACTGACCCCTGATATATTTATACATCTTAATTCGATCTCCCCTCAGTTGTCTTTTTTCTAAAGTGAATAACCCTAATTTTGATAATCTTTCAGGGTACTCTAGTTGCCCCATTCCAGTTATTACTTTAGTTGCCCTCCTCTGGACCTTCTCCAGCTCTGCTATGTCTGCCTTGTTTACAGGAGCCCAGAACTGTACACAGTACTCCATGTGTGGTCTGACTAGCGATTTGTAAAGTGGTAGGACTATGTTCTTATCACGGGCATTTATGCCCCTTCTGATGCAACCTATTATCTTATTGGCCTTGGCAGCAGCTGCCTGACACTGTTTTTTGCAGCTTAGTTTGCTGTTTATTAAAATTCCTAGATCCTTTTCCATGTCAGTGTTACCGAGTGTTTTACCATTTAGTATGTACAGGTGACTTGCATTATTCCTTCCCATGTGTATAACTTTACGTTTGTCACTGTTAAACCTCATCTGCCTCTTATCTGCCCAAGCCTCCAATCTATCCAGATCCCTCTGCAGTAGTATACTGTCCTCTTCAGTGTAAATTACTTTACACAGTTTAGTGTAATCTGTGAAAATTGATACTTTACTATGCAAGCCTTCTACGTGCAAGTAGGCGGGCAAGTTCCTTCGACAACTGAGGAAGTTCGGCATGGCACAGGACCTACTGAAGTCCTTCTACTCCTGTACCATCGAGCCGGTACTGTGCTCGTCTCTTCTGGTGTGGTATGCCGGTTCATCAGCCAGTGACAAGCGCAAACTACAAAAGGTCATCAGCTCGGCGGAGAGAACTACTCGACTGCCACTACCACCCCTTGACTCTATCTTCTCCAACAGACTGCGCTCCAGGGCTATGAAAATATCCAATGACCATGCAATTTGACAATGTGATCAATAAATGCCTGCGCCAGCATTTTAGCATTGGGCAACCCAGGAAAACGAATGAAATGTGCCATTTTGCTAAAACGGTCCACCACCACCAGAATCACAGTCTTCCCCGAGGAACGAGGTAGGTCCGTAATGAAGTCCATGGACAGATGTGTCCAAGGACGGGAAGGAATGGGTAATGGGAGGAGGGGACCTGATGGCCGCGAATGAGGGACATTGGCACGAGCGCAGGTCTCTCAGGCTGCCACAAAACCCTCAACCGACTTACGAAGAGACGGCCGCCAGAATCTCTGAGCAATGAGATCCACTGAGGCTCTACCCCCCAGGTGTCGTAGACAGAGAGGCACAAACAACCTCTCAGGAGGACAAAGATCAGGAGCCTCTGCCTGGGCTGCCTGAACCTCTGCCTCCAATTCAGGATAAAGAGCAGAGACAACCACCCCTTCACTCAAAATGGGACCCGGGTCTTTAAAGTTCCCTCCTCCCGGAAAACAACGTGAGAGGGCATCCGCCTTCACATTCTTAACCCCAGGGCGGAACGTGACAACAAAATAAAACCTTGAAAAAAACAAAGACCATCTGGCCTGTCTCGGGTTCAGACGCTTGGCTGACTCCAAGTAGGCCAGATTCTTATGGTCGGTAAACACGGTAATAGGATGTCTGGCTCCTTCTAGCCAATGGCGCCATTCCTCAAAAGCTAACTTGATGGCCAACAACTCCCTATCTCCCACATCGTAATTCCTCTCTGCGGAGGAGAGTTTCTTCGAGAAATAGGCACACGGTCGCCATTTGGCAGGAGAGGGACCCTGAGACAAGACCGAACCCACACCCACCTCAGAAGCGTCCACCTCAACAATGAAGGGCAGAGAGATATCAGGTTGTACCAAGATGGGAGCGGAAGCAAAACTCTCCTTGATACTAGAAAAGGCCTTACGCGCCTCTACCAACCAGGAGGAAAAATCTACCCCCTTTCTAGTCATATCAATGAGCGGCTTAACAACAGAGGAATAATTCAAAATGAACTTCCGGTAATAATTGGCAAAACCCAAAGAGCGCATCAGCGCCTTCTGATTCTCAGGAAGCTCCCAATCAAGCACAGCGCGGACCTTCTCGGGGTCCATGCGAAAACCAGAAGCGAAAAAGAAACCCCAGAAATTGAACAAACACACATTTTTTCAGTTTAGCGTACAATTTATTCTCCCGCAGAATGAGCAAGACCTGACGTAGGTGGTCCCTATGAGTTTTGAAATCAGGAGAAAAAAATCAAAATGTCATCTAGATACACTAGTACAAATTTCCCCATTAAATGATAAAAAATGCTTTTCACAAAATGTTGGAAGACGGCTGAAGCATTCATCAAACCAAAAGGCATAACCAAATTCTCAAAATGGCCCTCAGGGGTATTGAGGGCCGTTTTCCATTCGTCCCCTTCTCTGACGGTCCGGGATCAGAGAAAGCGGATAAGGGTCACGAATTGTGATACTGTTCAGCTCCCTGAAATCCAGACATGGTCTTAAAGAACCATCTTTTTTCTTAACAAAAAAAAAAACCAGCGGCAACAGGTGACTTCGAGGGTCATATGTGTCCCTTTCTCGGGCTCTCAGAGATATAAGTACGCATAGCGACCCTTTCAGGTTGGGAGAGATTGTATAAACGAGACTTAGGCAGCTTGGCGCCTGGGATGAGATTAATAGGGCATTCGTACTCCCTGTGCGGGGGCAACTCCTGAACACCACTCTCAGAAAACACATCCAAAATTTCAGAGAGAAAAGATGATACAGTCTTAGTATAAACCTCTGAAAGAGACGTCCAACGTCTGCAAAAGTCACTCCAACCATTTATTTGCCTTGCTTACCAATCAATAGTGGGGTTATGTTTAGTGAGCCAGGGTAGCCCCAATACTAGAGGAGTAGGTAATCCGCTCAGGACGAAACATGACATCCTCAACATGAGCATCACTCACAGTCAAATGGATATTGTGAACTATGCCCTTCTAACGATTTTTGAGAAAGTGGGGTGAAATCAATAGCAAAAACAGGTATGTCCTTTCCCAAAGTGCATACCTGGAAACCATGTGTTACAGCAAATTGACTATTAATGAGATTGAAAGCTGCTCCACTATCTACAAAAATATCACAAACAATGTTCTTGCTCTCTAGCGCCACCCTAGAAAGTAGGACAAAACGGGAACTACAAGCAAACGGAAAAGCTTCAATTTCTGCATCAACTTTGCCAATGGTAACAGATGGAAATTTTTTAGAGCATTTCTTTCTTTTTGTTTCTTTATTACCCTCAAAACTCTCCCTGGATCTTCTAGGGGGGCAAACATTTGCCAAATGATTTATACTTTCACAACAGAAACAAACCCTCCTTGGAGAGCTGAATCCTCTATTATTAGAGGCAAGCAAACCCAGCTGCATGGGCTCCTCCTCAAAGGGGATAGAGAGAGACTGAGACCCCTGTGCACTGAATGAGACAGACCCACTGTCCTTGGACTGAATATGACAGGAAGGAGTGATCTCTCCTCTCTCTCTAAGACACCTGTCAATACGAACAGCCTGAGACATGGCAGACTCCAAGGAAACAGGTCTCTTGTGAATTGCAAATGCATCCTTCAATCCCTCTGAAAGACCATGGCAAAATTGACTTCGGAGTGCAGCATCATTCCAACCAGAATCAGCTGCCCATCTCCGAAATTCTGAACAGTATATCTCTGCGGAGTGTTTACCCTGACATAAAAGACGCAGTCTAGATTCAGCCAGAGCAATACGATCCGGATCATCATATATCTGACCCAGGGCTACAAAAAATTCATCCACCGATGGGAGGGGCCGTGCCCCCACCGGTAGTGGAAAGGCCCAAGACTGAGCGTTATCCCTGAGCAGCGAGATGATGATCCCCACTCTCTGCTCCTCATCACCAGAGGAATGGGGAAGTAGGTGAAAATGGAGTTTGCAAGCCTCTCTAAAACGAATAAAATTCTCATTACCCCCGGAGAACGTATCCGGGAGCAAGATCTTAGGCTCAGAACAAACTCCATGAACACAAGCTGAACCGGTCACCTGAAACTGAGATACAGTTCTAAGGAGATCTGCTACCTCCAGTGTAAGAGCCTGCATGCGTTCAGTCAAGAGTAAAACCAGATCCATGCTTAAGACGGTTTTGGCGGTTTATAATGTCACGGATGGTGTTGCAGAAAACTACAAGACAACAAATGAAGATCCAACTGACTTGATCCCAAACTAAGGAACATAAGGGTGAGCCCTGTAAAAGCCCTAGCACTCTCCCTGACTTCTCAGCCCACAGAAAGATCTCTATGATAGATAATTGCATCCCCTCGTGCCTCGACTGTATGACACCTGAACACCCTACAACAGTGAGGGGACACGATCACCGGCTCCCTACACTTAATACGGAGGGAGTCAGGGTCACCTAGGAACAGGAAAACACAAATAAATGAAACAGACTTATCTGTGGAAGCATCAGTTGCAGCATCCAGCATGCGCACAATCCAGGAAGTTGTATAAACCGCAAAGCGATGCAGTATGGGAGGGGATTTAAAAGGATGCAATCAGTGCAACTAGATGACAGCTGAGAGAGGGAAACGAGATGACAAAACGAAAGCAAAAGAACCTCAAGCAAGAGGTTCTGAAGAACATCTGTCAGAGCTTCTCAGATATCTGGCGGTGACATCACCACTCTGTGGTCTCCTCAAGCTGCTGCCAACTCACCACTCTGTCTCTGGGCCACTCTGTGGTCTCCTCATGCTGCTGCCACCTCACCATTTTGTGGACTTATCATGCTGCTACTACCTCATTACTCTGTCTCTGGGCGACTCTGTGATCAACTCATGCTGCTGCCACCTTACCACTTTTTGGTCTCATCAAGCTGCTGTCAACTCACCACACTGTCACTTAGCCACTCTTTGTTCTCCTCATGCTGCTTCCAGCTCACCACTCTGTTACTGGGCCACTCTGTGTTTTCCTCATGTTGCTTCCACCTAACCACTCTGTGGTCTCCTCATGCTGCTGCCACTTTACCACTCTCACTTGGCCACTCTGTGGTCTCCTCATGCTGGTGCGAGCTAACCCCTCTGTCACTGGGCCACTCTCTGATCTCCTCATGCTGCTGCCACTTGACCTCTCTGTGGTCTCTTCATGCTGCTGCCAAAACACAACTCTGTAACTGGGCTACACTGTGTTCTTCTCATGCTGCTGCCAACTCACCACTTTGTTACTTGGCCACTTTGTAATCTCATCATGCTGCTGCCACCTTACCACTCTGTCACTTGGCCACTCTGTGGTCTACTCATGCTGCTTCCACCTCACCACTCTGTGGTCTCCTCATGCTACTGCCAGCTCACCATTCTGTCACTGGGCCAATCTGTGGACTTCCCATGCTACTTCCACCTCCCCAATCTGTTACTGGGCCACTCTGTGGTTTCCTCAAGCTGCTGCCACCTTACCACTCTCACTTGGCCACTCTGTGGTCTCCTCAGGCAGCTGCCACCTCAACACTCTGTCGTCTTCTCATGCTGCTGCCACCTTACCACTCTGTCACTGGGGCAATCTGTGGTTTCCCCATGCTTCTGCCATCTCACCACTCTGTGGTCTCCTCAAGCTGCTGCCACCTCACCACTCAGTCATTGGGTCACTCTGTGGATTTATTATTCCGCTGCCACCTAACCATTCTGTGGTCTCCTCATGCTGTCCCCACCCTTCTGTCAGAAGGACAGAAAAATTGGACACACAATAGATTCTGTCTTTAGAACAGCCGTAAGGCCTATATGACATGGTCCTTATTTTGCATCAGGATTTGCTTATGATTAGGTAGCCAAAAACAGAAGTTGGTACAAAACACAGAAGACATGCTCTAATTCCATTCACTTGTCATCTATGTTTTGGATCCACTCCTGTTTTTTTTTTTTTTTGGGCTTTACCAATACTGATGTATTACTGACAAAATTCTGACCGAGTGAAGGCGGATGCTCAACAGACAGGATCTGTTTTTTCGGGGTTGTTCTTCTAACAGATCAGAAGAGGGATAACCCATTAATATTACACACATATAGTATAAACTCAATCTTTATTATTAAAAGAGAACAATTAAATACATGATACAGCAAAAAAAAAATAATGCATATAGTGGTAGCAGTGCAGCAATGTACTGCGACAAATATAAAACCACCATCCCTCCAAAATTAATAACTCCTATGGTTCGTTTTGCGCAGTCAATGGAAATATTGCACACCAACAATTAATACAATTATTGTGTATAAATTGCATATAGAGGTCTAAATAGTGGGCAAATAAATAAACAATCAAATTCTGACCAGAAGAGGAGAAAGGATGATGGCACCAACCCGACTCGCGATTTGCCTCGCTTCTTCGCGCCCCCGCGAATATCGGCACTTCAAGAATTCACGAATGTTTAGAATATAGCGCTATATATTCGCAATGGCGAATATTCGGGTTTATTTTGGTCTTTTTTTAACACAGTGCACATCAGGTGATCATCCCTCCCTTATTCTAGTTTGTGGGCCAATGAGAAGGCTTTGTCACAGCTTAGCAACATCCCTAGAAACCAATAGAAAAGTTACCTACCCCATGCCGGCATTTCACGCGCACTACGCGAATATTATATTGCTGATTTTCACAATCAAGAATACAATCTCGAATTTGAGAATTCACGAATATATGATGAATATTCTACAAAATATTCGCAAAATATCACAAATTTGAATATTGCCGCTGCTGCTCATCACTAGTTATTACCGGGAAACATTGTGTACACAGGTTGCTTTGCTTCTTTGCGCCCCCTAAAGAAGCGAGGCGAAACGCGCGTCGGGTTGGTGCCATCATCCTTTCTTCTCTCCTGGTCAGTATTTGTTTGCTTTATGCCTATTATTATCCATTGCCCATTGCTTATGGTTGCATCTATGTTAGCACACTTGTGATGTACTTGGAGATTCCTGTGGAGACTCCATGTCTAACTTATATGCAATGACTTTGCAATGGGTATGTTTAGGTATTATGGCATAAGGTCAAGGTCCTTGATTTGCCCACTATTTAGACCTCTATATGTGATTTCTACACAATAATTGTATTAATTGTTGGTGTGAAATCTTTCCATTGACAGCGCAAAACGAACCATAGGAGTTATTATTGTTGGAGGGATGGTGGTTTTTATACTTGTCGCAGTACATTCCTTCCCTGCTACCACTGTATGCATTTTTTTGCTGTATCATGTATTTAATTGTTCTCTTTCAATAATAAAGATTGAGTTTATACTATATGTGTGTGATATTAATGAGTTATATGTTTGAGTGACACACATATTCTACTATTCACATCAACGTATTGGTTGTTAGATCAGAAGAAGGGCAAATTGATCATCAAAAGTTGTGTCAGCACAAACTTACTGCTGACACCCTCTCCCTTCTGTCGACTCTGTAACACTATGTAACAGAACAGGGCGAAATCTGTGGAATCAGTTGATGACGGTGAAAAAGGAGTGCGCTCATTCACACTATAGTAGGATCTTGGGCCGCTGCACGGTTCTTCATAATTGGCACTAACATTGACCTGTAAGCCTGAGTTCACACTTGAGTTATTTGGTCCGTTTTGGCCCGTAACTGACCAAATAAGTGAAGTGTGCAGTGATTCTAAGAGTGACGCCTGTCATCTGCATGTCATACTGACTCACAGTAGTGTTTCACTACCACATTGGACTACCTATGCATGTTTCTGCAGAGCACAGTGTTCTACATCACTATACATGCTCTCTGAGGCCAGGAGACTGCAGTTTTTATATGTGTTCTTTAAGAAATTCGCTCATCTCTAAAGGCAATATACTTTATGTGTGTCTTACAATACAATAGTGCTATAAATCTCTGAGTGAAAACATGAAATACTAGTCTAAATTAATATCAAAGCATCTCCAGATAGTTTTATCTATTTATTTATTTATTTTTGGGGGGTAATGGGGTTGGGAAAATAGTGATATATCTGTGTATTATAATACAGAGGGTAGCATTTAAATCTTTGAGTGATATAGTGAACTACTAAGTACAAATCTGTGTCAGTGCATCTCCAGATAATTCATTTATTTTTTTATTTTTTTGTGGGGGATTTGCAAAAATACCAATATATGTGTGTATTATAATACAGAGAGTAGCGTTTGAAATCTCTCAGTGATAACGTGAAATACTACTCCGAACTCTGAGTACAAACAGTTCAAGTGTTGGTTTCAACTTTTGTTTTACACTTCAGAAAGCTGTTTTTTTAATTTGCATGTTTAACCACCTCCCGACTGCCTAACGGGAGGTGGTTGATTTATTCCTCCTGGACGCATCGGCGCGTCATCTCGCGAGACGCGAGATTTCGTCACAGCCGGCCCGCGCATGCACATCGCGGGCCGGCATTTCGTCGCCAAGTATTTCGTCAGCAACCTGCCGGATAAGCCAGATAACCAGATAACCCATCATATTAGTAAATATGATGGGGTTATATGGCTGCTGTGCTCCTCTGCTCCTTCTTTTGGTCGGTTGGTTCCAGCAGAGGAGCAGAGGAGCACACATCACTGTGAGTACCCACCAAAACCACACTTAGCCTCCAGATCACCCCTATTAACCCTTTGATCACCCCTTTGATCGCCCCTGTCAATCACTAGTGAAAGGAAAAAAGTGATCAGTGCAAACTGTCACTTTTTTTTTTCACTGTTATTGACCGTTAGGTTTTAGGTATAGTTTAGGCCCCTTGGTTAGGTAGTTTAGGGATCAGTTAGCGCCCAGCCCACCGCACCGCAGTCCGTTATTCGCTGATTAGCGTATCGCTAATCAGCATTTGTACTTTTATAGTATCTGGAAGTGATCAAAACTGATCACGGTCAGATCTATAATTGTATTAGTGTCACTTTAGTTCTCCCTCCACCCAAAACGCAGTGTTTGCCCGATCAGGCCTGATCGGTCGCCCACACGTGCGTTTGCCCACACCCGCCCCACCGCAGTGCCAAAAAATTTTTGGGATCGCTGCACATTCACTTTACACGCACTGCGGCGATAAAAAAATCAGTTTTGATATTTTTTATCAACCGCAGCGGCCTCCGGTACTTCGCTAGCCTCCCCTTTGTAAGACAGGCTTGCTTTTTTTTTCTTGGGTAGTCTCAGGGAATACCCCTAAATTTAGTTGCCCACATGTCAAACAGGGGGTATTCTTCTGAAGAGGCCTACAGGCTTCTGACCCAGTCGGGTGAGGAGTGGGAACCCTCATCTGATGAATCTAGCGGGTCAGAATACAAACCTGTAGAAAGCAGTGGCTCTCTGACCCAAAGTTCGGACTAGGAGGCTGAGGTCCCTGATAGCACCAGGCGTACCCGGCCCCGTGTCGCTAGACCGCAGGTTGGGCAGGATCCGCTTCAAGAGCAGCAGAGTGGGGCTGGTGCTGTCGGATTACGTGGTGAGGCATACACCAGCAGCCCAGCCCTTTCTGGACCTAGTACCAGCACTGCCGTAGAACATGGTGAAGTAGCGAGCACCAGAAGGGCAGTTGAAGCTGGTACGGTGGCACGTGCAGTAGTGACCCCGTCGCAGCCACCGCAAAGACGTGCCCGTAGAGCCCCTAGAATCCCTGAGGTGCTGGCAAACCCTGATTGGCAGTCCCCAACTTCAGCCGCACCTGTAGTTCCCCCTTTCACCGCCCAGTCTGGAGTTCGGGTTGAGACAGCTCAGATCGGTTCGGCCCTGGGATTTTTTGAGCTGTTCTTGACTGCGGAGCTCTTAGACTTAGTTGTGGCAGAGACAAACCGGTATGCCACACAATTTATAACCGCTAACCCGGGAAGCTTTTATGCCCAGCCTTTCCGGTAGAAACCAGTCCAAGTTTCCGAAATTAAAACTTTTTTGGGCCTCCTCCTCAACATGGGTCTAACTAAAAAGCATGAATTGCGGTCATATTGGTCCACGAACCCAATTCATCACATGCCCATGTTCTCTGCTGCTATGTCCAGGACACGATTTGAGACCATCCTGCGCTTCCTGCACTTTAGTGATAACAGCACCTCCCGTCCCAGAGGCCACCCTGCTTTTGACCGGCTCCACAAAATTCGGCTCTCATAGACCATTTCAACCTGAAATTTGCAGATATGTATACCCCAGAGCAAAACATCTGCGTAGACGAGTCCCTTATACATTTTACCGGGCGCCTTGGCTTTAAACAATACATCCCAAGCAAGCGCGCCCGGTATGGGGTCAAATTGTATAAGCTCTGTGAAAGGGCCACAGGCTATACACACAAATTTCGTGTCTATGAGGGAAAAGATCAGACCCTGGAGCCGGTCGGTTGCCCTGACTACCTGGGGAGCAGTGGGAAGATATTCTGGGACTTGGTGTCACCCTTATTCGGCAAGGGGTACCATCTTTATGTGGACAATTTTTACACAAGTGTGGCCCTCTTTAGGCATTTGTTTCTAGAACGGATTGGCGCCTGTGGTACCGCGCGAACTAGTCGCGCGGGCTTCCCCCAACGGCTCGTTAGCACCCGTCTTGCAAGGGGGCAGAGGGCCGCACTGTGTAACGAAGAACTGCTCGCGGTGAAATGGAGAGACAAGCGTGACGTTTACATGCTCTCTTCCATTTACGCAGACACGACAATACAAATTGAGCGAGCAACCCGTGTCATTGAAAAGCCCCTCTCAGTCCACGACTATATCCTTCACATGGGAGGGGTGGACTTCAATGACCAGATGTTGTCTCCGTATTTAGTTTCCCGCAGAACCAGACGCTGGTATAAGAAGGTGTCTGTATATTTAATTCAATTGGCTCTGTATAATAGTTTTGTTCTCTACAGTAAGGCTGGGAGAACTGGATCCTTCTTCAAATTTCAGGAAGAGATCATAGAGAACCTCCTGTACCCAGGAGGTTCCGTGGCCCCATCCACCAGTGTAGTTAGCCGTCTACATGAGCGACATTTCCCCAATGTCGTTGCTGGTACCTCAATCCACCCGTCACCCCGAAAAAGATGTTGTGTCTGTAGCAGGAGTGGAATAAGGCGTGACACCCGCTATTTCTGTCCTGACTGTCCTGACCACCCTGCCCTATGCTTAGGGGAGTGTTTCCGGAAGTACCACACACAGGTACTCCTAGCATAGTGATCATCTCACCAGGACAGGCACACAGGGCTATTAGGGCCCATTCACTCACTGCTGCTGCAAACGTCTCCTTTCACCTGGGACAAAGTGCATAACGCACTTCGCCACATCTTTGGGCGATTTGCGCTTTGCACATTGACCCATGGGGAAGAGAGGTTTGTTCTATAAAGGTAAAAAAACAAAAAAGAAAAAAAAAAAACACCAGTAAGCAAACACGTTAATGTTTAGTTCAAAAAGTTAAAGTTTACATGTTCTGTTCCAAAGTTAATAAAATTATTGCGTTGCGGCCTGGTTTTTTCTTTTTTTTCTTTTTTTACCTTCCAGGTGGACCAACCGATCGACTAGCTGCAGCACTGATGTGCATTCTGACAGAAGCATTGCGCTGCTGTCAGATTACACACAAGTCGGTGTATGCGGCGCTGCAAGAAGAGATTTCTCCTCTGCAGTAACAGATACGTTTGCCGAGGCATACGAGCTGAGGAGGAGGCGGCGTTCCTATGCTTTGGCAAACACTTTGTATGTAAAAAAAAAATAAAAAATCCCGGCAATGATTTATTCATCCACATCGATTGATGTAAATGGAGAAATCTGGTTTGCCAGGGCATATGAGCTAAGTGGGTATGGATGTTGGGCGGAGCTCCTATGTCCTGGCAGACGCCTTTCCCCTCCTTTTTTTTTTTTTGGCAGAGATTTTTTCATTCACATTGATCGATGCGAATGAAGAAATCTGTGCCGTTCATTTTTTTCTTTCAGCCCAGAGGCTGAACGGAAAAAAAAATCTCATTACCTGTATGCACAATATAAGGAGAATAGCAGATACTCCTAATGCTGGCCATACATGTAATGATTGCGGAGACCCTCAAATGCCAGGGCAGTACAAACACCCCACAACTGACCCCATTTTGGAAAGAAGACACCCCAAGGTATTCGCTGAGGGGCATATTGAGTCCATAAAAGATTTACATTTTTGTCCTAAGTTAGCAGAAAGTAAGACTTTGTGAGAAAAAAAAAAAATATCAATTTCCGCTAACTTATGCCAAAAAAATACATTTCTATGAACTCGCCATGCCCCTCATTGAATACCTTGGGGTGTCTTCTTTCCAAAGTGGGGTCACATGTGGGGTATTTATACTGCCCTGGCTTTTTAGGGGCCCTAAAGCGTGAGAAGAAGTCTGGGATCCAAATGTCTAAAAATGCCCTCCTAAAAGGAATTTGGGCACTTTTGCAGCCTAGATGCGCAAAAGTGTCACACATCTGGTATCGCCGTACTCAGGAGAAGCTGGGGAATGTGTTTTGTGGTGTCATTTTACATATACCCATGCTGGGAGAGATAAACATCTTGGTCAAAATCCAACTTTGTATGAAAAAAATGGAAAAGTTGTCTTTTGCCAGGATATTTCTCTCACCCAGCATGGGTATATGTAAAATGACACCCCAAAACACATTCCCCAACTTCTCCTGAGTACGGCGATACCAGATGTGTGACACTTTTTTGCAGCCAAGGTGGGCAAAGGGGCACATATTCCAAAGTGCACCTTTCGGATTTCGCCGGTCATTTTTTACACATTTTGATTGCAAAGTACTTCTCACACATTTGGGCCCCTAAATTGCAAGGGCAGTATAACTACGCCACAAGTGACCCCATTTAGGAAAGAAGACACCCCAAGGTATTCCGTGAGGGGCATGGCGAGTTCCTAGAATTTATTATTTTTTGTCGCAAGTTAGTGGAATATGAGACTTTGAAAGGAAAAAAGAGAAAAAAAAAAATCATCATTTTCCGCTAACTTGTGACAAAAAAAAAAAATTCGAGGAACTCGTCGTGCCCCTTTCCGAAAGGTGCACTTTGGAATATGTGCCCCTTTGCCCACCTTGGCAGCAAAAAAGTGTGACACATCTGGTATCGCCGTACTCAGGAGAAGTTGGGGAATGTGTTTTGGGGTGTCATTTACAAATACCAATGCTGGGTGAGAAAAATATCTTGGTCAAATGCCAACTTTGTATAAAAAAAATGGGAAAAGTTGTCTTTTGCCAAGATATTTCTCTCACCCAGCATGGGTATATGTAAAATGACACCCCAAAACACATTTCCCAACTTCTCCTGAGTACGGCGATACCAGATGTGTCACACTTTTTTGCAGCCTAGGTGGGCAAAGGGGCACATATTCCAAAGTGCACCTTTCGGATTTCACCGGTCATTTTTTACACATTTTGATTGCAAAGTACTTCTCACACATATGGGCCTCTAAATTGCCAGGGCAGTATAGCTACGCCACAAGTGACCCCATTTTGGAAAGAAGACACCCCAAGGTATTCTGTGAGGGGCACGGTGAGTTCCTAGAATTTTTTATTTTTTGTCGCAAGTTAGTGGAATATGAGACTTTGTAAGAAAAAAAATAAAATAAAAAATCATCATCATTTTCCGCTTGTGACAAAAAATAAAAAGTTCTATGAACTCACTATGCCCATCAGCGAATACCTTAGGGTGTCTACTTTCCGAAATGGGGTCATTTGTGGGGTTTTTCTACTGTTTGGGCATTGTAGAACCCAGGGCCGTCTTTAATATTGATTGGACCCTGGGCAAAAATTTACTTGGGCCCCCTGGATCCCACCTTCCCACACCTTAGCAATCAATCACGCCCTCCACCACAACACACACACACAAAAAATCCACACACCTGGTAGAGTCCAGTGAATTACTGTAAATACTTCCAGTTCTGAAGACTCCAGCGGCTCAGGGTCAGTGCTCTGGGCAGCTGGGCTCAGGCTGGAAGTGGGCACCGCACTGCAGGAAGGAGACCAGGGCTCGGCTCACCCTAGTGTTCCAGTGCACCCCAGCACCCCACAGTATGCAGTATAGCACCCTATAGTATACAGCAACCCACAGTATGCAGTATAGCACCCTATAGTATACAGCACCACACAGTATGCAGTTTAGCACCCCACACTATACAGTACCCCACAATATATAGTAGAGCAGTATAGCAGCCCACAGTATACAGCACCCCAAACAATACACGATACAGCCCCCCACACTATACAGTACAGCAGTATAGCACTCCACACTATACCGCACCCACAGTATACATTATACAGACCCCCACAGTATACAGTACAGCAGTATAGCCCCCCCACACTATACAGGCCCCCCCCCACAGTATACAGGCCCTCCACACAGTATACAGTCCCACACAGTATACAGCCCCCCACAGAGTATACAGCCCCCACACAGTATACAGTCCCACACAGTATACAGGCCCCCACACAGTAGTTTACAGTATATTAACATAACAGCCCCTGTCACCTTTTTCTGATGTAATCTTCACACAAAAAAGCTCCACAGTTAACTTCTGCAACACTCCACAGGACCTGTGATGACCTCATAGCCATGTGACCAGTAATTGCTAGGTTACTGGTCACATGGTGATGATGTCATTAAGGTCCTAAATCACAACTTTAAACACAGTACGATCATGATGCCTGGACTCCTGGTAGAGCTGACAGCCTGACACCCGGGGCAGTGGCTAGCAGGGCTCAATAGGCAGCTGCCTTTGGCCCCCCAGGAGCAACTGGGCCCGGGGCAGCTGCCCCTTTTGCCCCTTGGTAAAGACGGCCCTCAGGAATCATGACAGGTGCTCAGAAAGTCAGAGCTGTTTCAAAAAGCGGAAATTCACATTTTTGTACCATAGTGTGTAAACGCTATAACTTTTACCCAAACCATTTTTTTTTTGCCCAAACATTTTTTTTTATCAAAGACATGTAGAACAATAAAATTTGGTGAAAAATTTATATATGGATGTCGTTTTTTTTGCAAAATTTTACAGCTGAAAGTGAAAAATGTCATTTTTTTGCAAAAAAATCGTTACATTTTGATTAATAACAAAAAAAGTAAAAATGTCAGCAGCAATAAAATACCACCAAATGAAAGCTCTATTAGTGAGAAGAAAAGGAGGTAAAATTAATTTGGGTGGTAAGTTGCATGACCGAGCGATAAATGGTGAAAGGAGTGTAGTGCCGAAGTGTAAAAAGTGCTCTGGTCATGAAGGGGGTTTCAGCTAGCGGGGCTGAAGTGGTTAAATACACAGGTATTTAGGTCACAGATTTTGTAGCAAATCTGTGACTTTACCTCACTCACGCTACTTTTGCAAAGTGGTGGAAAAAGAGGTCGCAGCGTGGGCGGGGAAGAGGGCGGACCATCTCATTCATTATTTTCCACGCCAATGTATGGTGTGGAAATTGGCCTTAAACTACGCCAGCAAGGGAGCTGGGATAGATTAAAGTATATCCCATGGCCAGTGACAGAAAGCGCCAAAGTTATGTAGAGGTCTGCACCTCTACATAACTTAGGTGCATCCACCGACCATCCACAGGGATTAAGACCGGCGTATCAATTGCAGTTCTTAATTAATGCCCACCGCAGTGTCAGGACTTTGACTACTGTAACACGGAAACAGGAATTGTGCAGCAATAAAAACTGCTTGGACTCACTATTCCTACCTACTTGCATGATCACCCTAGGCAGTGACCCACAACTGGTTAACAGTCCCTATACTGCAATATGTGAAGAGGGACACCCAAACAGGGACAAACAAATGAACAAAACACTGAGAGAGAAGTCGTACAAAAAAAAAAGCTGGTAGGTCAATGCAGTACAAATAATCCAGAGACAAACAAGAAACCAAGAAACGCGGAATCAATACAATACCAAAATGCCGGAAGTCAGAACCGGAGTTCCAAAGTCAAATCCAGAAATCCAAAGCCAGGAGAGTTTTCAATTACACAAGAAAGCAGCATGTAGAGCAAGCGGGCAAGAAATTTACCAGCGCCTGCACCCACAGGAGTCAGCCTTATATAGAGAGCTGGGAATGTTCTCCAGGTGACTTCCTTTTCCTAAGAAATATAAACAAAAATTCCAGCACACCTCTCCCTGCTGAAGACTTAAATGAGATTAGTCAGTGTTGGGGCTGTCCTGAGGAGAAGATACAAAAGGAGGCTGGGAACCCCATGCATAGCTGTATTGGTTACGGCAATAGTGGCATCTGTAGCCAAGGTATCGGTGGTTGGGACAGTGACAGTTTCAGTCGGGGCAAATGCTGAGCAGAGGATAGGGACCAAAAAGCCCACCGCGATATATCACAGTCTGATAAAAGTTGCAGGGAGAGAGGGGACTCCGATGATGATTGTGTGTTGGGCAGGACCTGGTAGCCAGCAGTTGTTGGTAATGCAGTCGCTGCCATACCATTTTGTAGTGCCTTGCACTCTCACATGGGGGAGAATGCGGGCTGCTCCTTATGATTTTAGCTGTGCTGCAAGGTGCACACCGCAATGGACACCTAGAACAACTGATCTGGACCGGGACACTGACTTTAGCAAGGTGCTGGCAATGTTCAGAAGACCATGTTTAAGCCATTCTTATGTGGCAAAGAATGCTCTTCTGGACTTGCAGAGACAGAAAAGTCTGCAGCTACATTGTTTAATCTGCGACGTTCCAACTACCTTGAATTCAACATTGCACATGTTTGAGTGTCTGTACAAACAGCGGAAAGCTGTGTATGATTTTGTCATGCAGCAGACCTCCTCAGCAAATAGCTTGTGTTGTTTCCAGTTCGGGTAGTTTATGTCGTTCAAGCTGCAGTTGTCCCTCATCAACCTCATTTCTATCTTAGTACATACAGTGATGCTCATTAAGCAGGGGATGATAAAGGAAGAATAACAGCAAGCAAGAGGAAGAGGTGGAGGATCAAGAGGATGATGATGACAATGGCACCAGCCAAGACAACAAATCACCTCAGCTGGGGGGGGGGGGGGGGGGGGGGTCAGTGGCGCACAAAATAACTGGCTTCTCAAACACTCTGGCAAGAATAGTGACTTGTATGCTCACTAGTGATGTCCCGAACTATTCGCCGGTGAATAGTTCCCGGAGAACATAGCTTGTTCGCGTTCACCGCTGCGGGCAAACATATGCGATGTTCGGTCCTCCCAGACCCTCCCACCTCCTGGACAGCATCCATTTTAGATTCATTCGGAAGCTGCATTCACAGAGAGAGGAGGGTGTCACGGCCATGGTCATGGTCGTGACTCCTGAACAGCATGAGGTTGTCAGCGGTTTGGTTTGGTTGTTAATCACAGGTGAGGGCTGTGGTATTTGCCTCACCTGTGGTTTCCGCTGGCAACAGTATTTATGTGGCAGCATGGCAGCCTGAGCTGTGTCGTGGCAGCTTGCTGTGTTGTGCGTGCGGTTGCACTTGGCAACTTGTGTGATTGGTGTGCACTTCCCATGTTTGGTGTGCACGGGGTTGTATGTGTGTTCACTTCCTTTTTAAGTTGCTGTCCTCCCTTGTCTGGTGTGTGAAGGGTTAATTTCCTTCCTTGGCTGTGAGCACTGGGTGTGTCCGCGTGGGTGTGGCCACTTTGGGCTATAAAGCCTTGTTGGAGATCAGAAGCTGAGGGGTGCTTCAGCCATGCTTTGCTGGAGACACCCTCCTTGTATTTACATCTGCCAGTGGGGGCCACCCTTGTGGTCATAAACTAACTGTGACTCTTAGGTTTATGTTGATCTCCACTTGATGTTTTCCTTTGTAATGTTATGCACCTATGGATCTGGGTTCCTGTGTGTTTGTGTGTGTGCTGTGTCCATTGGTGTTTGGGTGTGGACACTTGCTGTCTTGCACGGGATCCAGTCTGTGTGTCTGTGGCAGGTAGGTGTGGAAGTGCTTTTCAGCCTCCTGCCATATCCATAGGCTGTTTATGTTCTCTTTCCTTTGCAGCTTGGCTAGTGAGACTCCTGTTCCTCCGTGCCTAGGAAGAACAGGTCGTCTTACCCAGCTCCTTGTTCCAGGGCAATCCTGAGGACTAGCAGGGACCCCAAGGCATCCGGTGTATGAGCCCTCCCACCTTCAGGGTTGGCTCATATGATTAGGAGTCAGGGTTAGTTTAGGGACGCGATAGGTGGTGACCTGCTCCCTAATACTGTCGTCCTGGCCAAGCAGCGCTTAACATCTTCTGGCATCGCACGGCTGAGGGTTTTCCCCATCCTCAGCCGTGACAGAGGGAGAGTGTAGCTGCTGCTGATTCAAGAGGGAAAGCGTTAGCTAGGGAATTGTTCTGTGTCCACAGACTCATCTGCTGTAATGACAGCATCCAGACAGCACGCCAAAAAGCCCTTTTCAGGGCTGGTACATCAGTGTGCTTTTTTATATATATATATATATATATATATATATTGCAGTTGCATGGCTGCCTGTGTGTGAGAGGCTGCAGGCTCAGTCACAGACAGCCCTGTGTGCACAGTGCACATACTGTATACTGCTAGTGGCTAGGCCTGCACTCATACCGTTACAGGGTGTCATTCACTCAAATACCTTGCAGAAAAAAAATTATATTTAAAAATTTTCTGTAATCTAATCACATTTGCAAGCCGGTGTGTGTTAGGTGCCCACACATACTGTATTGTGCCCACTGTCTAGTGGCTAGGCCTGCACTCATACCGTTACAGTGTGTAATTCACTCAAATACCTTGCAGGAAAAAAAATTCTATTTAATATTTTTCTGTGATCTAATCACATTTGCAAGCCCGTGTGTGTCAGGCCCACACAGACTGTACTGTGCCCACTGGCTAGTGGCTAGGCCTGCACTCATACCGTTACAGGGTGTCATTCACTCAAATACCTTGCAGGAAAAAAAAATTATATTTAAAAATGTTCTGTGATCTAATCACATTTGCAAGCCCGTGTGTGTCAGGCCAACACATACTGTATTGTGCCCTCTGGCTAGTGGCTAGGCCTGCACTCATACCGTTACATAGTGTCATTCACTCAAATACCTTGCAGGAAAAAAAAAATATTTTTAATTTTTTTGTGATCTAATCACATTTGCAAGCCCGTGTGTGTCAGGCCCACACATACTGTATTGAGCCCACTGGCTAGTATCTAGGCCTGCACTCATATCTTTACAGGGTGTCATTCACTCAAATACATTGCAGAAAAAAAAATTATATTTAAATTTTTTCTGTGATCTAATCACATTTGCAAGCCCGTGTGCGTCAGGCCAACACATAATGTAATGTGCCCACTGGCTAGTGGCTAGGCCTGTACTCATACTGTTACAGGGTGTCATTCACTCAAATACCTTTCAGGAAAAAAAAAATATATTTAAAATTTTTCTGTGATCTATTCACATTTGCAAGCCCGTGTGTGTCGGGCCCACAGTTACTGTATTGTGCCCACTGGCTAGGCCTGCACTCATACCGTTACAGGGTGTCATTCACTCAAATACCTTGCAGGAAAAAAAAATGTATTTAAATTTTTTCTGTGATCTAATCACATTTGCAAGCCCGTGTGTGTCAGGCCCACACATACTGTATTGTGCCCACTGGCTAGTGGCTAGACCTGCACTCATACTGTTACAGGGTGTTATTCACTCAAATACCTTGCAGATTTTTTTTTATATTTTTAATTTTTCTGTGATCTAATCACATTTGCAAGCCGGTGTGCGTCAGGCCAACACATACTGTATTGTGCCCACTGGCTAGTGGCTAGGCCTGCACTCATACCGTTACAGGGTGTCATTCACTCAAATACCTTGCAGGAAAAAAAAAATTTGATTAAAAAAATTTCTGTGATCTAATCACATTTGCTAGCCTGTGTGCATCTGGCCAACACATACTGTATTGTGCCCACTGGCTAGTTTCTAGGCCTGCACTCATACCGTTACAGGTTGTCATTCACCCAAATACCTTGCAGGAAAAAAACTTCTATAAAAAAAAATTCTGTGATCTAATCACATTTGCAAG
Source organism: Bufo gargarizans (assembly GCF_014858855.1). Classification (NCBI taxonomy): domain Eukaryota; kingdom Metazoa; phylum Chordata; class Amphibia; order Anura; family Bufonidae; genus Bufo; species Bufo gargarizans. Next base: position 55,690,984 of record NC_058083.1, on the reverse strand, counting down.
CCCGTGTGCGTCAGGCCCACACAGACTGTATTGTGCCTACTGGCTAGTGGCTTGGCCTGCACTTATACCGTTACAGGTTGTCATTCACTCAAATACCTTGCAGAAAATAAAAAAATCTGTTTAACATTTTTCTGTGATCTAATCACATTTGTAAGCCCGTGTGTGTCAGGCCAACACATACTGTATTGTGCCCACTGGCTATTGGCTAGGCCTGCACTCATACCGTTACAGGGTGTCATTCACTCAAATACCTTGCAGAAAAAAAAATATCTATTTAACATTTTTCTGTGATCTAATCACATTTGCAAGCCCGTGTGTGTCAGGCCAACACATACTGTATTGTGCCCACTGGCTAGTGGCTAGGCCTGCACTCAAACCATTACAGGGTGTCATTCACTCAAAAACCTTGCAGGAAAAAGAAAACCTATTTAACATTTTTCTGTGATCTAATCACATTTGCAAGTCCGTGTGCGTCAGGCCCACACATACTGTATTGTGCCCACTGGCTAGTGGCTAGGCCTGCACACATACCGTTACAGGGTGTCATTCACCCAAATACCTTGCAGAAAAAAAAATTTGATTTAAAATTTTTCTGTGATCTAATCACATTTGCAAGCCGGTGTGTTTCAGGCCCACACAGACTGTACTGTGCCCACTGCCCACCACTTACATAGGGTGGCACAGTACCTTGCACGCATAGTAGCACTTATCTAATAAAAAATGATAGGCAGAGGCAGGCCACGCCACAGGGGCCGTCGTGTTCATGGTGCTGTGCTTTCCACTGGCCCTGGAATAGTGCCCAGTGTTCAGAGGCCACGTACCCTGAACCCAAAAAATTCTGAGAAAATAGTTGACTGGCTTACACAAGACACTCAATCTTCAACAGCTTCCGCTAAGAACCTTGACGCACCATCCTCCTCCAGCTCAGCTTTGGTCACCTGCTCTCAAGTTACCACTCTTCCCCCCCGCCGCCACCACCACCACCACTACCACCACAGCTACCACAGCCGCTGCACTTGATCCCTCAGAGGAGTTTTTTACACATCAGTTGTATAAAATTAGTGATGCGCAACCATTATTGCCAAGGGATGTAGATAACAGGGATATGTCTCAGTCAGGCAGCATTACACACATGGACGTACAGTGTGATGATGATGTTGTACCCGCTGCTGCTTCCTTTGCTGAGGTGTCAGATACAAGTCAAGTGGTTGATGATGACGATGTGTCCGTGGATGCCACGTAGGTGCCTGCTTGAAGAGAAGAAGAAGAGGGGGAAAGTTCAGAAGGGGAGACAGAGAGAAGGAGGGGACGAGTTGGAAGCAGGGGGAGGTCGTCGCAAGGAGCTAGTGGCACAGTCAGACAGCATGTATCGGCACCTGGGGTCAGCCAGACAGCACGCTAATCAACGCATCCTGTTGCCACCACCAGAATGCCGTCATTGCAAAGCTCAGCAGTGTGGGATTTTTTTTGTGTGTCTGCCTCTGACAACAGCGATGCCATTTGCAACCTGTGCCAAAAGAAACTGAGTCGTGGGAAATCCAACACCTACCTAGGTACAACTGCTTTGCGAAGGCACATGTTCGCACATCACAAACGCCTATGGGATCAACACATGATGACGAGTAGAAGCAGCACACAAGCTCAAAGCCACCATCCTCCTCCTGGTCCAGCATCTTCAGCCACGTCAACCACTGCTGTCCTCCTTGCCCCCTCTCAACCACCCGCCACTCCGCCTCTCACCTTGAGCAGTTCCATCTTATCTGCCCACAGTCAGGTGTCTGTAAAGGAAATATTTGAGCGTAAGAAGCCAATGTCACAGAGTCACCCCCTTGCCCGGCGTCTGACAGCTGGCTTGACGGAACTCTTAGCCCGCCAGATTTTACCATACCAGCTGGTGGAGTCTGAGGCCTTCAAAAAATTTGTCGCTATTGGGACACCACAGGGGAAGGTACCCGGACGGTTTTTTTTTTTCTAATAAGGCAATCTCAAACCTCTACTCGGTGATTGAAAAGGAAGTCATGGCATCTCTGGCATACAGTGTTGGGGCAAGGGTCCATCTGACCACTGATACCTGGTCTGCAAAGCACGGTCAGGGCAGGTATATCACCTACACTGCACATTGGGTCAACCTGCTGACGGCTGCCAAGCATGGAATGCGTGGCTCTGCAGCGGAGTTGGTGACACCACCACGACTTGCAGGCAGGCCTACTGCCACCTCCTCTACTCCTCCTACTCCATCCTCTTCCATAACCTCCTCGCTGAGTCCTCTTCTGCTGCGGCGTCTGGCTGCACATCAACTGAATCCCCCCAGCTCCCCAGGGGCTATTCCACATCCCGGATACGACAGTGTCACTCTGTCTTGGGGATTGACTTGCCTGAAAACAGAGAGCCACACCGGACCAGCACTCCTGTCCACCCTGAACGCACAGGTGGATCAGTGGCTGACTCCGCACCAACTGGAGATCGGGAAAGTGGTGTGTGACAATGGAAGCAATTTGTTGGCGGCATTGAATTTGGGCAAGTTGTCACATGTGCTGTGCATGGCACATGTGTTGAGTCTCATCGTACAACGCTTTGTGTCTAAGTACCCAGGCTTACAGGACGTCCTCAAGCAGGCCAGGAAGGTGTGTGGCCATTTCAGGCATTCCTACATGGCCATGGCGCACTTTTCAGACATTCAGCGCCGAAACAACATGCCAGTGAGGCGCTTGATTTGCGACAGCCCGACACGTTGGAATTCAACACTTCTAATGTTCGACCGCCTGCTCCAACAAGAAAAAGCCGTCAACAAGTATTTGTATGATCGGGGTGCTAGGACAGCCTCTGCGGAGCTGGGAATTTTTTTGCCACGTTACTGGACGCTCAAGCGCAATGCCTGTAGGCTCATGCGTTCTTTTGAGGAGTTGACAAACCTAGTCAGTCGCACCGAAGGCACCATCAGTGACCTCATCCCATTTGTTTTCTTCCTGGAGCGTGCCCTGCGAAGAGTGCTGGATCAGGCTGTAGATGAGCGTGAAGAGGAAGAGTTGTGGTCACCATCACCACCAGAAACAGCCTTGTCATCATTGCTTGCCGGACCTGCAGCAACGCTGCACGAGGAGTATGAGGAAGAGGAGGAATGTGGCTTTGAGGAGGAGGAAGACCAACCACAGCAGGCATCCCAGGGTGCTCGTTGTTGCCACCTATCTGGGACCCGTGGTGTTGTACGTGGGGGGAAGAACAAACCGTCAATGACATCAGTGAGGAGGAGGAACGGAAAATGAATAGCTCGGCATCCAAACTTGTGCAAATGGGGTCTTTCATGCTGTCATGTCTGTTGAGGGACCCTCGTATAAAAAGGATGAAAGAGAGCGACCTGTACTGGGTGGCCATGCTACTAGACCCCCGGTATAAGCAGAAAGTGGCGGAAATGTTACCAAATTACCGGAAGTCAGAAAGGATGCAGCAGTTCAAAACCAAACAAAAAAATATGCTTTACACAGCTTATAAGGGGGATGTCACAGCACAACGGGAATCTAACTGGGGAAGAGGTGAAAGTAATCCTCCTCCTACCATGACCACGGTGGCAAGGACAGGACGCTTTACAGATGTGTTGTTGATGGAGGACATGCAGAGCTTTTACAGTCCTACACATCGCCACAGCCCTTCGGGATCCAGCCTTAGAGAACGACTCGACCGACAGGTAGCAGACTACCTCGCCTTAACTGCTTGATATCGACACAATGGGGAGCGATTAACCCCTTGACTACTGGGTGTGCAGGCTTGACCTGTGGCCTGAGCTATCCCAGTTTGCGATAGAACTTCTGGCCTGCCCCGCTTCAAGTGTCCTGTCAGAAAGGACCTTCAGTGCAGCAGGAGGCATTGTCACTGACAAAAGAAGTCGCCTCGGTCAAAAAAGTGTTGATTACTTCACCTTCATTAAGATGAATGAGGCATGGATCCCGAAGGGACTGACAGTAGGGGATACGTTTAACTAACAAAAGGCCTGATGACATGCTTTGGCCTCAAAATGGTTCCCACGCTGCTGTATTTAATGTCTGCATACCGGATGACTTTCGTGAATTCTCCGCCACCAAATAGGGTTCAAGCCGCAATGTTTTAGTCACCTGTCTTGAAATTTCCCCGGCCGCTGCTACAATAGCGGCTGCAACAATAACATTGTTTTTCAGGCATGTGTACATGCCTAATTTTTCTGGCCTCTGGTGCTGCACTGTGGCTGCAAAAACAAAACAAACAAAAAAAGGCACATACAAGTGTCAATTCCCCTTTCGTGATTGTTACCTTGTTGTGGTGAAGGGGCTTGCGTATCACAATGAAGCGATCATCACCTCTATGAGTGTGTTGGCAATGTTGCCTCACCCCAGATGATAAGGCCGTTGCTTCAATATGATCAAACCAAAAGTGATCGGGACGGCTGGATGTTTTTTCATAGAAAAACTTAATTTTTTTTATTTATTTTTGTATGGGTGGGTTTTTAATACACAAAATAAAAAATCATAATAAAGTCTCTTAATAGTTTATTAGAAATAATAAGGACAATTTTAAAAATCCCCATCAATTCCAATGCAAATCAAGTGCAAAGCTCAGAACTAAATTATTCCAGTATGTCGTAATGGTTTGTTAATTCGACAATGGTTAATCAATTCGACACATGTCCCCGGATAGGGGACGTAACAGGGATTAAACTTTTAGGAATAGTACTAGTTAAGACACCACTCATATAGGGTGTCACAGCACATTGCTCTGTGCACGCGCAGTGCCCCAACTTGGGAGCAAGAGGACCGACCATGCTTTTTCCATCTCCCGGTTCCTAAAATGAATTCAGTTTAGTGTATCAGAGTTTGGTCTGTCACTGTGAAGGAAGTCGAAGGCAATTCCTGATATGGGACGTAACAGGGATTAAACTGATGAGAATAGTACTACAGAAAATAGCACTCATATTGGGTGTGACAGTAAATTGCACGGCGCAGACGCAGTGACCGTGGCATGGATTCAAACAAAGGGGAGGGAGACAGTTTTTTTTTTAACCATCTCCCCATTCGAAAAATCAATTTAATAAATGGACCCCAGATTGGGGATGTCACGTAACAGGGATTAAACTGATGAGAATAGTACTACAGAAAATAGCACCCATTTCGGGTGTGACAGTAAAATGCACGGAGCAGATGCAGTGACCGTGGCGTGGATTCAAACAAAGGGGAGGGAGCCAGGTTTTTTTTTAACCATCTCCCCGTTCGAAAAATCAATTTAATAAATGGACCCTAGATTGGTGATGTCACGTAACAGGGATAAAACTGATGAGAAGAGAGAACTACAGGAAATACCACTCATATCGGGTGGGACAGTAAATTGCACGGCGCAGACGCAGTGACCATGGATTCAAACAAAGGGGAGGGAGCCAGCGTTTTTTTAACCATCTCCCCGTTCGAAAAATCCATTTAATAAATGGACCCCAGATTGGGGGACGTAACAGGGATTAAACTAATGAGAAGAGAGAACTATAGAAAATCGCACTCATATCGGGTGGGACAGTAAATTGCACGGCACAGACGCAGTGACCGTGGATTCAAACAAAGGGGAGGGAGCCAGATCTTTTTTTTAACCATCTCCCCATTCGAAAAATCAATTCAATTCACCTTTCCGGGACCCTTGGTGTTGTACGTGGCTGGGTGGAGGAAGAAATCTTAAATGACATCAACGGGACATGGCTAGCTTGGTATCCAACCTTGTGCAAATGGGAAGTTTGCGGTTGGGCAAATGAACTGTTTGCGGTGCATTAAAAGGGGAGTTTGGTCTGTCAATGTCTGTGAAGCGGGCGTAACCCTTACACTACCTGATTGATACAACATCATACCTGATCGTATACACACAATGGATTAAAACGTTTTAAACCACGTTGTTCAAAAAAAAATTGGATTGTTAGGTGATTTATGCCCTTTATGGATTAAAATCCAACTCTGCGTCAACTATGTAATTTTCCATGGGAGTTTTGCCATGGATCCCTCTCCGGCATGCCACAGTCCAGGTGTTAGTCCTCTTGAAACAACTTTTCCATCACTATTGTGGCCAGAAAGAGTCCCTGTGGGTTTTAAAATTCGCCTGCCTATAGAAGTCAATGGTGGTTCACCCAGTTTGCACGTTCGCGAACGAAAATTTTTATGTTCGCGACATCTCTAATGCTCACTTGTTTTCGTAGTAACAGGCATATAATTGACATCAAGCAGTTGTCACAACCAGACAGCTGAGAAGCTCTGACAGAAGCCTTTCAGAACCTCCTCCTTGAGTTTTCTTTGTTCTGGTGTTCAGTTCCTCGACTCGTTAGCCTCTCTCAGCTGTCATGTAGTTGGACTGATTGCTTCCCTTTAAATTCCTCCCCATAATGCATTACTGGGCGGCTTATACTTCTTCCTGGAGTGTGTGTGCATGCTGATCCTATTTCCCAGTATGCTACTAAGTTAAGTGCTGTACATTTATCTGTTATTTTCTGTTTGCTGGATCCCAGGTGACCCTGACTTCCTCCGTGTCTGGTGTAGGGAGCCGGTGGTCGTGTCCCCTCACTATTGTAGGGTGTTCAGGTGTTATATAGTCGAGGTACGTGGATATGCAACCATCCAACTTTGAGATTTTTGCATAGGCTGAGCAGCCAGGGAAAGTGCCAGGTTTTGTGCAGGGGTCTCCCTTTTGGTTCCTTAGCTTTGGATCCAGTGAGTCATATATGCATGTTGCATTGTCTTGTTTCCTGTACACCGTCCGTGACATTATAAGCCGCCAAAACCGTCTCAAGCATAGATTCGGTTTCACTTTTGGCTGAACGCTTCCAGGGTCTTTCATTGGAGGTAGCTGATCTCCGTAAGACTTTTTCTCACGGAGACCGGTTCAGTGACCGGTTCAGCTTGCGTTCATGGAGTTTGTTCTGAGCCTAAGATCTCGCTCCCGGATACGTTCTCCGGGGGTAGTGAGAATTTTGTGCGTTTTAGAGAGGCTTGCAAACTCCATTTTCGCCTTCTTCACCATTACTCTGGTGGTGAGGAACGGAGGGTGGGGATCATTATATTGCTGCTCAGGGGTAACGCTCAGTCTTGGGCCTTTTCGCTGCCGGAGGGGGCACGGCCTCTCCGTTCAGTGGATGAATTCTTTTTAGCCCTGGGTCAGATATATGATGATCCGGATCGTATTGCTCTGGCTGAGTCTAGACTACATCTATTATGCCAGGGTAAACAATCCGCAGAGATATACTGCTCAGAATTTCGGAGATGGGCAGCTGATACTGGTTGGAATGATGCTGCACTCCGAAGTCAATTTTGCCACGGTCTTTCAGAGGGATTGAAAGATGCATTTGCCTTTCATGAGAGGCCTATTTCCTTGGACTCTGCTATGTCTCAGGCCGTTCGTATTGACAGGCGTCTTAGAGAGAGAGGAGAGATCACTCCTTCCTGTCATACTCAGTCCCAGGACAGTGCAGCGGTCTCATTCTGTGCGCAGGGGTCTCGGTCGCTGTCAGCCCCTTCTGAGCATGAGCCCATGCAGCTGGGGTTGATTGCTTCTGACAATAGAAGATTCAGCTCGCATGGGAGGGTTTGTTTTTGTTGTGGAGGTATAAATCATTTGGCAAATGTTTGTCCCTCTAGGAGATTCAGGCAGTTTTCTGGGAGTAATAAAGAAACAAACAGGAAAAAATCTTTTAAAAATGTTCCGTCTGTTACTATTGGCAGGGTTGAGGCGGAAATTGAAGGTTTTCCGTTTGCTTGTAGTTCCCGTTTTGTCCTGCCTGCTAGGGTGGCGCTAGAGAGCAAGAAATTTTTTTGTGAGATTTTTGTGGATAGTGGAGCAGCTGTCAATCTCATTGATAATCAATTTGCAATAACTCATGGTTTCCAGGTGCGCAATTTGGGAAAGGATATTCCTGTTTTTGCTATTGATTCCGCTCCACTTTCTCAGAAATCATTAAAGGGCATAGTTCACAATATCCGTTTAATTGTGAGTGATGCTCATGTTAAGGATGTGTCATGTTTCGTCCTTAGCGGTTTGCATACTCCTCTAGTGTTGGGGTTACCCTGGCTCACTAAACATAACCCCACCATTGATTGGCAAGCGAGGCAAATAAATGGTTGGAGTGACTTTTGCAGAGAGAATTGCCTCACGACATCTGTTTCTGAGGTTTCTACTAAGACTGTACCATCTTTTCTCTCTGAATTTTCGGATGTCTTCTCTGAGAGTGGAGTTCAGGATTTGTCCCCGCACAGGGAGTACGATTGCCCTATTAATCTCATCCCAGGCGCCAAGCTGCCTAAATCTCGTTTATACAATCTTTCCCAACCTGAGAGGATCGCTATGCGTGCTTATATCTCTGAGAGTCTGAGAAAAGGACACATACGACCCTCGAAGTCACCTGTTGCTGCTGGTTTTTTCTTTGTTAAGAAAAAAGATGGTTCTTTAAGACCTTGTCTGGATTTCAGGGAGCTGAACAGTATCACTATTCGTGACCCTTATCTGCTTCCTCTGATCCCGGACCTGTTTAACCAGGTTGTTGGGGCTAAAGTATTTTCCAAATTAGATCTAAGAGGGGCATACAACCTGGTCAGGGTCAGAGAAGGAGACGAATGGAAGACGGCCTTCAATACCCCTGAGGGCCATTTTGAGAATTTGGTTATGCCTTTTGGTTTGATGAATGCCCCAACCGTTTTTCAGCATTTCGTGAACAGCATTTTTTATCATTTGATGGGAAAATTTGTATTAGTGTATTTGGATGACATTTTGATTTTTTCTCCTGATTTCAAGACTCATAAGGAACATTTACGTCAGGTCTTGCTCATCCTGCGGGAGAATAAATTATATGCGAAACTGGAAAAATGTGTGTTTGCGGTTCCAGAAATTCAATTTCTGGGGTTTCTTCTCTCCGCTTCTGGTTTTCGCATGGACCCCGAGAAGGTCCGCGCTGTGCTTGAGTGGGAGCTTCCTGAGAATCAGAAGGCGCTGATGCGTTTTTTGGGCTTTGCCAATTATTACAGGAAGTTTATTTTGAATCATTCCTCTATTTTTAAACCACTCACTGATATGACCAGAAAGGGGGTAGATTTTTCTTCTTGGTCAGTAGAGGCGCGTAAGGCCTTTTCTAATATCAAGGAGAGTTTTGCTTCCGCTCCCATCTTGGTGCAACCAGATATTTCTTTACCCTTCATAGTTGAGGTTGATGCTTCTGAGGTGGGTGTGGGGGCGGTCTTGTCTCAGGGTTCCTCTCCTGCCAAATGGCGACCGTGTGCCTTTTTCTCGAAAAAACTCTCCTCCGCGGAGAGAAATTACGATGTGGGAGATAGGGAATTGTTGGCCATCAAGTTGGCTTTTGAGGAATGGCGCCATTGGCTAGAGGGAGCCAGACACCCTATTACCGTATTTACTGACCATAAAAATCTGGCCTACTTGGAGTCAGCCAAGCGTCTGAACCCGAGACAGGCCAGATGGTCGTTGTTCTTTTCTAGGTTTAATTTTGTTGTCACGTTCCGCCCTGGAGTTAAGAATGTGAAGGCAGATGCCCTGTCACGTTGTTTTCCGGGAGGCGGTGTCATGGTCTTACCTCCTTGCTGTTCCCTTCGTTTGACATGTGCTGGCGGCCATCTTGGTTTCTGGGTTTTCTTGTAGCCTCCCACCCTGCGGCTCCTCCTTCCCACTGGGAGGAGCTGGATGCCCAGCTCATATATATAGGAGGTCTGTGGCTTCAGTTCCTTGCTTGGTCCTCCTGTGTTCACATGCTTCCAAGACTGCTGCTGCTTCTGGTTCCTGATCCTGGCCTCGTCTGACTACCCCGTTGGTTCCTGATTCCGGCTTCGTCTGACTACCCCGTTGGTTCCTGATTCCGGCTTCGTCTGACTACCCCGTTGGTTCCTGATTCCGGCTTCGTCTGACTACCCCGTTGGTTCCTGTTCCTGGCTTCGTCTGACTACCCTTCTGGTTCCTGACCTCTGTCTCCGCAAGACCCTGCTTCGGTTTAGCCATCCGTTCGGACTTTGCTTACGGCTTGCTCTTCAATAAAACCTTCTTATTTTCCACTTATCTCTTGTACGTCTGGTTCATGGTTCCATGACATTAGGACCAAGCCATGAATTCTGACGGTACAGGGCCACCCTCGCTACCTACGCTGGTTGCCAGACTTGATCAGCAGGATCACCTGTTGGGTCGGTTCGCTGTGGCGTTGCAAACCCTGCTTGAACGCACAGCTCATTTAGCTTCCGTTGCCGATGGGTCGGTTGTCGCTCCTGGGCCCGCTCCTACTGCCGCTCCGGTTGTTGCGCCAGAGTCTACCCTGACACCTGTTGCTGCGCCTGTGGTGTTTCAGGGTATGACCGGTTCTGCCCCCCTTCCACAGCGCTTTGGGGGAGAGCCAACTCAGTGCCGAGGTTTCCTTAACCAGGTGGGCATTTACTTCGAGTTGCTGCCACATGCCTTTCCTACTGAGAGATCAAGGGTGGGCTTCTTGATCTCGCTGCTCTCGGACAAGGCCTTGGCCTGGGCCAGCCCTTTATGGGAGAACAACAATCCGGTGGTTGCCGAGTTTTCCGGTTTTGTTGCTTCTCTTCGGAAGGTATTCGATGTGCCGGCTCGTGCTGCCTCTGCTGCGAAGCTCCTTATGTCCATCAGACAGGGTTCACGATCCGTAGCTGAATACGCCATTGAGTTTCGTACCCTGGCAGCAGAGGTGGGCTGGAATAATGAGGCTCTGGTCGCTGCTTTCTCTCATGGTCTCTCGGATGCCTTGAAGGATGAGGTTGCAGCTAAGGACCTACCAGTGGAGCTCGAGTCTCTTATTTCTTTCCTGATTTTGATTGACACCAGACTCAGGGAGAGACCTTCCTTTAAGGAGAGCCTGCGGAGGTCTCCTAACAGATTGGCGCCTACGTTTGCTGTCCCACCCGTGCCTCCCTCTCCTCCCACGCCTCCTGGGGATGACTTGTCTGGGGGTGAACCCATGCAGCTGGGGTTTGCTCGCCTGTCTGAGGGGGAGAGGGTACTCCGGAGACGCGAGGGCCGATGCATGTACTGTGGTCTCGGTGGGCATTTTCGGTTGGCATGTCCGAACCGTCCGGGAGAACGCTCGCACCTGAGGTCCTGTCGGGGGCAGATCTTGGGTGGAGTCTCCTCGTCCCCGGTTTCCCGTGTTGACAAACCACTGATCACGGTTGTCCTCTCCTGGGTCGGGGGCTCGGTGACGACCCAGGCGTTGGTGGACTCTGGTGCTGGTGGTTTGTTCATTGATAGAGTGTTCGTTGCCGCCAATTCCATTCCTCTGCAGCCTCGAGGTTCCCCACTGGCTCTTGAGGCGATAGACGGCAGACCCCTTCTGCCGCCACACGTGACTCATGAGACCCTTCCAGTGGGGATAGCCATTGGTGCCGTTCACAGAGAGTCGGTCTGTCTCCAGGTTATTTCGTCTCCACACTACTCGGTGGTCTTGGGGTACCCCTGGCTCCAGAAGCATAATCCGACTTTCGATTGGAGATCGGTCGAGATCCTCTCGTGGTCACCGCAGTGTGGGGCTAGTTGCATCCATGGGCCTGTCAAGTTGCTGTGTACTTCCTCGGACTCTCTGTTGCCTCCTGAATACGAAGAGTACCGGGATGTATTCGATAAGGTGCGCGCGGTTGCCCTACCTCCGCACCGCCCATACGATTGTGCCATAGAGTTACAATCCGGTGCCGTTCCTCCTCGTGGCAAAGTCTATCCACTGTCGGTAGCGGAGAATGAGGCCATGGAGGAGTACGTGAGGGAGGCGCTTTCACGCGGACACATTCGCAAATCCTCGTCCCCGGCAGGGGCTGGATTTTTCTTTGTGAAAAAGAAGGGCGGCGAGTTGAGGCCTTGCATCGATTACAGGGGTCTCAATCGCATCACGATCAAGAACGCTTACCCGATACCCTTGATTTCCGAGCTGTTCGATCGCCTCAAAGGGGCCACGGTCTTTACCAAACTCGACCTGAGGGCGGCATATAACCTGGTAAGGATCAAGGCGGGCGATGAGTGGAAGACCGCGTTTAACACCAGGACCGGTCATTATGAATCCTTGGTTATGCCCTTTGGGTTGTGCAATGCGCCCGCAGTCTTCCAGGAATTCATCAACGATGTTTTCCGTGACCTGTTGCAGCAGTGTGTGGTGGTCTATTTGGATGACATCTTGGTATATTCTGCATCCATGGAGGCCCACATTCTGGATGTCAGACGAGTGTTGCAACGCTTACGAGAGAACAAGCTGTTCGGTAAGCTTGAGAAATGCGAATTTCACCGATCCCAGGTAACCTTCTTAGGTTACATCATTTCCGCTGAGGGGTTCTCCATGGATCCTGAGAAGGTTTCGGCTGTCTTACAGTGGCCCCAGCCCAGTGGGCTTCGTGCCCTGCAGCGCTTTTTGGGCTTCGCCAATTATTATCGGAAGTTCATCAGGGACTTTTCCATGCTAGCCAAGCCTCTCACGGATCTGACCAGGAAGGGCAGTAATCCTCAGGTCTGGCCGCTCGAGGCCATCCGAGCTTTTGAGGCTCTAAAGTCCGCCTTTGTGTCGGCTCCGATTCTGTCGCATCCCAACCCTGGGTTGCCTTTTGTCCTCGAGGTGGACGCGTCTGAGACGGGAGTAGGCGCCCTCCTGTCTCAGCGTAGAACACCAGAGGGTCCTCTGCTTCCTTGTGGGTTTTACTCCCGGAAACTGTCTTCCGCGGAGTGCAACTATCAGATTGGTGACAGGGAGTTATTGGCCATCGTGCAGGCCCTTAAAGAATGGAGGCACTTGCTCGAGGGCTCGGTGGTTCCGGTTCTCATCCTGACGGACCACAAGAATCTGACCTACCTCTCTGAGGCCAAGAGATTGACACCACGTCAGGCCAGATGGGCTCTGTTCTTGTCACGTTTTAATTACGTGGTCTCCTACCTACCCGGCTCCAAGAACATCAGAGCGGATGCCTTATCACGGCAGTACTCCGAGCTGTCCGGGGAGGAGTCGATTCCGACTACGGTCATACCCCCGAATCAGATCCTGGCCGCTATTCGCACCAGCCTGACTTCTCCTCTGGGTGAGCAGATTTTGGCGGCTCAATCTGGTGCTCCCTCTGGGAGACCCAACGGCAGATGTTTTGTGCCTGAGGAGTTGCGCACTCGGTTGTTGCGAACCTACCATAACTCCAAGGCCGCGGGGCACCCTGGAAAGAATCAGCTGTCCTGGGCGGTTTCACGTCTGTTCTGGTGGCCTTCTCTACGTTCCGACATCGCCGCATATGTAGCGGCATGCTCCGTTTGTGCCCAGAGTAAGTCCCCTCGGCACCTTCCGTTGGGCCTTTTGCAACCCATAGCCACCGGGGAGCGTCCATGGTCACACCTGGGGATGGATTTCATTGTGGACCTCCCTGCATCCCGAGGCCATACGGTCATTCTCATGATTGTGGATCGGTTTTCCAAAATGTGCCACTGTGTTCCTCTCAAGAAGTTACCCTCTGCACAAGAGTTGGCCTCGATTTTTGCCAGGGAGGTCTTCCGGTTGCACGGTTTGCCCAAGGAGATTGTGTCGGATCGGGGGAGTCAGTTTGTGTCCAGGTTCTGGCGCGCCTTTTGCTCCCAGTTGGGGATTCATCTCTCTTTCTCCTCGGCCTACCACCCTCAGTCCAATGGGGCCGCAGAACGATCCAATCAGGCCTTGGAGCAATTCCTTCGTTGCTATGTCTCCGATCACCAAGACAATTGGGTTGACCTCCTGCCTTGGGCTGAGTTTGCCAGGAACACGGCGGTGAACTCTTCCTCTGGGACGTCTCCCTTCATGGCCAATTATGGGTTCCAACCTGCCGTGTTACCGGAGGTATTCTCTCCCCAGGATATTCCGGCTGTGGAGGATCACCTTTCCGTCCTACGTGCTTCTTGGGTACGGATCCAGAGGTCCCTTGAGGTCTCTGCGCAGCGCCAGAAACTCCAGGCTGATCGCAGACGAGCGCCCGCTCCTTCCTACCAGGTCGGAGACCGCGTATGGTTGTCCACCCGCAACCTCAACCTTCGAGTGCCCACTCCCAAGCTGGCGCCTCGCTTTGTTGGTCCCTTCCGAGTGCTTCGCAGGGTAAACCCGGTAGCCTATGCCCTTGCGCTTCCTCCTGGCATGCGGATCTCCAACGTGTTTCATGTCTCCCTGTTGAAGCCACTGGTGTGTAATCGTTTCACTTCCTCGATTCCTCGGCCTCGTCCGGTCCAAGTGGGCAATCGTGAGGAGTATGAGGTGAGCAATATCCTGGACTCACGCCTGGTCCGCGGCCGGGTGCAGTTTTTGGTCCATTGGCGTGGTTATGGTCCAGAGGAGCGTTCCTGGGTTCCCTCCGCAGATGTCCATGCTCCTGTCTTGCTCCGAGCCTTCCACGCACGCTTCCCTCAGAAACCGTTCCTTACTCCGCGGAGGAGGGGCCCTTGAGGGGGAGGTACTGTCATGGTCTTACCTCCTTGCTGTTCCCTTCGTTTGACATGTGCTGGCGGCCATCTTGGTTTCTGGGTTTTCTTGTAGCCTCCCACCCTGCGGCTCCTCCTTCCCACTGGGAGGAGCTGGATGCCCAGCTCATATATATAGGAGGTCTGTGGCTTCAGTTCCTTGCTTGGTCCTCCTGTGTTCACATGCTTCCAAGACTGCTGCTGCTTCTGGTTCCTGATCCTGGCCTCGTCTGACTACCCCGTTGGTTCCTGATTCCGGCTTCGTCTGACTACCCCGTTGGTTCCTGATTCCGGCTTCGTCTGACTACCCCGTTGGTTCCTGATTCCGGCTTCGTCTGACTACCCCGTTGGTTCCTGTTCCTGGCTTCGTCTGACTACCCTTCTGGTTCCTGACCTCTGTCTCCGCAAGACCCTGCTTCGGTTTAGCCATCCGTTCGGACTTTGCTTACGGCTTGCTCTTCAATAAAACCTTCTTATTTTCCACTTATCTCTTGTACGTCTGGTTCATGGTTCCATGACAGGCGGGAATTTTTAAGACCCGGGTCCCATTTTGGCTGAAGGTGTGGTGGTCTCTGCTCTTTTTTCTGAATTGGAGGCAGAGGTGCAGGCAGCCCAGTCAGAGGCTCCTGATCTTTGTCCTCCTGGGAGGTTGTTTGTGCCTCTCGCTTTAAGACACAAGATTTTTAAGGAACACCACGATACGTTCCTTGCTGGGCACCCGGGGGCAAGAGCCACACTGGATCTCATCGCTCGGAGATTCTGGTGGCCTGCGCTTCGTAAGTCGGTTGAGGGTTTTGTGGCAGCCTGCGAGACTTGCGCTCGTGCCAAAGTCCCTCATTCACGGCAATCAGGTTCTCTCCTTCCCTTACCCATTCCTTCCCATCCTTGGACACATCTGTCCATGGACTTTATAACGGACCTGCCTCGTTCCTCGGGGAAGACTGTGATTCTGGTGGTGGTGGACCGTTTTAGCAAAATGGTGCATTTCATCCCTTTTCCTGGTTTGCCCAATGCTAAGACGCTGGCGCAGGCATTTATTGATCACATTGTCAAATTGCACGGTATTCCTTCAGACATAGTCTCTGATAGGGGCACGCAGTTTGTTACCAGATTCTGGAAGGCTTTCTGTTCTCGCTTGGGGGTTCGGTTGTCATTCTCTTCTGCTTTCCACCCGCAGTCGAATGGCCAGACAGAGCGCGTCAATCAGAATCTGGAGACATATCTGCGCTGTTTTGTGGCGGAGAATCAAGAGGATTGGTGTTCTTTTTTCCCTTGCTGAGTTTGCTTTAAATAACCGTCGTCAGGAGTCCTCTGATAAGTCACCATTTTTTGGTGCATATGGGTTTCATCCGCAGTTTGGGACTTTCTTGGGAGAGGGGTCTTCTGGTTTACCTGATGAGGACAGATTCTCCTCGTCTTTGTCATCTATTTGGCAAAAGATTCAGGATAATCTAAAGAGCATGAGTGAGAGATATAAGCGTGTGGCAGATAAGAGACGTGTGCTTGGTCCGGACCTGAATGTTGGTGATCTGGTGTGGTTGTCTACCAAGAATATCAAATTGAAGGTTCCCTCCTGGAAGTTGGGTCCTAGGTTTATTGGGCCTTACAAAATCCTGTCTGTCATCAATCCTGTTGCCTACCGTCTTGATCTTCCTCAGACTTGGAAGATCCATAATGTTTTTCATAAGTCCTTATTGAAACCTTATGTTCAACCCATTGTACCCTCGCCTTTGCCTCCTCCTCCGATAATGGTTGATGGGAATCTTGAATTTCAGGTCTCTAGGATTGTGGATTCTCATCTTGTCCGCGGTTCTCTTCAGTACCTTGTTCATTGGGAGGGTTATGGTCCTGAGGAGAGGATGTAGGTCCCAGTGACGGACATTAAGGCCTCTCGTCTCATCAGGGCTTTCCATAGGTCCCATCCTGAGAAGGTGGGTTCTGAGTGTCCGGAGTCCACTCGTAGAGGGAGGGGTACTGTCACAACCAGACAGCTGAGAAGCTCTGACAGAAGCCTTTCAGAACCTCCTCTTTGAGTTCTCTTTGTTGTGCTGTTCAGTTCCTTATCCCGTTGGCCTCTCTCAGCTGTCATGTGGTTGGACTGATTGCTTCCCTTTAAATTCCTCCTCATGGTGCATTACTGGGCGGCTTATACTACTTCCTGGAGTGTGTGTGCATGCTGATCTTGTTTTCCAGTCTGATACAAAGTTAAGTGCTGAACATTTATCTGTTATTTTCTGTTTGCTGGATCCCAGGTGACCCTGACTCCCTCCGTGTCTGGTGTAGGGAGCCGGTGGTCGTGTCCCCTCACTATTGTAGGGTGTTCAGGGGTTATATAGTCGAGGTACGTGGATATGCAACCATCCACCTCTGGGATCTTTGCATAGGCTGAGCAGCCAGGGAAAGTCTCAGGTCTTGTGCAGGGGTCTCCCTTTTGGTTCCTTAGCTTTGCATCCACTCAGTCATATATGCATGTTGCTTTGTCTTGTTTCCTGTACACCGTCCGTGACACCTCCTTCTGGAGTTTTCTTTGTTCTGGTGTTCAATTCCTCATCTCGTTAGCCTCTCTCAGCTATCATGTAGTTGGACTGATTGCTTCCCTTTAAATTCCCCCCCATAATTCATTACTGGGCGGCTTATACTTCTTCCTGGAGTGTGTGTGCATGCTGATCCTATTTCCCAGTCTGCTACCAAGTTAAGTGCTGTACATTTATCTGTTATTTTCTGTTTGCTGGATCCCAGGTGACCCTGACTCCCTCCGTGTCTGGTGTAGGGAGACGGTGGTCGTGTCCCCTCACTATTGTAGGGTGTTCAGGTGTTATATAGTCGAGGTACGTGGATATGCAACCATCCACCTTTGGGATTTTTGCAATAGCTGAGCAGCCAGGGAAAGTGCCAGGTTTTGTGCAGGGGTTTCCCTTTTGGTTCCTTAGCTTTGGATCCAGTGAGTCATATATGCATGTTGCATTGTCTTGTTTCCTGTACACCGTCCGTGAAAGCAGTTCAATGATTACTGGATAGCCATGCTTTTAGACCCTTCATATCAAAGTAAAATAGGGGAATGTGTTCCTCCCTCTGAAAGGGAGTAAAAAATATGTTATTTCTAGTGTCGCGAATATCGGCACTTGAAGAATTTGCGAATATTTAGAATATAGTGCTATATATTCGTAATGATGAATATTCATTTATTTTTATCTTTTTTTTTAACACAGTGCACATCAGGTGTTCATCCCTTCTTTCTTCTAGTTTGTTGGCCAATGAGAAGGCTTTGTCGCAGCTTATCAACATCCCTAGCAACCAATAGAAAAGTTACCTACCCCACGCCAGCATTTCATGCGCACTACGCTAATATTATATTGCTGATTTTCACAATCAAGAATACAATCTCGAATTCGCGAATTCACGAATATATGATGAATATTCTTCAAAATATTCACAAAATATTGCAAATTCAAATATTGCCGCTGCCTCTCATCACTAGTTATTACCGGGAAACATTGTGTACACAGCTTGCCGTGTCTAAAAGGTAGGCCCCTCTCCAACCCCTTCAGAGTCACTCATCTACCGCTGCCATAAGCAGCAGAAGCCACAGCAGCAGAAGCCAGGTCAGTCTCCTCAGCATGATGAAGCAGTTATGTCATGTGCCGCTCCAGGCTGAGGCTAGTCAGAAAGCAGAGACCTTCCACCTCAACACCCAGATTCAGGCCTTCTTACACTCTGGCCTGTGTCTGTCACATGTCCTGTTCCCTGACCCCATTCATTTCTGGGCAGACAGACTAGAACAGTGGTGTTACACAGAGGTTTTTCAGCACTGCAGGGGACGTAGTGACAACAAAATGAAGAAAGTTGTCCCCTACCAGTGTTCAAAACATAACTTTTCTCAAAATTAACCAGGCCGTGTACAGGAGGATTTTTACTCTCCTCTGGCTAAGGCCAATAAATAGATCTGGCCTTTGTGACGGTGTCTCATCTTGCTACAGTTGCTGCCTGCATGCCTGTCATCCTGTCCTGTGTACCATCATGTTGCCTTTCTACCTCATGTTCCATATGGCTGCCTTCCTCCATCATGCCACTGCCACCTTCATGCCACAGCTGTTGGCTGCCTTTCATCATGTTCCATATGGCTGCTGCTGCCTCCATCATGCTGCTGTCTGCCTGCCAACATGTACCATATTTCTGATGCCGCCACCCCTTCAGCTGCTCCTCCTCATTGCTAATGCCCAACTGTCACTACTATTAACACTTCTACCGCTACTATTACTGCTAGTACTTTTTATACTACTATTACCCATAGACAGCTGATCTACTGCCTTGTATGTTCCATGCTATGCTGCCGCTTCTATTACGGCCAGCTGCTTCTAATACCCTACCCTTTCCACATCCACACTGTACTGCTGCTGCTCCCAATAATAAGGGAGAATTTTAAATGCTCTTTCAGAATGATCCAGTTTTCTTTCTGACAATTAACACTTGTGCGTGTCATATGGGCAGACATTGTGACCTCAAAAAGGCAGAATTTTTGAACACGTATTACTCCAACAAGCCGCAGTTTTTTTAGTTTTTTTTTCAATTCCATAACGTGTGTTTAAACATCATATTTCCCCGATAAGGGACAGTTTTACCTATTTTCCTGGAGCCATAACTTTTTAAGTTTTCTGTTCACATATCCATATGAGGGCTTGTTTTTTGCAGGATAAGCTATACTTTCTAAAGCCACCATTTAATGTGTCATACAGTGTAGTGGTAAGCGGGAAAAAAATTCCAAATGAGGTGGTTTTGGAAAAAAATTCAATTCCTGCACCTTTTTATTGGGTTTTGTCCCTACAGCATTCCCTTTGCGGCAAAACTGACATGTGCCCCTTATTCTCTGGGTCAGTATGATTGCAACAATATCACATATGTAAAGGTTTTATATGTCTAGATATTGTAAAAACAAATTAAAACTTTGAATTAAAACTTCTATTTACTATGGCTGCTCTGGCACTGACTAAGCTGCAAACCTAGACTATACACATATGTGCCCACACAGGAGCAGTGTTTTCTGCCCATTTTCTATATAAGCTGAATCTACTTCACTGGACAAGTTTCTGGTACCCTTTGCTCCAGTTGTATATTACAGCAGCACCTCTCTGTGTTTTACATACGTAGTGCTCCTCATTAGTGATGGCCTTGCGGTCGGTTCGCAGCGAACTCAGCGTATTAGTGATCTGCCAAACAAGAAAACATATGGTGATGTCTGTGCGCGCCGTATTCTTTTGCATTTTGCCGAACTTTGACCCAAGACACATCCATCAGGTGGGACGGGACAGCCAATTGAGGCATTTCAGCACATGGACACACCCCCACCCTATAACAGAACCCGATCTGGCAGCCATTTTACATTATGTGTTTTGCCGGTGTAGGGAGAGGTTGCATTTTGGACCAGGGACAGACTGTTAAACACACCAAACGCTAGCTAATAGGTCCACAAAAGTCCTTTTAAGGACTGGTATAGGTGTGATATCGATAGGTGTGACTTACTGAGGGGTGTAATAAACGTATAATATACTTTCTTACATAGAAAGTATATAATAGTGCATTTGTTTGCTTCCAGAAAATACTGATTAAGCGCTGTGATTTATCAGCTTCCACAAAATAGTGATTGAAGTATTCCATATACCTGCGTCCACAAAATTACTACTTGAGGGTGATATACCAGCTTCAACTAACAACTGATTGAGGCCTGCCATATATCAATTTCTTGAGATGGCCTTGTGGTTCGCCCCAGCGGTCGTTTTGAGGCGAACTTTGCTTGTTTGCGGTTCGGCGAACGGGCGGACATATGGTGATGTCCGCCGGTGTGATATTCTTTACATTGTGAAGAACTTTGACCCATGACACATCCATCAAGGTGGTATAGGACAGCCAATTGAGATGTTTCAGCACATGGACATACGCCCTACATTATAAATAGACCTGATCTGGCCGCCATTTTACTTTCAGTCTTTTGTCAGTGTAGGGAGTGGTTGCTGTGTGGAGCAGGGACAGACTGTTAGGGACACCAAACGCTAGCTAATAGGACAACAAAAGTCCTTTTAAGGACTGGTATAGATGTGCTATCGATAGGTGTGATATAGGGGTGTAATATACTGTGAGGGGTGTAATATACTTATAATATACTTTCTAACATAGAAAGTATATTATAGTGCATTTGTATTGTGCAGAAGTTGTGTACGGTTCTTATGCAATACTGCAGCTACACAGAGTGACAAACGCTATTGGAACAAATTTCTACTGGTGTGAAATACCAGTTGCCCCCCAAAAAAACTGATTGAGGCAGGGGTGTTATATCCAAATAATATACTTTCTATATAGTGCATTTGGTTAGTGCAGCATTTGTTTGCGGTTTTGCTGCGTCACCTCAGCTACAGATAGTGATAAACGACATTGGAACAAATAATTTCTACTGGTATGATATACCATTTGCCAACAAAAAAAGTGATTGAAGAAGGGGTGTGATATGCATTCTTCCACAAATACTGCTCTTCTTTATAGGGACTTTTTTCACAGGCTCATTTTGAAAATGACAGGCAGAGGATGAGGCAGGCCATTCCGCAGGGATTGTAGGGGTCGGGCAGGTGCACCAGACCGAAACCTAAGTGGGAAGTTGCAGAAGGTGTATGCTCAAAAGACGCACCAGACTTGGTTGACTGGCTTACTCAACCTTCAGCTTCTGCACCTCCTTATCCTCTCTATCTGCGCCTTATTCACTCTATGCTGTGTGCACCCCCAAAGACACCACCACCACTGTATCTCCTCCGCTCGAGTCAGAGAAATTATTTTCCCATCCATTACAAGACCTTACCAATGTGCAGCCATTCTTGGCATCGGATCAGGAAGAGGAGGTAACAATGGCCGCCACCCAGCAATCTGACGACAGTACTTAGATCAGCCCAAGGAGGGTGGTCCCCGCTGTTGCTGCCTACTCCAAGATATCTAATGTTAGTGGTGGTGAAGGGGACGATGATTATGTGTCTATGGACGTCACGTGGGTGCCCACAAGAGAGGAAGAGGAGGTGAGTTCAGAGGGAGAGATGGAGCAGCAGATAGGGAGGAGAAGAAGCAGGCACAACGGCTCCCATCACCGAGCCTAGTGGGAGCAACACTGTTAGAATCCACAAAGACACACACCTGGTGCTCCATGTCCTGCCTCATCTCCTTCCACTTCTCCTCTTTCCTTCAATTTGTCCTCCACTTCACCTTCCACGTGCCATTGTTGCGTTCATCTGGCAAAAGGCAGGCTTCCGTTGCCCAAATGTTCAAGCGAAAAAGACGATGACGCCGGATATCCGTCTTGCCCAACGGCTGACTGCCGGCTTATCTGAACTGCTAGCCCGCCAACTATTGCCATATAAATTGGTGGACTCAGAGGCCTTTAGAAAATTTGTGGCCATTGGCACACTGCAATGGAAGGTCCCGGAAAGGAAATATATAGGGCATCCTAGAGCTATATGTCCACGTTCAGCGGCAAGTGAATAGTGATGAGCGGCAGGTGCCATATTCGATTTTGACGAAATTCGCGAATATTCGATAGAATATTCGTTTTATATTCGTTGAAATCGAATATTCGTCATTATTCTTGTTATCGCGATTAATATGCGATTTAAATAATCGAATTTCGATTTTAACTTAAAGGCTACTCTCCTATTGAAATAGCAATGCAATTAATTCAAGTTATAATAATCGAATTTCGATTTTAACTTAGCACTGCTATGTCCCACACTCGTTAATTCTAGCCTAATATGGAATATAGCAGTGCTAAGTTAAAATCGAAATTCGATTATTATAACTTGAATTAATCGCATTGCTATTTCAATAGGAGAGTAGACTTTAAGTTAAAAACGAAATTCGATTATTCTAACTTGAAATAATCGAATTGCGATTTCAACTTTGACCTGTTTTACTATGGTTGGCTTGGTAGAATTAGCGAATATGACGAATATATTCGTTATATTCCACAAAACGAAGATAACGAAGTATTCTGCATCTTTTAGCTACCTATTCGTCAACTTCGCTAATTCTAGCAATCATATAGGAAAGTTTACTATAGAGACAGCTAAGTTTAATTCGCTATGCGATTATATGACCGCTTTAAAAAAATAATAATATTAGAATAATTATAATGCCTGATAATTATTATAATTATTCTATTTATAAAAAAAAGCTAAGTAATATAATCGCATAGCGAATTAAACTTAGCTGTCTCTATAGTAAACTTTCCTATATCATTGCTAGAATTAGCGAAGTTGATGAATAGGTAGCTAAAACGAAGATGCAGAATACTTTGTTATATTCGTTTTGTGGAATATGACGAATACATTCGTCATATTCGCTAATTCTACCAAGCCAACCATAGTAAACCAGGTCCAAGTTGAAATCGCAATTTGATTAATTCAAGTTATAATAATCGAATTTCGATTTTAACTTAGCACTGCTATATTCCATATTAGGCTAGAATTAACGAATATGGAATATAGCAGTGCTAAGGTAAAATCAAAATTCGATTATTATAACTTGAATTAATCGCATTGCTATTTCAATAGGAGAGTAGCCTTTAAGTTAAAATCGAAATTCGATTATTATAACTTGAAAAAATCGAATTGCGACTTCAACGTAATTCTCAAATCCGACAGTACATTCTAGTATATGGAGACGTTCCCATGGTGATGGGGACGCTCCATGAGCACGGAAGTCGGCAGAAGCGGCAACGGGCACTGACTGGAGCAGCCAGGAAGCCAGGAATCCAAAGGACAGGTAAGAACAACTTTAGGGAAGTGGGAAAGAAAAAAATATTAAAAAAAACAATAAAAAAAAAAAGAATATTCGAAATATCGATTTTATATCACTATATTCGAAATATTCGCAAATTAGCGAAGTGCCGCTATTCGCGAAAAAAATTCGATATTAGAATATTCGCGCTCAACACTACAAGTGAATGTATTTCTGGCACACAGAGTCGATGCCAAGATACATATGACCACAGACACGTGGTGTCACGGCCTATGCTGTGTTTAGTGACACTTTCCTTCACTTGTAGTTGCCCATGGCAACGTGTGGTGTTGTGTGCATGTGATGGCAGTGTCTCGGCCTTCTGGCTGATCCCCAGGACATGGTTGCCACGCATGCCGTTGCCCGCGGTAACAGGTGGAGTGTGTGCTTGTTTGTGCTTTTCCCCTTTAAGTAGCTTCCATCCCTTGCCTGGTATTGGTAGGGTTAATTCCCTACCTAGTGTGTGAACACTGGGTGTGTCTCTGTGTGGGTGTGGCTACTTGGGGCTATTTAGCTCCTGCTGGATGCCAGATGCTGAGGGGTACTTCAGCCATGTGGTTTGCTGGAGTCATCCTCCTGGTATTATTCCAACTGTCCACTGAGGGCCACCCTTGTAGTCATAAGTTATGTTAGACATTATTGTTCTTGTATTATTATATGTCTAGTGGTGCCTTTATCTTTATTGCAGCTTATGGTCCTGGGTTCCTGTGTGATGTGTGTTGTGGGCTGTGTCCGTTTGTGTTCTTGTGGACAGCAGCACTCGTGCATGGGTTCCAGGCTGTGTGTCTGTGGCAGGTACGTGTGATACTTGTCTACTTACCTGCCATTGCCATATGCTGTACATGTTCCCTTTTCCTTGCAGCTTGGCCAGTGAGACTCCGGTTCCTCCGTGATGTGGAGGAACAGGTCATCTTACTCTGCTCCTAGTCCAGGGGCACCCTGAGGGCTAGTAGGGATCTTAGGTTCCTGAGTATGAGCCCTCCTACCTTCAGGGTTGGCTCATACGGCTAGGAGACAGGGTCAGAATTAGGGATGTGATAGGAGGTGATCTGCTCCCTGATTCCTGTCCTGGCCTAGCAGCTATCTTTCATATTGACATCCCACGGATTAGAGTTACCCCCACTCTGATCCGTGACACGTGGTCTAGCAAACTCGGGTAGGGAAGGTACGGTACATGACTTTTACTGCACACTGGGTAAACCTTCTGACAGCCGTCAAAAATGCAACCCGTGGCACCCGTGTGAATTTGGTGTTACCGTCACGGATTGCATGCAGGCCTGTCTCTTCTTCTCCTCCTCCTACTCCATCCTCCATCTCCTCTTTAGCTGACTCCTCCTTTCCAATTCTACTGTCTCTTTCGCTGAACCCCCCAAGCTCTCCAGAACCTATTTGATGTGCCAGGTGAGACGTTGCCATTCTGTGCTGCGGCTGTTGTGCCTAGAAGCCAAGAGCCACACTGATCCTGTACTCCTTTCAGCTTTGCGGTCCCAGACTGATTGGTGGCTAACCCTGCTCAATTTGAAAGTTAGTAAAGTGGTGTGCGACAATGGTGCCATGCTGCTGAGAGTGCTGAAACAGGGCAAAATGACTC
Source organism: Bufo gargarizans (assembly GCF_014858855.1). NCBI lineage: Eukaryota > Metazoa > Chordata > Amphibia > Anura > Bufonidae > Bufo > Bufo gargarizans. The sequence goes on along the minus strand of NC_058083.1, from coordinate 55,666,149 downwards.
ATGTGTCGTGCATGGCACACGTTCCGAACTTAGCCGTGCAGCGATTTGTTGCCAAATACAGGACGTCTTGCAGCAGGCCAGGAAAATCTCTTGATTTTTAGAAGATCTTACACGGCCATGGCTCGCCTTGCTGACGTTTAGCAGCGACAACACCACAAGACCTCTGATTTGTGACTGCCCGACGCAATTGAACTCCACCTTGTATATGCTTGATAGCCTGCTCTAGCAGAAATCTGCAGTTAACGACTACCTGTACGAACTCGGGCAGGTCAGGTTCTGGGGAGCTTGTTTTGTTTTCACAGTGGCTGCTCATGCGTGACGCATGCAGACTTCTGCGGCCATTTGATGAGAACACCAAACTGGTCAGTCGCAGCCAGGGTGCCATCAGTGACATCGTACCTTACACCTTTTTTCTGGAGCGTTCATTGCGTTGTGTCATTAATCAAGCCGAGCATGCTTTTAACTTTTCGGGGATCCCTGATGTTGTCCGTGGCTGGGGGGAGGAGACCGAGGATGACATTATCCTGGACGATGAGCAGGAGCAAGGCCACTCCACCGCTTTCAGCTTAGCGCAAATGGGGGCCTTCATGCTCCAGTGTTTGAAGAGGGACCCCCATATAAAAAGCATAAAGGCCACACGTGACTGATAAGCACACTCGCCTAGCTCACGACTCATTTTTTAAAATTAATGAGGCATGAATCACAGGAACACCTGTGACGACCATGTTTAACACCTTAACGAAGAACACCGTGCATGTACGGCGGGAGATGCATTGCTAGAATGCATTCCACCATACATGCACGGCGGGAGGATAGGGCCGGCACCGGAGAGGTGCATGCCTGATCACTGCAAGGGTCCAGCAGTCCCTGGTAGCCGGGCCACTGCTGTATCCACCGTCATCGCTGTTTACAGTGATGCCGGCGGATTTACCCCTACTATGCCGCGGTCCAAGCTGACCACGACATAGAAGTAAAATGCGGAGAGTGAAGCAGCACATCGAGTCCCAGCGCTGCTGTGGCGGGGACCTGAGGCGTGACAAGGCAGACCAATGCCATGCAGAGGCTGCCCAATGCCCTGCACGGCATCGGGACCTGCCTTCTAAGGATGACGAGGAGATCCAGCCTTAGCCTGGGTCTCCCAGGCAACCTGTTTGTGTACTACTCACTCTAGTACACAAACAGGCAATGCATTACAATTCAGTTGTATTGTAATGCATTACAGAGGGGATCAGACCCCCAAAAGTTGAAGTCCCAGAGTGGGACAGAAATAAAGTTTAAAAAAAAGTGTTTTGAATAAAAAAATTAAGTTTCAAGTAAAAAAAGAAAACGCCCCTTTCCCCTGATTTTATAAGAAAAAAGAAAAAAAGAGAAAAGCACACATATTAGGTATCGCCGCTCCGTAACAACTGCTCTATAAATATATCATATGATCCACCCAGTCTGATACACACAATAAAAATAAAAACTGTGTAAAACAAAAAGCAATTTTTGTCACCTTACATCACTAAAAGTGCAATACCAAGAGATACAAAAAGCGTATGCCCCCAAAAATAGTACCAATCTAACCATCACCTCATCTCGCAAAAATGTAGCCTCTACATCGGACAATCGCCACTCCCAAAAAAATATATTGGGAGTGGTATGTTTCAAAAATGCTTTTATTGTGTTAAATGTAAAAAAAAAAGTATACATTAGATATTGCCGCATCTGTAAAAATCTGCTCTATAAAAATACCACATGACCTAACCCCTCCGGTGAACACCGTAAAAAAATAAATAAACGGTGTCAAAAAAAGCTATTTTTTTGTCATCTTACATCACAAAAAGTGTAATAGTAAGCCATCAAAAAGTCATATGCACCCCAAAATTGTACCAATCACACCGTCATCTCTTCCCGCAAAAAATTATACCATATCTAAGAGAATCGGCCCAGACTAAAACATGATTATTATTTTTTTGTTTCAAAAATTATATTGGTGTATAAAACTTAAATAAGTTAAAAAAGTATACATATTAGGTATCGCCGCATCTGTATCAACCTTCCCTATAAAAAAACGACATGATTTATCCCCTCAGGGGACAAAACTGTGTAAAAAAGCCATTTTGTCACCTTACATCACAAAAAGTGTAATAGCAAGCGATCAAAAAGTCATATGCACCCCAAAATTTTACCAATTAAACCGTCATATCATACTGAAAAAAATGAGCCCCAACAACCAAAAAAAGTAATCATATTTGGTATTTACACGTTCGTAACAACATGCTCTATAAAAATTGCTCATCATCTAACTGGTCAGATGAACGTTGTTAATAACAAAAAATAAAAACAGTGACAAAGCAGCTATTTTTTTGTTACTTTGCCTTACAAAAAGTGTAACATAGAGCAACCAAAAATCATCTATACCCTAAAATAGTACCAACAAAACTGACAGCTTATCCCATAGTTTTCAAAATAGGGTAACTTTTTGTAGTTTATACTCTAGGGGTGCATGAGGGGGTCTTCAAATGTGACATGGCAAGTTAAAATTATCCCAGTGAAATCTGCCCTCCAAAAACCATATGGTCGTTCCTTTCCTTCTGCGCCCTGCCGTGTGGCCATACAGCAGTTTTTGACCACATATGGGGTGTTTCTGTAAACTACAGAATCAGGGCAATAAATATTGAGTTTTGTTTGGCTGTTTACATTTGCTTTGTTAGTGGAAAAAAAAATATAAAAAAAGTGAAATTCTGAAATTCCATCTCCATTTTCCATTAATTCTTGTAGAACACCTAAAGGGTTAGCAAAGTTGGTAAAATCAGTTTTGAATACCTTGAGGGGTGTAGTTTCTAAAATGGGGTCACTTTTTTGGAGTTTCTACTCTAGGGGTGCATCGGGGGGGGGGGGGGGGGGTTCAAATGGGACATGGTGTCAAAAAATCTGTCCAGCAAAATCTGCCTTCCAAAAACCATATGGCATTAATTTCCTTCTGTGCCCTTACAGCAGTTTACGACCACATATGGGGTGTTTCAGCAAACAGAAGAATCGAAGCCATAAATATTGAATTTTGTTTGCCTGTTAACCCTTGCTTTGTAACTGGAAAAAAAATATTAAAATCTGCCAAAAAAGTAAAATTTTGAAATGTAATCTTTATTTTCCATTAATTTTTGTTGAACACCTAAAGGGTTAGCAAAGTTTGTAAAATCAGTTTTGAATAACTTGAGGGGTGTGGTTTCTAGAATGGGGTCATTTTTGGGTGTTTTCTATTATGTAAGCCTCACAAAGTGACTTCAGACCTGAACTGGTCCTTAAAAAGTGGGTTTTTGAAACTTTCTGAAAAATTTCAAGAATTGCTTCTAAACTTCTGAGCCATCCCCAAAAAATAAAATGTAATTCGCAAAATGATCCACACATGAAGTAGACATATGGGGAATGTAAAGTAATAACTATTTTTGTAGGTATTACTATGTATTTGTCATGGAACCATGAACCAGACGTACAACAAGAGATAAGTGGAAATAAGAAGGCTTTATTGAAAATCAAGCTGTAAGCAAAAGTCCAAACGGATGGCTAAACCGAAGCAGGGTCTTGCGTAGACAGAGGTCAGGAACCAGGAGGATAGTCAGACGAAGCCTGGATCAGGAACCAGCAGGGTAGTCAGACGAAGCCAGGATCAGGAACCAACGGGGTAGTCAGACGAGGCCAGGATCAGGAACCAGAAGCAGCAGCAGTCTTAGAAGCATGTGAACACAGGAGGACCAAGCAAGGAACTGAAGCCACAGACCTCCTATATATATGAGCTAGGCATCCAGCTCCTCCCAGTGGGAAGGAGAAGCCGCAGGGTGGGAGGCTACAAGAAACCCAGAAACCAAGATGGCCGCCAGCACATGTCAAACTAAGGAGAACAGTAAGAAGGTAAGACCATGACAGTACCTCCCCCTCAAGGGCCCCTCCTCCGCGGAGTAAGGAACGGTTTCTGAGGGAAGCGTGCGTGGAAGGCTCGGAGCAAAGCAGGAGCATGGACATCTGCGGAGGGAACCCAGGAACGCTCCTCTGGACCATAACCACGCCAATGGACCAAAAACTGCAACCGACCGCGGACCAGGCGTGAGTCCAGGATATTGCTCACCTCATATTCCTCACGATTGCCCACTTGGACCGGACGGGGCCGAGGAACCGAGGAAGTGAAACGATTACACACCAATGGCTTCAACAGGGAGACATGAAACACGTTGGAGATCCGCATGCCAGGAGGAAGCGCAAGGGCATAGGCTACCGGGTTTACCCTGCGAAGCACTCGGAAGGGACCAACAAAGCGAGGCGCCAGCTTGGGAGTGGGCACTCGAAGGTTGAGGTTGCGGGTGGACAACCATACACGGTCTCCGACCTGGTAGGAAGGAGCGGGCGCTCGTCTGCGATCAGCCTGGAGTCTCTGGCGCTGCGCAGAGACCTCAAGGGACCTCTGGATCTGTATGTCATGGAACCATGAACCAGACGTACAACAAGAGATGAGTGGAAATAAGAAGACTTTATTGAAAAGCAAGCTGTAAGCAAAAGTCCAAACGGATGGCTAAACCGAAGCAGGGTCTTGCGTAGACAGAGGTCAGGAACCAGAAGGGTAGTCAGACGAAGCCTGGATCAGGAACCAGCAGGGTAGTCAGACGAAGCCAGGATCAGGAACCAACGGGGTAGTCAGACGAAGCCAGGATCAGGAACCAACGGGGTAGTCAGACGAGGCCAGGATCAGGAACCAGAAGCAGCAGCAGTCTTAGAAGCATGTGAACACAGGAGGACCAAGCAGGGAACTGAAGCCACAGACCTCCTATATATGTGAGCTGGGCATCCAGCTCCTCCCAGTGGGAAGGAGAAGCCGCAGGGTGGGAGGCTACAAGAAACCCAGAAACCAAGATGGCCGCCAGCACATGTCAAACGAAGGAGAACAGTGAGAAGGTAAGACCATGACAGTACCTCCCCCTCAAGGGCCCCTCCTCCACGGAGTGAGGAACGGTTTCTGAGGGAAGCGTGCGTGGAAGGCTCGGAGCAAAGCAGGAGCATGGACATCTGCGGAGGGAACCCAGGAACGCTCCTCTGGACCATAACCACGCCAATGGACCAAAAACTGCAACCGACCGCGGACCAGGCGTGAGTCCAGGATATTGCTCACCTCATATTCCTCACGATTGCCCACTTGGACCGGACGGGGCCGAGGAACCGAGGAAGTGAAACGATTACACACCAATGGCTTCAACAGGGAGACATGAAACACGTTGGAGATCCGCATGCCAGGAGGAAGCGCAAGGGCATAGGCTACCGGGTTTACCCTGCGAAGCACTCGGAAGGGACCAACAAAGCGAGGCGCCAGCTTGGGAGTGGGCACTCGAAGGTTGAGGTTGCGGGTGGACAACCATACAAGGTCTCCGACCTGGTAGGAAGGAGCGGGCGCTCGTCTGCGATCAGCCTGGAGTCTCTGGCGCTGTGCAGAGACCTCAAGGGACCTCTGGATCTGTACCCAAGAAGCACGTAGGACGGAAAGGTGATCCTCCACAGCCGGAATATCCTGGGGAGAGAATACCTCCGGTAACACGGCAGGTTGGAACCCATAATTGGCCATGAAGGGAGACGTCCCAGAGGAAGAGTTCACCGCCGTGTTCCTGGCAAACTCAGCCCAAGGCAGGAGGTCAACCCAATTGTCTTGGTGATCGGAGACATAGCAACGAAGGAATTGCTCCAAGGCCTGATTGGATCGTTCTGCGGCCCCATTGGACTGAGGGTGGTAGGCCGAGGAGAAAGAGAGATGAATCCCCAACTGGGAGCAAAAGGCGCGCCAGAACCTGGACACAAACTGACTCCCCCGATCCGACACAATCTCCTTGGGCAAACCGTGCAACCGGAAGACCTCCCTGGCGAAAATCGTGGCCAACTCTTGTGCAGAGGGTAACTTCTTGAGAGGAACACAGTGGCACATTTTGGAAAACCGATCCACAATCATGAGAATGACCGTATGGCCTCGGGATGCAGGGAGGTCCACAATGAAATCCATCCCCAGGTGTGACCATGGGCGCTCCCCGGTGGCTATGGGTTGCAAAAGGCCCAACGGAAGGTGCCGAGGGGACTTACTCTGGGCACAAACGGAGCATGCCGCTACATATGCGGCGATGTCGGAACGTAGAGAAGGCCACCAGAACAGACGTGAAACAGCCCAGGACAGCTGATTCTTTCCAGGATGCCCCGCGGCCTTGGAGTTATGGTAGGTTCGCAACAACCGAGTGCGCAACTCCTCAGGCACAAAACAGCCTGCCGTTGGGTCTCCCAGAGGGAGCACCAGATTGAGCCGCCAAAATCTGCTCACCCAGGGGAGAGGTCAGGCTGGTGCGAATGGCGGCCAGGATCTGATTCGGAGGTATGACCGAAGTCGGAATCGACTCCTCCCCGGACAGCTCGGAGTACTGCCGTGATAAGGCATCCGCTCTGATGTTCTTGGAACCGGGTAGGTAGGAGACCACGTAATTAAAACGTGACAAGAACAGAGCCCATCTGGCCTGACGTGGTGTCAATCTCTTGGCCTCAGAAAGGTAGGTCAGATTCTTGTGGTCCGTCAGGATGAGAACCGGAACCACCGAACCCTCGAGCAAGTGCCTCCATTCTTTAAGGGCCTGCACGATGGCCAATAACTCCCTGTCACCAATCTGATAGTTGCACTCCGCGGAAGACAATTTCCGGGAGTAAAACCCACAAGGAAGCAGAGGACCCTCGGGTGTTCTACGCTGAGACAGAAGGGCGCCTACTCCCGTCTCAGACGCGTCCACCTCGAGGACAAAGGGCAACCCAGGGTTGGGATGCGACAGAATCGGAGCCGACACAAAGGCGGACTTTAGAGCCTCAAAAGCTCGGATGGCCTCGGGCGGCCAGACCTGGAAATTACTGCCCTTCCTGGTCAGATCCGTGAGAGGCTTGGCTAGCATAGAAAAGTCCCTGATGAACTTCCGATAATAATTGGCGAAGCCCAAAAAGCGCTGCAGGGCACGGAGACCACTGGGCTGGGGCCACTGTAAGACAGCCGATACCTTCTCAGGATCCATGGAGAACCCCTCAGCGGAAATGATGTAACCTAAGAAGGTTACCTGGGATCGGTGAAATTTGCATTTCTCAAGCTTACCGAACAGCCTGTTCTCTCGTAACCGTTGCAACACTCGTCTGACATCCATAATGTGGGCCTCCATGGATTCAGAATATACCAAGATGTCATCCAAATAGACCACCACACACTGCTGCAACAGGTCACGGAAAACATCGTTGATGAATTCCTGGAAGACTGCGGGCGCATTGCACAACCCAAAGGGCATAACCAAGGATTCATAATGACCGGTCCTGGTGTTAAACGCGGTCTTCCACTCATCGCCCGCCTTGATCCTTACCAGGTTATATGCCGCCCTCAGGTCGAGTTTGGTAAAGACCGTGGCCCCTTTGAGGCGATCGAACAGCTCGGAAATCAAGGGTATCGGGTAAGCGTTCTTGATCGTGATGCGATTGAGACCCCTGTAATCGATGCAAGGCCTCAACTCACCGCCCCTCTTTTTCACAAAGAAAAATCCAGCCCCTGCCGGGGACGAGGATTTGCGAATGTGTCCGCGTGAAAGCGCCTCCCTCACGTACTCCTCCATGGCCTCATTCTCCGCTACCGACAGTGGATAGACTTTGCCACGAGGAGGAACGGCACCAGATTGTAACTCTATGGCACAATCGTATGGGCGGTGCGGAGGTAGGGCAACCGCGCGCACCTTATCGAATACATCCCGGTACTCTTCGTATTCAGGAGGCAACAGAGAGTCCGAGGAAGTACAAAGCAACTTGACAGGCCCATGGATGCAACTAGCCCCACACTGCGGTGACCACGAGAGGATCTCGGCCGATCTCCAATCGAAAGTCGGATTATGCTTCTGGAGCCAGGGGTACCCCAAGACCACCGGGTAGTGTGGAGACGAAATCACCTGGAGACAGACCGACTCTCTGTGAACAGCACCAATGGCTATCCCCACTGGAAGGGTCTCATGAGTCACGTGTGGCGGCAGAAGGGGTCTGCCGTCTATCGCCTCAAGAGCCAGTGGGGAACCTCGAGGCTGCAGAGGAATGGAATTGGCGGCAGCGAACACACTATCAATGAACAAACCACCAGCACCAGAGTCCACCAACGCCTGGGTCGTCACCGAGCCCCCGACCCAGGAGAGGACAACAGTGATCAGTGGTTTGTCAACACGGGAAACCGGGGACGAGGAGACTCCACCCAAGATCTGCCCCCGACAGGATCTCAGGTGCGAGCGTTTCCCGGACGGTTCGGACATGCCAACCGAAAATGCCCACCGAGACCACAGTACATGCATCGGCCCTCGCGTCTCCGGAGTACCCTCTCCCCCTCGGACAGGCGAGCAAACCCCAGCTGCATGGGTTCACCCCCAGACAAGTCATCCCCAGGAGGCGTGGGAGGAGAGGGAGGCACGGGTGGGACAGCAAACGTAGGCGCCAATCTGTTAGAAGGCCTCCGCAGGCTCTCCTTAAAGGAAGGTCTCTCCCTGAGTCTGGTGTCAATCAAAATCAGGAAAGAAATAAGAGACTCGAGCTCCACTGGTAGGTCCTTAGCTGCAACCTCATCCTTCAAGGCATCCGAGAGACCATGAGAGAAAGCAGCGACCAGAGCCTCATTATTCCAGCCCACCTCTGCTGCCAGGGTACGAAACTCAATGGCGTATTCAGCTACGGATCGTGAACCCTGTCTGATGGACATAAGTAGCTTCGCAGCAGAGGCAGCACGAGCCGGCACATCGAATACCTTCCGAAGAGAAGCAACAAAACCGGAAAACTCGGCAACCACCGGATTGTTGTTCTCCCATAAAGGGCTGGCCCAGGCCAAGGCCTTGTCCGAGAGCAGCGAGATCAAGAAGCCCACCTTTGATCTCTCAGTAGGAAAGGCATGTGGCAGCAACTCGAAATAAATGCCGACCTGGTTAAGGAAACCTCGGCACTGAGTTGGCTCTCCCCCAAAGCGCTGTGGAAGGGGGGCAGAACCGATCATACCCCGAGACACCGCAGGCGCAGCAACAGGTGTCGGGGTAGACTCTGGCGCAACAACCGGAGCGGCAGTAGGAGCGGGCCCAGGAGCGACAACCGACCCATCGGCAACGGAAGCGAAGTGAGCCGTGCGTTCAAGCAGGGTTTGCAACGCCACAGCGAACCGACCCAACAGGTGATCCTGCTGATCAAGTCTGGCAACCAGCGTAGGTAGCGAGGATGGCCCTGTACCGTCAAAATTCATGGCTTGGTCCTAATGTCATGGAACCATGAACCAGACGTACAACAAGAGATGAGTGGAAATAAGAAGACTTTATTGAAAAGCAAGCTGTAAGCAAAAGTCCAAACGGATGGCTAAACCGAAGCAGGGTCTTGCGTAGACAGAGGTCAGGAACCAGAAGGGTAGTCAGACGAAGCCTGGATCAGGAACCAGCAGGGTAGTCAGACGAAGCCAGGATCAGGAACCAACGGGGTAGTCAGACGAAGCCAGGATCAGGAACCAACGGGGTAGTCAGACGAGGCCAGGATCAGGAACCAGAAGCAGCAGCAGTCTTAGAAGCATGTGAACACAGGAGGACCAAGCAGGGAACTGAAGCCACAGACCTCCTATATATGTGAGCTGGGCATCCAGCTCCTCCCAGTGGGAAGGAGAAGCCGCAGGGTGGGAGGCTACAAGAAACCCAGAAACCAAGATGGCCGCCAGCACATGTCAAACGAAGGAGAACAGTGAGAAGGTAAGACCATGACACTGTACCCAAGAAGCACGTAGGACGGAAAGGTGATCCTCCACAGCCGGAATATCCTGGGGAGAGAATACCTCCGGTAACACGGCAGGTTGGAACCCATAATTGGCCATGAAGGGAGACGTCCCAGAGGAAGAGTTCACCGCCGTGTTCCTGGCAAACTCAGCCCAAGGCAGCAGGTCAACCCAATTGTCTTGGTGATCGAAGACATAGCAACGAAGGAATTGCTCCAAGGCCTGATTGGATCGTTCTGCGGCCCCATTGGACTGAGGGTGGTAGGCCGAGGAGAAAGAGAGATGAATCCCCCAACTGGGAGCAAAAGGCGCGCCAGAACCTGGACACAAACTGACTCCCCCGATCCGACACAATCTCCTTGGGCAAACCGTGCAACCGGAAGACCTCCCTGGCGAAAATCGTGGCCAACTCTTGTGCAGAGGGTAACTTCTTGAGAGGAACACAGTGGCACATTTTGGAAAACCGATCCACAATCATGAGAATGACCGTATGGCCTCGGGATGCAGGGAGGTCCACAATGAAATCCATCCCCAGGTGTGACCATGGGCGCTCCCCGGTGGCTATGGGTTGCAAAAGGCCCAACGGAAGGTGCCGAGGGGACTTACTCTGGGCACAAACGGAGCATGCAGCTACATATGCGGCGATGTCGGAACGTAGAGAAGGCCACCAGAACAGACGTGAAACAGCCCAGGACAGCTGATTCTTTCCAGGATGCCCCGCGGCCTTGGAGTTATGGTAGGTTCGCAACAACCGAGTGCGCAACTCCTCAGGCACAAAACACCTGCCGTTGGGTCTCCCAGAGGGAGCACCAGATTGAGCCGCCAAAATCTGCTCACCCAGGGGAGAGGTCAGGCTGGTGCGAATGGCGGCCAGGATCTGATTCGGAGGTATGACCGAAGTCGGAATCGACTCCTCCCCGGACAGCTCGGAGTACTGCCGTGATAAGGCATCCGCTCTGATGTTCTTGGAACCGGGTAGGTAGGAGACCACGTAATTAAAACGTGACAAGAACAGAGCCCATCTGGCCTGACGTGGTGTCAATCTCTTGGCCTCAGAAAGGTAGGTCAGATTCTTGTGGTCCGTCAGGATAAGAACCGGAACCACCGAACCCTCGAGCAAGTGCCTCCATTCCTTAGGGGCCTGCACGATGGCCAATAACTCCCTGTCACCAATCTGATAGTTGCACTCCGCGGAAGACAGTTTCCGGGAGTAAAACCCACAAGGAAGCAGAGGACCCTCTGGTGTTCTACGCTGAGACAGAAGGGCGCCTACTCCCGTCTCAGACGCGTCCACCTCGAGGACAAAGGGCAACCCAGGGTTGGGATGCGACAGAATCGGAGCCGACACAAAGGCGGACTTTAGAGCCTCAAAAGCTCGGATGGCCTCGAGCGGCCAGACCTGGAAATTACTGCCCTTCCTGGTCAGATCCGTGAGAGGCTTGGCTAGCATAGAAAAGTCCCTGATGAACTTCCGATAATAATTGGCTAAGCCCAAAAAGCGCTGCAGGGCACGGAGACCACTGGGCTGGGGCCACTGTAAGACAGCCGAAACCTTCTCAGGATCCATGGAGAACCCCTCAGCGGAAATGATGTAACCTAAGAAGGTTACCTGGGATCGGTGAAATTCGCATTTCTCAAGCTTACCGAACAGCCTGTTCTCTCGTAACCGTTGCAACACTCGTCTGACATCCATAATGTGGGCCTCCATGGATTCAGAATATACCAAGATGTCGTCCAAATAGACCACCACACACTGCTGCAACAGGTCACGGAAAACATCGTTGATGAATTCCTGGAAGACTGCGGGCGCATTGCACAACCCAAAGGGCATAACCAAGGATTCATAATGACCGGTCCTGGTGTTAAACGCGGTCTTCCACTCATCGCCCGCCTTGATCCTTACCAGGTTATATGCCGCCCTCAGGTCGAGTTTGGTAAAGACCGTGGCCCCTTTGAGGCGATCGAACAGCTCGGAAATCAAGGGTATCGGGTAAGCGTTCTTGATCGTGATGCGATTGAGACCCCTGTAATCGATGCAAGGCCTCAACTCACCGCCCTTCTTTTTCACAAAGAAAAATCCAGCCCCTGCCGGGGACGAGGATTTGCGAATGTGTCCGCGTGAAAGCGCCTCCCTCACGTACTCCTCCATGGCCTCATTCTCCGCTACCGACAGTGGATAGACTTTGCCACGAGGAGGAACGGCACCAGATTGTAACTCTATGTTACAATCGTATGGGCGGTGCGGAGGTAGGGCAACCGCGCGCACCTTATCGAATACATCCCGGTACTCTTCGTATTCAGGAGGCAACAGAGAGTCCGAGGAAGTACACAGCAACTTGACAGGCCCATGGATGCAACTAGCCCCACACTGCGGTGACCACGAGAGGATCTCGGCCGATCTCCAATCGAAAGTCGGATTATGCTTCTGGAGCCAGGGGTACCCCAAGACCACCGAGTAGTGTGGAGACGAAATCACCTGGAGACAGACCGACTCTCTGTGAACGGCACCAATGGCTATCCCCACTGGAAGGGTCTCATGAGTCACGTGTGGCGGCAGAAGGGGTCTGCCGTCTATCGCCTCAAGAGCCAGTGGGGAACCTCGAGGCTGCAGAGGAATGGAATTGGCGGCAGCGAACACACTATCAATGAACAAACCACCAGCACCAGAGTCCACCAACGCCTGGGTCGTCACCGAGCCCCCGACCCAGGAGAGGACAACAGTGATCAGTGGTTTGTCAACACGGGAAACCGGGGACGAGGAGACTCCACCCAAGATCTGCCCCCGACAGGATCTCAGGTGCGAGCGTTTCCCGGACGGTTCGGACATGCCAACCGAAAATGCCCACCGAGACCACAGTACATGCATCGGCCCTCGCGTCTCCGGAGTACCCTCTCCCCCTCGGACAGGCGAGCAAACCCCAGCTGCATGGGTTCACCCCCAGACAAGTCATCCCCAGGAGGCGTGGGAGGAGAGGGAGGCACGGGTGGGACAGCAAACGTAGGCGCCAATCTGTTAGAAGACCTCCGCAGGCTCTCCTTAAAGGAAGGTCTCTCCCTGAGTCTGGTGTCAATCAAAATCAGGAAAGAAATAAGAGACTCGAGCTCCACTGGTAGGTCCTTAGCTGCAACCTCATCCTTCAAGGCATCCGAGAGACCATGAGAGAAAGCAGCGACCAGAGCCTCATTATTCCAGCCCACCTCTGCTGCCAGGGTACGAAACTCAATGGCGTATTCAGCTACGGATCGTGAACCCTGTCTGATGGACATAAGGAGCTTCGCAGCAGAGGCAGCACGAGCCGGCACATCGAATACCTTCCGAAGAGAAGCAACAAAACCGGAAAACTCGGCAACCACCGGATTGTTGTTCTCCCATAAAGGGCTGGCCCAGGCCAAGGCCTTGTCCGAGAGCAGCGAGATCAAGAAGCCCACCTTTGATCTCTCAGTAGGAAAGGCATGTGGCAGCAACTCGAAATAAATGCCCACCTGGTTAAGGAAACCTCGGCACTGAGTTGGCTCTCCCCCAAAGCGCTGTGGAAGGGGGGCAGAACCGGTCATACCCCGAGACACCGCAGGCGCAGCAACAGGTGTCGGGGTAGACTCTGGCGCAACAACCGGAGCGGCAGTAGGAGCGGGCCCAGGAGCGACAACCGACCCATCGGCAATGGAAGCGAAATGAGCCGTGCGTTCAAGCAGGGTTTGCAACGCCACAGCGAACCGACCCAACAGGTGATCCTGCTGATCAAGTCTGGCAACCAGCGTAGGTAGCGAGGATGGCCCTGTACCGTCAGAATTCATGGCTTGGTCCTAATGTCATGGAACCATGAACCAGACGTACAACAAGAGATAAGTGGAAATAAGAAGGCTTTATTGAAAATCAAGCTGTAAGCAAAAGTCCAAACGGATGGCTAAACCGAAGCAGGGTCTTGCGTAGACAGAGGTCAGGAACCAGGAGGATAGTCAGACGAAGCCTGGATCAGGAACCAGCAGGGTAGTCAGACGAAGCCAGGATCAGGAACCAACGGGGTAGTCAGACGAGGCCAGGATCAGGAACCAGAAGCAGCAGCAGTCTTAGAAGCATGTGAACACAGGAGGACCAAGCAAGGAACTGAAGCCACAGACCTCCTACATATATATGAGCTAGGCATCCAGCTCCTCCCAGTGGGAAGGAGAAGCCGCAGGGTGGGAGGCTACAAGAAACCCAGAAACCAAGATGGCCGCCAGCACATGTCAAACGAAGGAGAACAGTAAGAAGGTAAGACCATGACAGTATTATTGAAGTAGAGAAATTGAAACTTGGAAATTTGCTAATTTTTCAAAAAAAATATTATTTTTATTTTTATAAATAAAACTGACTTTTTTTTACTCTATTTTACCAGTGTCATAAAGTACAATGAATGAAAAAAAAACAATCTCAGAATGGCCTGGATAAGTCAAAGCGTTTTAAAGTTATCACCACATAAAGTGACACTGGTCAGATATGTAAAAAATGGCCTGGTCCTTAAGGTGAAATATGGCTGTGTCCTTAAGGGGTTAAACATATGTATTTGACCTATATTTGTACTGGCCTTCAGTAAAAGTGACATTCTTTGACCATCTAATAGACCTCCAGCCACATACTTTTATGTACGCTGAATGCATAATTTTTGGGACCTGTAGTAGACTGTACTGCTGAAAAAATTGAAATCCAAAGACTGTGTAATCTATCTCCAGCCACTTACTTGTTCTTTTATGTAAGCTTAATGCATCATTTTAGGGGCCTGTAATACACTGGCCTGCTGGAAAATTGATATCAAGTGACCATGTAATTTTACCTTCAGTCACTTGTTCTTTTATGCACGCTGAATGCATAATTTCTGGGACCTGTAGTAGACTGGCCTGCTGCAAAATTGATATCCAATGACCGTGTAATCTACCTCCAGCCACTTACTTACTCGTTCTTTTATGTACGCTGAATGCATAATTTTTTGGGGACTTGTAGTACACTGGCCTGCTGGAAAATTCATATCCAATGACCGTGTAATCTATCTCCAGCCACTTACTTTCTTGTTCTTTTATATACGCTGAATAAACAATTGTTGCGGCCTCAGAGGAATTCAACACCAGTGATGAGCATGTGTTATCGAATTTCAACTATTATCATATTATCATTAGTTTTTTTTTTTCAAGAGGAGGGATTTCGTTAGCCATGTTTTTAATCTAATTTTATATGTATGTATTTAACCTGTATTTGTACTGCCCCTCTGTAAAATTGATATCCATTGACCGTGTAATATAACTCCGGCCACATAATCACTTGATCTTTTATGTCATGTGAATGCCTAATGTTTGGGGCCCATAGTACAGTGGCCTACAGTAAAATTTTTATCCATTGACCGCTTAATGTACCTCGAGCCACATAATCAGAATTTCTTTTATGTCAAGTGAATGCCTAAAATAACATTTTCTAAGCTCCAACAGGGCACATTTCAGAGAATTTCACTTTAAAATGCATTAAAATGTCCCCTGATTAACCGCCTCTGGACCGCCTAACGCAGGATCGCGGTCCAGAGAGAAGGCAGGCTCAGGCAGAGTCACGCATATACGCGTCATCTCGCAAGACGCGAGATGACGCTCACAGCCGGCCCGCGCATGCGCATCGCGGGCCGCCAAAAGTTCGAGAGGGGTTACATCATCAGCCTGCCAGTAGAGTTGAGCGAACACCTGGATGTTCGGGTTCGAGAAGTTCGGCCGAACATCCCGGAAATGTTCGGGTTCGGGATCCGAACTTCGTCCCGAACCCGAACCCCATTGAAGTCAATGGGGACCCGAACTTTTCGGCACTAAAAAGGCTGTAAAACAGCCCAGGAAAGAGCTAGAGGGCTGCAAAAGGCAGCAAAATGTAGTTAAATCCCCTGCAAACAAATGTGGATAGGTAAATGAATAAAAATAAAAATAAAATAAATAAAAATTAACCAATATCAATTGGAGAGAGGTCCCATAGCAGAGAATCAGGCTTCATGTCATAGCAGAGAATCAGGCTTTAAGTCAGCCAAAACTGGAACAGTCCATTGTCAGATATTTAGGCCCCGGCACCCAGACAAAGGAGAGAGGTCCCACAGCAGAGAATCAGGCTTCATGTCATAGCAGAGAATCAGGCTCCACGTCAGCCAAAACTGGAACAGTCCATTGTCAGATATTTAGGCCCCGGCACCCAGACAGAGGAGAGAGGTCCCATAGCAGCGAATCAGGCTTCATGTCATAGCAGAGAATCAGGCTTCACGTCAGCCAAAACTGGAACAGTCCATTGTCAGATATTTAGGCCCCGGCACCCAGACAGAGGAGAGAGGTCCCATAGCAGAGATTCAGGCTTCATGTCAGCAGAGAATCAGGCTTCATGTCATAGCAGAGAATCAGGCTTCATGTCATAGCAAAGAATCAGGCTTCATATCATAGCAGAGAATGAGGCTTCATGTCATAGCAAAAAATCAGGCTTCACGTCACCCACCACTGGAACAGGCCATTGTCAGATATTCAGGCCCCGGCACCCAGACAGAGGAGAGAGGTCCCATAGCAGAGATTCAGGCTTCATGTCAGCAGAGAATCAGCCTTCATGTCATAGCAGAGAATCAGGCTTCACGTCAGCCAAAACTGGAACAGTCCATTGTCAGATATTTAGGCCCCGGCACCCAGACAGAGGAGAGAGGTCCTATAGCAGAGAATCAGGCTTCATGTCATAGCAGAGAATCAGGCTTCACGTCAGCCAAAAATGGAACAGTCCATTGTCAGATATTTAGGCCCCGGCACCCAGACAGAGGAGAGAGGTCCCATAGCAGCGAATCAGGCTTCATGTCATAGCAGAGAATCAGGCTTCACGTCACCCAAAACTGGAACAATCCATTGTCAGATATTTAGGCCCCGGCACCCAGACAGAGGAGAGAGGTCCCATAGCAGAGATTCAGGCTTCATGTCAGCAGAGAATCAGGCTTCATGTCATAGCAGAGTATCAGGCTTAACGTCAGCCAAAACTGGAACAGTCCATTGTCAGATATTTAGGCCCCGGCACCCAGACAGAGGAGAGAGGTCCCATAGCAGAGAATCAGGCTTCATGTCATAGCAGAGAATCAGGCTTCACGTCACCCACCACTAGAACAGGCCATTGTCAGATATTTAGGCCCCGGCACCCAGACAGAGGAGAGAGGTCCCATAGCAGAGATTCAGGCTTCATGTCAGCAGAGAATCAGGCTTCATGTCATAGCAGAAAATCAGGCTTCACGTCAGCCAAAACTGGAACAGTCCATTGTCAGATATTTAGGCCCCGGCACCTAGACAGAGGAGAGAGGTCCCATAGCAGAGATTAAGGCTTCATGTCAGCAAAGAATCAGACTTCATGTCATAGCAGAGAATCAGGCTTTACATCACCCAAAATTGGAACAGTCCATTGTCAGATATTTAGGCCCCGGCACCCAGACAGAGGAGAGAGGTCCCATAGCAGAGATTCAGGCTTCATGTAATAGCAGAGAATCATGCTTCACGTCACCCAACACTGGAACAGGCCACTGTCAGATATTTTTAGGCCCCGGCACCCAGACAGAGGAGAGGTTCATTAAACTTTGGGTTACCCCGCAATATAATGGTAAAATAAAAATAAAAATAGGATTGAATGAGGAAGTGCCCTGGAGTACAATAATATATGGTTAAAGGGAGGTAGTTAATGTCTAATCTGCACAAGCAATGGACAGGTCCTGTGGGATCCATGCCTGGTTCATTTTTATGAACGTCAGCTTGTCCACATTGGCTGTAGACAGGCGGCTGCGTTTGTCTGTAATGACGCCCCCTGCCGTGCTGAATACACATTCAGACAAAACGCTGGCCGCCGGGGCAGGCCAGCACCTCCAATGCATAAAAGGCTAGCTCTGGCCACGTGGACAATTTGAAGATCCAGAAGTTGAATGGGGCCGAACCATCAGTCAGTACGTGGAGGGGTGTGCACACGTATTGTTCCACCATGTTAGTGAAATGTTGCCTCCTGCTAACACGTTCCGTATCAGGTGGTGGTGCAGTTAGCTGTGGCGTGTTGACAAAACTTTTCCACATCTCTGCCATGCTAACCCTGCCCTCAGAGGAGCTGGCCGTGACACAGCTGCGTTGGCGACCTCTTGCTCCTCCTCTGCCTTCGCGTTGGGCTTCCACTTGTTCCCCTGTGACATTTGGGAATGCTCTCAGTAGCGCGTCTACCAATGTGCGCTTGTACTCACGCATCTTCCTATCACTCTCCAGTGCAGGAAGTAAGGTGGGCACATTGTCCCATTGACGTTAAAATGTGGGCAACTCTGCTGTCGTTGTGAAGGCACTGCAGCACGTAGTCGCTCATGTGTGCCAGTCTGCCCAGAGGTAAGGACAAGCTGTTCTCTGTGGGAGGCGTATCATCATCGTCCTGCGTTTTCCCCCATCCACGCACCAGTGATGGGCCCGAGCTGCGTTGGGTGCCACCCCGCTGTGAACATGCTCCATCCTCATCCTCCTCCACCTTCTCCACATCCTCGTCCTCCTCGTCCTCCAGTAGTGGGCCCTGGCTGGCCACATTTGTACCTGGCCTCTGCTGTTGCAAAAAACCTCCCTCTGAGTCACTTCGAAGAAACTGGCCTGAAAGTGATAAAAATGACCCCTCTTCCTCCTCCTCCTCCTCCTGGGCCACCTCCTCTTCCATCATCGCCCTAAGTGTTTTCTCAAGAAGACATAGAAGTGGTATTGTAACGCTGATAACGGCGTCATCGCCACTGGCCATGTTGGTGGAGTACTCGAAACAGCGCAACAGGGCACACAGGTCTCGCATGGAGGCCCAGTCATTGGTGGTGAAGTGGTGCTGTTCCGCAGTGCGACTGACCCGTGCGTGCTGCAGCTGAAACTCTACTATGGCCTGCTGCTGCTTGCACAGTCTGTCCAGCATGTGCAAGGTGGAGTTCCACCTGGTGGGCACGTTGCATATGAGGCGGTGAGCGGGAAGGCCGAAGTTACGCTGTAGCGCAGGCAGGCGAGCAGCGGCAGGATGTGAACGCCGGAAGCGCGAACAGACGGCCCGCACTTTATGCAGCAGCTCTGACATGTCGGGGTAGTTGTGAATGAACTTCTGCACCACCAAATTCAGCACATGCGCCAGGCAAGGTATGTGCGTCAAACCGGCTAGTCCCAGAGCTGCAACGAGATTTCACCCATTAGCGCACACCACCAGGCCAGGCTTAAGGCTTAAGGCTCAACGGCAGCAACCACTCGTCGGTCTGTTGTTCTATACCCTGTATAACTCCTGTGCGGTGTGGGGCCTGTCCCCCAAACATATGAGTTTCAGAATGGCCTGCTGACGTTTACCCCGGGCTGTGCTGAAGTTGGTGGTGAAGGTGTGTGTGGCTGACTGGATGAGCAGGTGGAAGAAGAGGAGGAGGAAGCCGAGTAGGAGGAGTAGGCAACAGGAGGCAAAGAATGTTGCCCTGCGATCCTTGGCGGCGGAAGGACGTGCGCCAAACAGCTTTCCGCCTGGGGCCACTACATTTACCCAGTTTGCAGTTAGGGAGATATAGCGTCCCTGGCCGTGCTTACTGGTCCACGTAGCTGTAGTTAGGTGGACCTTGCCACAGATGGCGTTGCGCAGTGCACACTTGATTTTATCGGATACTTGGTTGTGCAGGGAAGGCACGGCTCTTTTGGAGAAGTAGTGGCGGCTGGGAACAACATACTGTGGGACAGCAAGCGACATGAGCTGTTTGAAGCTGTCTGTGTCCACCAGCCTGAATGAAAGCATTTCATAGGCCAGTAGTTTTGAAATTCTGGCATTCAGGGCCAGGGATCGAGGGTGGCTAGGTGGGAATTTACGCTTTCTCTCAAATGTTTGTGAGATGGAGAGCTGAACGCTGCAGTGTGACATGGTTGAGATGCTTGGTGACGGAGGTGGTGGTGTTGGTGGTACATCCCCTGTTTGCTGGGCGGCAGGTGCCAACGTTCCACCAGAGGCGGAGGAAGAGGCCGAGGCGGCAGCAGCAGAAGAGGCTGAGGCGGAGGCAGCAGAAGAGGTAGCAGGGGGAGCCTGAGTGAGTTCCTTGCTTTTAAGGTGTTTACTCCACTGCAGTTCATGCTTTGCATGCAGGTGCCTGGTCATGCAGGTTGTGCTAAGGTTCAGAACGTTAATGCCTCGCTTCAGGCTCTGATGGCACAGCGTGCAAACCACTCGGGTCTTGTGGTCAGCACATTGTTTGAAGAAGTGCCATGCCAGGGAACTCCTTGAAGCTGCCTTTGGGGTGCTCGGTCCCAGATGGCGGCGCTTAGTAGCAGGCGGAGTCTCTTGGCGGCGGGTGTTCTGCTTTTGCCCACTGCTCCCTCTTTTGCTATGCTGTTGGCTCGGTCTCACCACTGCCTCTTCCTCCGAACTGTGAAAGTCAGTGGCACGACCTTAATTCCATGTGGGCTCTAGTACCTCATCGTTCCCTGCATCGTCTTCCACCCAGTCTTCCTCCCAGACCTCCTGTTCAGTCTGCACACTGCAGAAAGACGCAGCAGTTGGCACCTGCGTCTTCATCAGAGACGTGCTGAGGTGGTATTTCTATGTCCTCATCATCAGGAAACATAAGTGGTTGTGCGTCAGTGCATTCTATGTCTTCCACCGCTGGGGAAGGGCTAGGTGGATGCCCTTGGGAAACCCTTCAAACAGTATAAGAGACTGCTGCATAACTTGAGGCTCAGACAGTTTCCCTGATATGCATGGGGGTGATGTGACAGACTGATGGGCTTGGTTTTCAGGCGCCATCTGTGTGCTTTCTGCAGAAGACTGGGTGGGAGATAATGTGAACGTGCTGGATCCACTGACGGTCACCCAATTGACTAATGCCTGTACCTGCTCAGGCCTTACCATCCTTAGAACGGCATTGGGCCCCACCAAATATCGCTGTAAATTATGGCGGCTACTGGGACCTGAGGTAGTTGGTTCACTAGGACGTGTGGCTGTGACAGAACGGCCACGTCCTCTCCCAGCACCAGAGGGTCCACTAACACCACCACGACCATGTCAACGTCCCTTACTAGATGTTTTCCTCATTGTTACTGTTCAGCACAATAAGAAAAAAATTATTTGGCCCAATGTATTGAATTCAAATTTAGGCCTTTTTTTACAGATACCTAAAACGGTGCTTTAATGGACACCAAATAACTTGACCAGCCACAGCAATAACGACAGATTTAGCTGAATATAAATTGGAGGCCTAGTATTTAGGCGCTGGATGACAGGTATACGTTTACGGACAGAATTAGACTTGGAAATGCACGGTAGCGTGTGAAGTTATTGTGGATGACCCTATCAGCACCTTCAATCTAATATACCCTTTTATTGATAGATTTAAAGTTGGCCTGATACAGCAGAAACAACTGATTTATGGAATTGCTAAGTTGGGAATTGTATATCAACCCAGAACAAAAACTGTGCTTTGGCGGACACTAAATGAATTGACCAGCCACAGCAATAACCACAGATTTAGCTGAATATAAATTTTAGGCCTATTATATAGGCGCTGGGTGACAGGTATATGTTTGCGGACAGAATTAAACTTGGAAATGCACGGTAGCGTGTGAAGTTATTGAGGATGACACTATCCGCACCTTTAATCTAATATACCCTTTTATGGATAGATTTAAACTTGGCCTTATACAGCAGAAACCACTGATTTAGGGAATTGCTAAGTTGGGAATTGTATTTCAACCCAGAACAAAAACTGTGCTTTGGCGGACACTAAATAACTTGCCCAG
Source organism: Bufo gargarizans (assembly GCF_014858855.1). NCBI lineage: Eukaryota > Metazoa > Chordata > Amphibia > Anura > Bufonidae > Bufo > Bufo gargarizans. Next base: position 55,644,590 of record NC_058083.1, on the reverse strand, counting down.
CCACAGCAATAACCACAGATTTAGCTGAATATAAATTTTAGGCCTACTATTTAGGAGCTGGGTGACAGGTATACGTTTGCGGACAGAATTTAACTTGGAAATGCACGGTAGCGTGTGAAGTTATTGAGGAGGACCCTATCAGCACCTTCAATCTAATATACCCTTTTATGGATCGATTTAAACTTGGCCTGATACAGCAGAAACCACTGATTTAGGGAATTGCTAAGTTGGGAATTGTATTTCAACCCAGAACAAAAATATATCCTTTGCCAGACAGCAGACAGTATTACAATTGGCTAGCCACAGCTGAAACACCAGATTTTGTGTACTGCTATTTTGGCAATTGTATTTCACCCCTTAATAAAATAGCAAGCACAGCCAAGCCCCTGATGTAGGATATAGCAAAAAAAAAAAACACATTATTGATGGTTAAATATACTTGGTGGCAGCTTGTGCTGGCGCACCACAAGACACAAAATGGCCGCCGATCACCCCAGAAAAAAGTGACTGAAAAACGCTCTGGGCAGCCTAAAAACAGTGAGCAATTGAATAGCAGAAGATGAATGATTCACAGCTGTAGATCGATCACTTCATTAAGTGTTTTTGCTGAGTAAATCCCTGTCTAGTGCCTAATCTCACCCTAACAGCAGCTGCATCCTCTCCCTACACTGATCAGAGCAGAGTGACGGGCGGCGCTATGTGACTCCAGCTCAAATAGAGGCTGGGTCACATGCTGCACTGGCCAATCACAGCCATGCCAATAGTAGGCATGGCTGTGATGGCCTCTTGGGGCAAGTAGTATGATGCTTGTTGATTTGCTGCTTTGCAGCCTTTCAAAAAGCGCCAAGAAAGCGACTAACACCGAACCCCAACCCGGACTTTTACGAAAATGTTCGGGTTCGGGTCCGTGTCACAGACAACCCAAAATTCGGTACAAACCCGAACTATACAGTTCGGGTTTGATCATCCCTACCTGCCAGCCAATGATCATCGCTGGCAGGCTGATGATTTAAAAAAAAAACGAATCACAAGAGGGGTTACATCATCAGCCTGCCAGCCAATGATCATTAAAATAAATGAATCACAAGCCAGTTAACACTTTATATTTATAAATATAAGGTGTTAAATGGCTGCTGTGCTCCTCTGCTGGTCCTTTTAGTCTCTTGGTCTCAGCAGAGGAGCACAGTTCACAGTGAGTACACCAAACAGCACACTTAGCCGCCAGATCACCCCCCATCACCCCAATTAACCCCTTGATCGCCCCTGTCAATCACCTAGTGAAAGGTAAAAAAGTGATCAGTGTAAACTGTCACTTTTTTTTTCTCACTGGTATTGACTGATAGGTTTTAGGATAGTTTAGGCCCCTTGGTTAGGTAGTTAGCGATAGTTTAGTGCCCAGCCCACCGCACCGCAGTCACTGATTCGCTGATTAGCGTATCGCTAATCAGCATTTGTAGTTTTATAGTATTTGTAAGTGATCAAAACTGAAAACAGTCAGACCTATAGTAGTATTAGTGTCACATTAGCTCGCCCTCCACCCAAAACGCAGTGTTTCCCGATCTGGCCTGATCGGTCGCCCACATGTGCGTTCACCCATGCCCCGCCGCAGTGACAACATTTTTTCTAATTTTTTGATCATTGCACAATCACTTTCCAAGCGCTGCGGCGATAAAAAAATCAGTTTTGATATTTTTTAGCAATCGCAGCGGCCTCCGGTACTTCGCTAGCCTCCCATTTGTAAGACAGGCTTGCTTTTTTTCTTGGGTAGTCTCAGGGAATACCCCCTAAATTTAGTAGTCCAAATGGCAAACAAGGGGTATTCTTCTGAAGAGGCCTACAGGCTTCTGACCCAGTCGGATGAGGAATGGGAACCCTCATCTGACGAATCCAGCGTGTCAGAATATGAACCTGTAGAAAGCAGTCGCAGTCTGACCCAAAGTTCGGACGAGGAGGTTGAGGTCCCTGATACCAACTGGCGTACCCGGCCCCGTGTTGCTACACCACAGGTTGCGCAGGATCCGCTTCAAGGGCTGCAGAGTGGGGCTGGCGCTGTCGGATTATGTGGTGAGGCATACACCAGCAGCGCAGCCCACCCTTGACCTAGTACCAGCATTGCCGTACAACATGGTGAAGTGGCGAGCACCAGAAGGGCAGTTGAAGCTGGGATGGTGGCACGTGCAATAGTTACCCCATCGCAGCCACCGCACAGACAGACCAGTAGACCCCCCTAGAGTCCCTGAGGTGCTGGCAAACCCTGATTGGCAGTCCCCAACTTCAGCCGCACCATTTGTTCCCCCTTTTACCGCCCAGTCTGGAGTTCGGGTTGAGACAGCTCAGATCGGTTCGGCCCTGGGATTTTTTGAGCTGTTCTTGACTGCGGAGCTCTTGGACATAGTCGTGGCAGAAACAAAATCGGTATGCCACTCCATTTATAGCCTTCAACCCGGGAAGCTATTATGCCCAGCCTTTCCGGTGGAAACCCGTCCAAGTTTCTGAATTAAAAAAAATTCGGGGCCTTCTCCTCAACATGGGTCTAACCAAAAAGCATGAATTGCGGTCATATTGGTCCACAAACCCAATTCATCACATGCCCATGTTCTCTTTTTTTTGGGGGTTTTAAAATGCTTTATTTCCAAGTTAAGAAAATACAATGTGAACAACACCAACAGTGGTGTGAAACGGTACCGAGCACATACAAAGCATTAATAATATAGACTGCGCAGGAGTTGGACAGGGGTCAGTTACAATTCAAGATGCAAGAAGCACAGCCTAATTATTCTATATATCTCAAGCAATACATAGCAAAAAAGAAGGAGAAGTACAGGATTCCAAATAGGTGGATGAGCACTCTGGAACTCTATGAAAGGGCGAATCATAATTTAGGTCCTAAGCTCTGACTCTTCAGAAATATAAGACTGGAGTGTAGAGGGGTCCATTACGTAACCTAAGAGGTTTAGGTCTTCCCACCTAAGCTGAGTTTAAGGAGGAGGAAGGGAATCTATATTTAGTCCATAGGGCTCATCTTTTCATAAATTTCAAGTGCGATCTTGATTCCCAAGAGGCTAATTCCTCAAAACTGTGAATTTGATCAACCTTGAGCCTCCACTGTTCCATTGTGGGAACATTTGTTTGCAGCCATAGTTTGGGAATCAATAAGCGGGCCGCTAACAGGAGCTGCTTAAAGAGGTATGATGGAGCCGAAGAAGCCTCATTGTCAAAAAGAGTAAGCAACGCTCCATATGGTGAAATGGGCACGTCGGAGGAACAAATTTGGTTGCATGCTTGAAAGATCTCTGTCCACCATTTGTTAATGGGAGGACACAACCACCATATGTGGAAGAAGGTGCCTACATCCTCCTGACATCTCCAGCATATATTAGAGGAGGGTCTGGTGAAATGTGCTGACTTAACAGGCGTGATGTACCATTGTGACAATATCTTGTAGCCATTTTCCTGGGCTCTAACGCACCTGGATAATTTGTGAGGGGCTTCAAATAATAAAGGAAGGGATTGAAAAGGGAGGTCCAAGCCCGTCTCCTTCTCCCAAGAACGAATGAAAGCCGGTTTGGAAATTAGGGGAGGGGATCTTAGTTTGTTGTAGATAAGTGAGATTGTTTTTTTGGGAGGGTTAGGATTTATTATTAAGGCTTCAAACCAGGTGAGAGGCCGTTGGAGCTCACCATTAGCATTATTTTTCCGAATGAACGACTTAATAAGTGGGACAAGTGTGAGGTCACGGGGTTGGGGTTTAAGCAACGACTCAATAGTATCAGCCATGGGTAGTGAACCTTGCGACTCTAGGAGATGCAGTATAGGGACTGTTGAGGATCTAACTGAGTTCGAGAAAGTATCGCGAGGTCCAGAAGAGGCCAAACATAATATGTCACTGATTGTGGTCAAAGGGGAAGGAAAGGGCACTGAGCAGTGGGATTGGTTCCACCATTTCCAAGTGTCGATGGTAGCTCTGATTATTGGGTATGACTGTAGACTAATGGAGGGAGGGGAGTCAAAGCCTAAGCATACAGCTCTAGCTGGCGTGCCTATAATGTCTTGTTCTAGGGCAACCCAAGACTTGTTTATCGAATTTCTCAGCCAGTCGATGACTCTAGTCATCGATATGGCCCTTCCATAAAGCTCAGGATCTGGCAAGCCAATTCCACCTGTAGCTTTAGATCGGGACAAAAACGAATAAGAGAGTCTAGCTCTACGGCCGTTTCATATGAATGCACAAAATTTTTGTCTGAGGGCTGCGTAATAGGATTTAGGGATAGGGATTGGTAGGACCTGTTGAAGGTAAGTGAGACGGGGGATGACAAGTGAAGAGAGGAGGTTTTTTCTGCCAAACCACGAAAGGGTCGGGGCTGATCTGTTGAGTTTATCTACAGCTTCAAATAAGGAGGATTTCAAGGGGGTGAAATTAAGTGAAAAGAGATCGGAAATGTTTGGGCCAATCTTTACTCCTAAATAAGTTACGGTTGGGGACGACCAGTTAAATGGAGAGTTTTCCATTAAGGAGCGTTTGAGTTGAGGAGATAGGCCCGTGCTGACAATGACGGATTTGCTTTCATTAATTCTAAAATCAGAGACATCACTATAGTTTTTTAAATGCTCCTGGATTAAGGGGAGGGAAACTCTAGGGTTAGAGGTCATGATCATGACGTCGTCCGCAAATGCAGCTAGTTTATGGCTTCTACCTCCCAAAAACATACCCTCAATCCTAGTGTCTGCCCGAAGTTTTATTAAGAGGGGTTCCATGGCTAAGATAAAAAGGAGGGGGGATAAAGGGCATCCCTGACGTGTACCGTTATGAATTCGAAAGGGAATGGAAAGGTCACCATTGACCATGACCCGAGCTGTGGCCTGCTCATACATTGCGAATACTGCTTTGATATATGGACCAGGCAGGCCGAACAGTTCTAGTACGTGGCTTAAGAAGTTCCAATCTATGCGATCAAACGCTTTTTCAGCGTCAGTACTGAGAAGCAATATTGGAGAAGAAGTGCATTTAGCATGGCAAAATATATTAATAACTCTAGCCGTATTGTCTCTGCCGTCCCTACCGCGAACAAACCCCACCTGGTCCATATGTACCAAAAGAGGGAGAAGGACTGCCAAGCGGTTAGCCAAAAGTTTCGCTAAAAGCTTAAGATCGATGTTGAGTAAAGATATAGGTCTATAATTAGCACACACTTTGGAGTCCTTCCCCTCCTTAGGAATCAGAGCAACATGCGCAATCGTCATGTCCCTAGAAAGGGAGATATTTTGTAAAGTTTGATTGCAAACAGTGAGAAGGTGAGGCAGGAGTTGTTTCTTGAAAGTTTTGTAGTAGGAAGCGGGGAGGCCGTCTGGACCTGGGCTTTTACCCTGGGGCATTTGGGCCAAAGCTAAGGATAGCTCCTCGATGGTAAATGGAGCTTCCAGGGAATGTTTCTGTTCCACTGATAGAGTCGGGCAGGACAAGGGTTGTAGAAAGGCTTCAATTAATGAGGAGTGAGCAGAAGGGGGAAATGAGGGAGGGATATTGTAAAGGGCTTCATAAAAATCTCTAAATTGAGCAGCAATTTTTGGTGAAGCGAAAATTGGCTCGCCTTTCGGTGAGGTGAGTTGGTGTATGTAATTGCTTGCCCTCCTGGCCTTGATTCTGCTAATTAAAAATTTGGTGGCTTTGTCACCATGTGCATAGAACTTATATTGGGAGTTGAGGTAGTACTTAGCTGATCTAATCTGTAATAAGGTTTTTAGTTCCGCTCTGGATTTGGATAGCTCCTGGAGTTGAGTCTCGGTCATGGATTTTTTATGGCCTGCTTCCAACTTTCTTATTGTGGAGAGGAGACTATTTATTTTACCTTCCCGCTGTTTCTTTAGGTGGGAGCTAATGCTAATAAATTCACCTCTAATAAAGGGTTTATGAGCGTCCCAAGTGACCTGGGGAGATAATTCTGGAAGGGAGTTAAGGTTGAAGTATTCGTCCAGTAACGTGGCTATTTTTTCTACAGATTCAGAATTACCTAGGATGGATTAGTTCAGTCTCCAATTAAAACTCTTAGGTTGTTGTATTGGGGAGGCTATCATTAGATAAATAGGAGCGTGGTCTGATAAATGTATAGACCCAATGTTAGCCTTTTGGCATAGTTGTAGATGCTCTTTAGATACGAAGATGTAATCTATGCGGTGATATGAGCCGTGGACATGTGAATAGAATGTATAGTCCAGGGTGCTAGGATGTAAGGTGCGCCACACATCTACCAAATGGAGATCCCAGAAGAAATTCCTAATAAGTTTAAGGGAACGTCTAGAATGGGGGGTTTTGTGTGAGGAAGAATCCATCTGCGGGTCGAGGGCCGTATTAAGATCTCCTCCCACTAAAACTATACCTTCCTTAAAAGAGGAGATTGTTTGGACTATGGAAGAGAGCCATTAAGCCTGATTGTTGTTTGGAACGTACAGGTTGACGAAGGAGTACATTTGGGGACCTATGTAGCCTTTCACCATAATAAATCTGCCCTCTGGGTCTAGTAGGTGGCTGGTAGGTTTGAAAGGTATTCTCCTCTTAAAACCAATGCTTACTCCTCCCGACGAGGCAGTGGCCCCTCCACTATGGAACCAAGTGGGGTAGTGAGAAAATTCCATGTTGGGGAAATGATCAAATCTGAAGTGAGTCTCTTGGAGGAGCAGCACATCCGCTCCCTCCTTGCGCAATATGGAGAAAATCTGGCTTCTCTTGGAGGGCGAGTTAAAACCTTTCACATTATAGGAAACTAAATGTATGTCAGCCATGATTAATTATTGTTGTGAGCATAGGAGCATAATGTGTGCTGGTCCCCCAAGAAAGAACACTTACGGTCTGATGAGGTCCTACCCCGCCAAGGAGGAGAAGCTGGAATCCCGCCAACCTGCGTGTATTGCCGAAGAGTCAAGGAAGTCTGTGTCAGGTACCTGAAATAAAATAACGGGATAGGGGAAACAATGAGAACAAAAGAAAAGTACAGAATATAACATTGAGTGGAATGAAAACCACTAGTGTAAAGCATGGGGGAAAATCGGTCAAAGACCGGTTTACATGACGTTTAGCACGTATGGAAGCAACCTGAAAACGGGTTAGTAATTAAACAAGCAACTGACTGGAACCCCAATAGGAAGGGGAGTGGGGGCCCAGAGAAGCCTCAATAAGTAAGCCTAGGGGTATATGAATTGGGAAAGGCCCACTAGTTGCTAGAGATGGACATAGGTAAATGGCAAATAAACAAGTAATGTGAAAACATTATCTGACAGTAGCTATCATAAACATGACTAACAAGAGGCTATATAGTGGATCTACTAGCAGAAATGAACTGAGCTAGACAAAAGGAAGCTGATTCTCTGGATAGATCCACTACAGTCCTGTTAATGAAAATCACCGCTGTCCATAGTTATAGCTGGAGGGTCGGGAGTATCATTCTTGAGCCAGTCTCTTAGGCGTCAGTTGTCGGCTTCTCTTCCCCGATTTATGAGCCTTAGGAGTATGATGCAAGGAAAAGGCTGCCACTTCTGGAACTGCAGGTAAGGCAAAGAGGTCTTGAAACTGATCCCAGTTTTCTATCTGCATGGGAGGGATTTGAAGGTGATCGTAGACGGCATCCAGGTCAGCATGCGAGGTGATGTTGAAGCGGCGGCCCCCTTGAGAAAAGGAAAGGCCAAACGGGAAGTTCCACTTATACAGGATTCTATTAGCTCGCAACCATTCCGTTAAAGGTTTAAGATGCTTGCGCTTCTTTAAGGTAGAAGGGGCCAAATCCTGGTATATCGAAACTAGTGCTCCTTCAAACAAAATGTCGGATCTATTTCTGGCAGCCTCCTGCACTGCAGACTTGACCTGAAAGTTCAAAAACTTGCAGATGATGTCCCTTGGGGGCTCATCCATTTTAGGTTTAGGCCGCAAGGCCCTGTGAGCCCTCTCAATTGTGATCTCTGGAGCGAAGTCAGGGCCTAGGAGGGAGGCACAGAGGGAGGTGATAGCAGCAGGAATATCACCAGGGAGAACGGATTCAGGGATACCTCTTATCCGCAGGTTGTTCCGGCGTCCCCTATTCTCCTGATCTTCCAAAGCGATTTGCATCTCGTTCAGGTAGGTGCCACATCTACGAAATGAGCTGGTAGTAGCCCTCTGGTGATCCAGCATCAGGGCCTGGTTGTTCTCGAGCGTCTCGACTCGCTCACCCAACTGCCTTATGTCCTGGCGCATCGCAGCAAATTCGCTGAGCAGGGGCTCCAGGGCTTTATTCAAAGTATTCTTTAGATAGTTCCTAGTAATCGGAAGGGCCCCCCTGCCTTGTAGCTCCTCTTCATCCGATCCGTCATGCTGGCCAGCTTTCTGTTGTTGCATCGGCGCCATCTTGGAGTCACGAGCGACGAAAGCTGCAGCCGCTTTCTTGACGAATCTGTCCATGTCACCTCCTTGAGCATGGCTTTTGTTAGAGCTGGGGTGTTCCCCTGCCTTGGGGTTACCTATTTTCACCATTTTCGGGTGAAGGGCAAAAGATTGCTGGTGCTAAAGACTGTCAGTAAGACGGAGCCTGGATTCAAGCGGCCATCTCAGACCGGCGCAAGCTCCGCCCCCCACATGCCCATGTTCTCTGCTGCCATGTCCAGGGCACGATTTGAGGCCATCATGTGTTTCCTGCACTTTAGCGATAACACCACCTCCTGTCCCAGAGGCCACCCAGCTTTTGACCGGCTCCACAACCTCATAGACCACTTCAACAACAAATTTGCAGATTTGTATACCCCTGAGCAAAACATCTGCGTAGACGAGTCCCTTATACATTTTACCGGGCGCCTTGGCTTTAAACAATACATCCCAAGCAAGCGTGCCCGATATGGGGTCAAATTGTATAAGCTCTGTGAAAGGGCCACAGGCTATACACACAAATTTCGGATCTATGAGGGGAAAGATCAGACCCTGGAGCCGGTCGGTTGCCCTGACTACCTGGGGAGCAGTGGGAAAACAGTCTGGGACTTAGTGTCACCCTTATTTGGCAAGGAGTACCATCTTTATGTGGACAATTTCTACACAAGTGTGCCCCTCTTCAGGCATTTGCTCCTAGAACAGATTGGCTACTGTGGCACCGCGCGACCTAGTCGCCGGGGCTTCCCCCAGCAGCTCGTTACCACCCGTCTTGCAAGGGGAAAGAGGGCTGCCTTGTGTAATGAAGAACTGCTTGCGGTGAAATGGAGAGACAAGCGTGACGTTTACATGCTCTCCTCTATTCACACAGACACGACAATACAAATTGAACGAGCAACCAGTGTCATTGAAAAGCCCCTCTGTGTCCACGACTATAATTCGCTCATGGGAGGGGTGGACTTCAATGACCAGATGTTGGCTCCTTATTTAGTTTCTCGACGCACCAGCTGCTGGTATAAGAAGGTGTCTGTATATTAAATTAAATTGGCTGCATATAATAGTTTTGTTCTCTACAGTAAGGCTGGGAGAACAGGATCCTTCCTCAAATTTCAGGAAGAGTTCATCGAGAACCTCCTGTATCCAGGAGGTTCCGTGGCCCCATCCACCAGTGTAGTGAGCCGTCTACATGAGCGACATTTCCCCAATGTCGTTGCTGGTACCTCAACCCAACCGTCACCCCAAAAAAGATGTCGTGTCTGTAGCAGGAGTGGAATAAGGCGTGACACCCGCTATTTCTGTCCTGACTGCCCTGACCACCCTGCCCTATGCTTTGGGGAGTGTTTCCGGAAGTACCACACACAGGTACACTTAGCATAGGGATTGCATCTCACAGGACAGGCACACAGGGCTATTAGGGCCCATTCACACAGAGCTGCTGCAAACCTCTCCTTTCACCTGGGACAAAGTGCATAATGTACTTCGCCACATCTTTGGGCGATTTGCTCTTTGCACAAAATATAAATAAATCACAGGTAAGCAAAAAAGTTAACGTTCTGTTCAAAAAGTTAAAGTTTATTTGTTCCGTTCAAATGTTATTATAAAGTTAATAAATTTATTGCGTTGCGGCCTGGTTTTTTCTTTTTTGTTTTTGTTTTTTTTACCTTCCAGGTGGACCAACCGATCGACTAGCTGCAGCACTGATGTGCATTCTGACAGAAGCATTGCGCTGCTGTCAGATTACACAAAAGTCGGTGTATGCGGCGCTGCAAGACGAGATTTCTCCTCTGCAGTTAAAGATACGTTTGCCAAGGCATATGACCTGAGGGGGCAGCGGTGTTCATATGCTTTGGCAAACACTTTGTATATAAAAAAGAAATAAAAATCCCGGCAATGATTTATTCATCCACATCGATTGATGTGAATGGAGAAATCGGGTTTGCCAGGGCATACGAACTAAGTGGGTATGGATGTTGGGCAGAGCTCCTATGTCCTGGCAGATGCCTTTCCCCTCCTTTTTTTGGGGAGCAGAGATTTTTTCATCCACATTGATCGATGCGAATGAAGAAATCTGTGCCGTTCATTTTTTCTTTCAGCCCAGAGGCTGAACGGAAAAAAGAAAAATCTCATTACCTGTATGCTCAATATAAGGAGAATAGCAGAAACTCAAAATGCTGGCCATACATGTAATGATTGCGGAGACCCTCAAATGCCAGGGCAGTACAAACACCCCACAAATGACCCCATTTTGGAAAGAAGACACCCCAAGGTATTCGCTGAGGGGCATATTGAGTCCATGAAATATTGAAATTGTTGTCCCAAGTTAGCGGAAAGAGACTTTGTTTTTTCTCACAAAGAAAAAATAAATTTCCGCTAACTTGTGCCAAAAAAAAACATTTATATGAACTCGACATGCCCCTCATTGAATACCTTGGGGTGTTTTCTTTCCAAAATGGGGTCACATGTGGGGTATTTATACTGCCCTGGCATTTTAGGGGCCCTAAAGCGTGAGAAGAAGTCTGGGATCCAAATGTCTAAAAATGCCCTCCTAAAAGGAATTTGGGCCCCTTTGTGCATCTAGACTGCAAAAAAGTGTCACACATGTGGTATCGCTGTACTCAGGAGAAGTTGAAGAATGTGTTTTGGGGTGTCATTTTACATATACCCATGCTGGGTGAGATAAATATTTTGGTCAAATGCCAACTTTGTATAAAAAAATGGGAAAAGTTGTCTTTTGCCGAGATATTTCTCTCACCCAGCATGGCTATATATAAAAAGACACCCCAAAACACATTTCCCTACTTCTTCTGAGTACGGAGATACCACATGTGTGACACTTTTTTGCAGCCTAGGTGGGCAAAGGGGCCCACTTTCCAAAGAGCATCTTTAGGATTTCACAGGCCATTTTTTACAGATTTTGATTTCAAACTACTTCTCACGCATTAGGGCACCTAAAATTCCAGGACAGTATAAATACCCAACAATTGACCCCATTTTGGAAAGAATACACCCCAAGGTATCCTGTGAGGGGCATGGCGAGTTCCTAGAATTTTATATTTTTTGTCACAAGTTAGCAGAAAATGATCTTTTTTTTTTTTCTTACAAAGTCTCATATTCCACTAACTTGTGAAAAAATATAAAAACTTCCATGAACTCACTATGCCCATCACGAAATACCTTGGGGTGTCTTCTTTCCAAAATAGGGTCACTTGTGGGGTAGTTATACTGCCCTGGCATTTTAGGGGCCCTAATGTGTGAGAAGTAGTTTGAAATCAAAATCTGTAAAAAATGGCCTGTAAAATCCGAAAGGTGCTCTTTGAAATGTGGGCCCCTTTGCCCACCTAGGCTGCAAAAAAGTGTCACACATGTGGTATCGCTGTACTCAGGAGAAGTTGGGGAATTTGTTTTGGGGTGTCATTTTACATATACCCATGCTGGGTGACAGAAATATCTCGGCAAAACACAACTTTTCCCATTTTTTTGCAGTCTAGGTGGGCAAAGGGGCACACATTCCAAAGAGCACCTTTAGGATTTCACAGGCCATTTTTTACACATTTTGATTTCAAACTACTTCCCACAAGTGACCCCATTTTGGAAAGAAGACACCCCAAGGTGTTTCATGATGGGCATAGTGAGTTTATGGAAGTTTTTATTTTTTGTCACAAGTTAGTGGAATATGAGACTTTGTAAGAAAAAAAAACAAACATCATTTTCCACTAACTTGTGACAAAAAATAAAAAGTTCTATGAACTCACTATGCCCATCAGCGAATACTTTAGGGTGTCTACTTTCCGAAATGGGGTCATTTGTGGGGTTTTTCTACTGTCTGGGCATTGCGGAACCTCAGGAAACATGACAGGTGCTCAGAAAGTCAGAGCTGCTTCAAAAAGTGGAAATTCACATTTTTGTACCATAGTTTGTAAACACTATAAATAACTTTTACCCAAACCATTTTTTTTACCTTTTTTTTTATTTTTTATAAAAGACATTTATAGATTACATATTAAAAAATGTATATATAGATTTTGTTTAAAAAAAATAAAAAATTACATCTAAAAGTGAAAAATTTCATTAATAGCAAAAAATTTTTTAAAATGTCAGCAGCAATGAAATACCACCAAATGAAAGCTCTATTAGTGAGAAGTAAAGGAGGTAAAATTCATTTGGGTGGTAAGTTGCATGACCGAGCAATAAACGGTGAAAGTAGTGTAGTGCAGAATTGTAAAACGTGGTCTGGTCATTAAGGGTGTTTAAGCTACGGGGGCTGAGGTGGTTAAGATACATATTTTTGGTTGGAATTTTTTATCATTTATCCCCCTCTAGTATGTCTCTGTCCATGTTGTGGGACTATTTGTACACTTCTATTTATTTGGTGGCTGCAAATATGAGCTGAAGGTTTTTCAGGTTTGCATGCCATAAAAGTGAATGTGGCCTGGCGCCGAACTTACGGTTCGCGAACATTTAATCCCGTTTGCGTGATCGCGTTCACGAACCGTCCTGGCCGATGTTCGTCCATCACTATCAGCTTCCACAAAAAAAGTTATAGAGTTTTTCAATACACCTGCGTACACAAAATTACTGTTTGAGCGTGATATACCAGCTTCAGCTAACAACTGATTGAGGCCTGTCATATATCAGCTTCCACAAAATAGTGATAGAGGTTTTCCATGTATCTGCATCCACAAAGTTACTGCTTGGGGGTGATACACCAGCTTCAACTAACAACTGATTGAGGCCTTCCATATATCAGCTACCACAAAATAGTAATAGAGGTTTTTCATATACCTTAGCCCCCGAAATACATATTGCAGGTTTTGATATGCCAACTTCAACTAACAAATTATTGAGGTCTGGCTTTTTTCAGATTTCACAAAATAGTGATAGAGGTTTTCGATATACCTGCGTCCACAAAATTACTGCTTGAGGGTGATATTCCAGCTTCAACTAACAACTGATTGAGGCCTGCCATATTTTAGCTTCCACAAAATAATTATAGAGATGTTCCTTATGCCTACGTCCACAAAATAACTGCTTAAAGGCGATATACTAGCTTCAACTAACAACTGATTGAGGCCTGCCATATATCAACTTCCATAAAATAAAGACAAAGGTTTTCCATATACATGCATCTACAAAATTACTGCTTGAAGGTGATATACCAGCTTCAACTAACAACTGATTGAGGCCTGCCATATTTTAGCTTTCACAAAATAGTGATAGAGGTTTTCCATATACCTGCGTCCACAAAATTACTGCTTGAGTCTGATATACCAGCTTCATCTAACAACTGATTGAGGCCTGCCATATATCAGCATCCACAAAATAGTGATAGAGGTTTTCCATATACCTGCGTCAACAAAATTACTGCTTGAGGGTTATATACCAGCTTCAACTAACAACTGATTGAGGCTTGCCATATTTTAGCTTCCACAAAATAGTGATAGAGGTTTTCCATATATCTGCATCCACAAAATTACTGCTTGAGGGTGATATACCAGCTTCAACTAACAAGTGATTGAGGCCTGCCATATTTTAGCTTCCACAAAATAGTGAGAGTTTTTCCATATATCTGCGTCCACAAAATTACTGCTTGAGGGTGATATACCAGCTTCATTTAACAACTGATTGAGGCCTTCCATATATCAGCTTCCACAAAATAGTGATAGAGGTTTTCCATATACGTGCGTCCACAAAATAACTGCTTAAAAGTGATATACCAGCTTCAACTAATAACTGATTGAGGCTTGCCATATATTAACTTCCATAAAAAATTGATAGAGGTTTTCCATATACCTGCATCCATAAAATTACTGCTTGAGGGTGATATACCAGCTTCAACTAACATCAACTAACAACTGATTGAGGCCTGCCATATATCAGCTTTCACAAAATAGTGATAGAGGTTTTCCATATACCCGAGTCCACATACTTCTTGAGGGTGATATACCAGCTTCAACTAACAACTGATTGAGGCCTGCCATATATCAGCTTACACAAATTAGTGATAGAGGTTTTCCATATTCCTGCGTCCACAAATTACTGCTTGATGTTGATATACAAGCTTCAACTAACAACTGATTGAGGCCTGCCATATTTTAGCTTCCACAAAGAAGTGATAGAGATTTTCCATATACATGTGTCCACAAAATTACTGCTTGAGGGTGATATACCAGCTTCAGCTAACAACTGATTGAGGCCTTCCATATATCATCTTGCACAAAAAAGTTATAGAGGTTTTCAATATATCTGCATCCACAAAATACAGATTGCGGTATTTGATATACCAGCTTCAACAAACAACTGATTGAGGCCTGCCATATATCAGCTTCCACAAATACTGCTTTTCTCTCTGGACTTTGGCACAGGGTCATTTTGAAAATGACAGGCAGAGGAAAAGGCAGGCCATTCCACAGGGTTGGTGGGGGTGAGACAGGTGCACCAGGCCGGAGCCTAAGTGGGAAGTTGGAGAAGTGTGATTATGTCAAAGGACGCACCAGAGGTGGCTGAGTGGCTCACTGAGCCTTCCGCTTCTGCACCTCCTCATCCTCTGTATCTGCACCCTCCTCACTCTCTGCTGTTTGCACCCCCAAAGACACCATCACCACCACCACCACCATAGCCCCTCCACTCGAGTCAGAGGAATAATTTTCCTATCCATACCCAGACCTTACTGATGCACAGCCACTCTTGGCATCACATCAGGAAGAGGAGGTACATTATCAATGGCCACCACCCAGCGGTCTGACGACAGTACCCAGAACAGCCCAAGAAGGGTAGTCCCCGCTGTTGCTGCCCACTCCGAGATCTCTAATGTCAGTGATGGTGAAGGTGATGATGATGACGTGTCGATGGACCTCACGTGGGTGCCCACAAAAGAGGAAGAGGAGGGGAGTTCAGAGGGGGAGATGGATCAGCATATAGGGAGGAGAAGAAGGAGAAGCAGGCAGAACTCTCAGTGCACAGGAGGCAAAAAGTAGACTGAAAATGTATCTAGAGCGAGCCTTTCACCATGCATGGTCACATCTTGCGCTCCCAGGTTGCCAGGACATGGCTCTGCAGTGTGGGTGTCACCACCAGACATCTGTGAAGCTCTGGCAGACGTTCTTCAGAACCTCCTGCTTGAGGTTCTTTTGTTTTGCTTTCGTTTTGTCATCTCGTTAGCCTCTCAGCTGTCATGTAGTTGAACTGATTGCATCCCTTTAAATCCCTTCCCATACTGCATCACTTTGCGGTTTATACAACTTCCTGGAGTGTGTACATGCTGGATGCTACAACTGATCCTTCTACAGATAAGTCTGTTCATTGATTTATGTTTTCCTGTTTGCTTGATCCTAGGTGACCCTGACTCCCTCCGTATTAAGTGCAGGGAGACGGCGGTCATGTCCCCTCACTATTATAGGGTGTTCAGGTGTCATACAGTCGAAGCACGAGGGCATGCAATTTTCTATCATAGAGATCTTTGCATGGGCTGAGAAGACAGGGAGAGTTTCAGGGCTTAAATAGGGGTCACCCTTTTGTTCCTTAGTTTCGGATTAAGCCAGTTGGATCCTTATTTGTAACTTCTTGTTTTCTGTTACACCATCCGTGACAGTGGGCTTTCCTTAACATGTCAGCTGCTGACAATAGTGTTACCATCTGCAGCCTGTGCTGTCAACGCAAGTTGCGGTAAGCCCAACACTCACCTAGGGACTACAGCTTTAAGAAAGCACTTGGCCTCCCATCGCCAACCCAGTGGGAGCAACGAAGTCAGAACCCACAAAGCCAAACTCCCGACCCTCCACGTCCTGTCTCTTCTCCTCTCTCCTCCCATTTGTCCTCCACTCCACCTTCCACCGTGCCATCGTCGTGTTCATCTGGCACAATGCAGGCTTCCGTGGCCCAAATATTCGAGCATAAAAAAATGATGTCGGAACTGCTAGCTCGCCAACTACTGCCATATAAACTGGTGGACTCAAAGGCCTTTGTGTCCATTGGCACAACGCAATGGAAGGTCCCCGGAAGGAAATATTTCTCCCATAAAGACATCCCTGAACAAAATGGCCACATTCAGCGGCAAGTTAATATTTCCCTGGCACACAGTGTAGGTGACAAGACACATCTGACCACAGACACGTGGTCTAGTAAACACGGGCAGAGAAGATACATAACTTACTGCCCACTGGGTGAAACTTCTGACGGCCATCAAGCAAGTAACCCGTGGCACCCATGTGGATTTTGTGCAGGCCGGCGCCCCTTCTCCTCCTCCTATTCCATCCTCCGTCTCCTCTTCGACTGACTCCTCCTTTTCCACTGCTATCACCTATTCTGCTGCAACCCACAAGTTCCCCAAAAACTATTCGACATGCTAGGTAAGACGTTGCCATGCTGTGCTGCGGCTATTGTGCCTGGAAGCCAAAAGCCACACGTTTCTGCACCGCTTTCAACTCTGCGGTCACAGGCCTATCAGTGGCTAACCCCGTTAAATTTGACAGTTGGTAAAGTTGTGTGCGACAATGGTGGCAATCTGCTGAGCGCGCTGAAACAGGGCAAAATGACACACATGCCTTGCATGGCACACATCCTGAACTTATTTGTGCAGCAATTCGTTGCCAAATACCCCGGGGTCCAGGACGTTATTGGGCCAGGCCAGGAAATTCTCTAGCCATTTTAGAAAATATTATACGTCTATGACTTGCTGACGTTCAGCGGCGACACCACTTGCCCATCAGATGTCTGATTTGTGACTGCCCAAGGCACTGGGATCCCTGCCTTACGCCTTCTTTCTGGAGCGTGCATTGCATTGTGTCATTGATCAAGCCTTCGAGGAGCAAAAGCAGGAAGATGAGGAAGTCGCAATGGTGAATGAATTCCCAGGTGGTGCTACTCCATCTGAGACAATTCAGCAGAAGTCTGAAGAGGAGTCAGAGGAGGATGGTGGCTGGGGGGAGGAGGATGAGGAGGAGCAAAAAGAGCAGGCTTTAAATTTTTCAGGGATCCCTGGTGTTGTCCATGGCTGGGGGGAGGAGAGAGGACGACATTCTCCTGGGCGATGAGCAGGAGCCAGGGTGCTCCGCCACTTCCAATTTGGGGGCTTTTATGCTCCAGTGTTTGAAGAGGGACCCCCGTATAAAAAGCATAAAGGTCAAGGACCTGTACTGAATGGCAAAATACTTAGACCCCCGATACAAACACAAAATGGCGGACATGTTACCCTCATGGCAGACGGCTGTCAGAATGCAGCATTGGCCTTGCTGCAAGAGATGCTGCGTTCTGCTGTTGCAGGCACTGGCAGAGGAATTTCCACCCACAGCAAAACAGGTGCAGGTACCAATCCTACAGTGCCTGCAAAAGGAGGGTGGTTTGAAGATGTGTTGGTCACTTCGGATATGAGAAAATTCTTGTAGCCAACTAATTAACAGCCACCCTCCGGATCCAGCCTCAGAGAAAGTCTAGACCGACAGTTGTCCGATTACATCGGGTTACCAGCCTATGTTTGCGCTCTGAGAAGCGAGGAACTGGGTGTGCAAGCTTGACAGGTGGCCAGAGCTTACACAATTTGCCATGGAACTCTTGGCTTGCCCCTCGTTGAGTGTCCTGTCTAAAAGGACCTTCAGCGCAGCAGGGGGGATCGTAAACGATAAGCGCACTCACCTAGCTCACGACAGTGTGCACTACCTCACGATATTTAAAAATGAATGAGGCATGGATCTCGGAGGAATTCATCACCTGTGATGACAACGTGTAATTGAATTTCCTCATGCCAGCCCACACATATCTGCCACAACCCAGAACAAAGAATGGTCCTTGCCTTATGTATACACAGCGGCATAACAGGCCTTTTATGTCAGGTGAATGCCTAAGTTTTGAGGCCTGTACTGGCCGACAGTTACATATTTATCCTGTGACTGCCTAATGTACTTCCAGCCACATAATCCACAGTTCTTTGCTGTCAGGTAAATGCCTATTGCCAAATTTTTGGGGCCTATACTGGCCGATAATTACATATTTGTCCTATGACCGCCAAATGCACCTGTCACGAGGGTGTCAAGAACCACGCCTGACTCCGTTATACCCGGGGTCAGGAAGTCGTAGCGGTTGGCTGCACGCTCTATGTAGTAAGATAGGGCTGTTTCCTTATGGTAGCTTTCTGGGTTTGCTTTGCAACCCTTTTTGGCTCACTCAGGGATCCGTAGCTCCTTCTCCTCAGCTGTTCCTTGTTCAGCACTCCCAACCTCCTTATATTCCCCTCTCACACTTCTCTGGTTGCCAGATATAGAGCTTCCTGCCTGGACTTCTATACTGACCCACTGGAGCTGTGTTGCTGCGTTCTCTGGTTGTTGGTCCAGAACGTTTCCCTCCCGGTCCCTGTTGGACCTTTGTGGTCTGCTGTGTTCGCCCACCTGGGTTTATGTGTTTGTCTGTATTGTCTGTCCTCTCCCTGGTGTTTTCCTCTTAGTGTCAGTGGTGCGGACTAGCGATCCCACTGGCCCGTTCACTATCTAGGGCTCATTTTAGGGAAAGCCAGGGTTTAGGCACGTGATCGCCGCACGGGTGAGGAACCCGTCTAGGGACGTCAGGGCAGTCAGGTGCCAGTCGCAAAGTGAGTCAGGGGTCACCACCTTTCCCTCTCCCTTGGGCAGGGCTTTCCCTTTTCCCTCCCTGTGCGTGACGCCGGTCATTACAGCACCTCCGGCAACAGAATCCAAAGTTCTTTGCTGTTAGGTGAATGCATATTGGATAATTTTTGGGGCCTGTACTGGCCGACAGTTACATTTTTTAGTGCTTGCTACATAATCATACCCCTGTCTCACTCCTCTGCCTCTCATTATGGTGGCTTATGAACCGCATTCACCATAAGGACTTCCAATGTCGCAGGGCCATGTGACTGTGCCCCCCACCATGTACTGTGCCCCTCACCCTGTACTGTGCCCCCTTATGCCCTGCATAGTACCCTCTTACCACACTCTTGTTCAGTGCCCCTAGTCATTCCCTGTGCCCTCTTATACCCTTTTATCCTGTCACTGTACAGAGGTGTTATCCGGTCACTTTACAGAGGTGTTATCCGGTCAATGTATGGCAGTGGTATCCAATAACTGGATGACCATAACTGCATCCATTTCCCTGCCCACACCATTCTTTTTTAGGCCTGGCATGAGCGAGAAAAATATGCGGTACTAAGGACCATTAGGCCAGAAATACGCCTACCATAGATGTATTTCTATATTATAAATGACCACCTAATTGTAGTATTATTCGGGGGTAGGGCTAATATCTTTATATTATATAGATTCTAGTGTATTATACTGTGCCCTGTATTTCCCAGTAGAAAATGATCCATGGGAAACACAGTCCTCATCCCAGACCACCAGGACCAGGTAGCACTCTATCAGTACATGGCGGCCTCCCCTCTCCGCCACGCTGCTCCGCTGTGTACTGGTGCTTATTTTGACACTAGAAAAAAAAAAAAAAAGGGGTTCCTGGAACAGAAATTATAATAATTGTGGAACTGAATATCTGGTCAACATTTTCCAAAATGCTTTTTTCACTTCTTTATTCCTCAAGCTGTAAATGAAAGGATTTAATAAAGGAGCAATGATGGCATATATTATAGAAACATATTTTACTCTGGATGAATCGCCTTTTTCTTGCCCCATGTATGCGGTCATACACGTCCCGTAGATAATAAAAACCACAGTCAGGTGTGAAGCGCATGTGGAAAATGTCTTTGATCTGCTATCTACTGAGCTGAGATTTAATATCGATATAATGATACAGATGTAAGAGAAAACTATGAAAATAAATGGTAAGAATAGACTAAACAAGCTCCCAATAAATATAGATAATTCATAAAAGGCAATGTCTCCACAGATCAACTCTAGAAGGACTACACTCTCACAAACAAAATGATTGACCTGGTTTCCTCTACAGAATAGAAAAGGTTTTCCTATGGTCGGGATTACAGATATAATTATATTCTCTGACCACATAATGACTGTGATGTATTTACATGTCCTCCAGCTCATGATGACGATGTAATGTAAGGGAAAGCATATGGCGATAAACCGGTCATACGCCATGACAGCCAATAACACAAACTCCGTACCCCCTAGAATCAAACCAAAGTACATTTGTGTCAGGCAGCCGGTCACCGAAATTCTTCTTTCTACCGAAAATACGTCAAACAGCATTTTTAGATCATAATTTGATGAGTAAAACATGTCAATAAAAGACAAATTGCAGAGAAAATAATACATGGGTGTGTGCAACTGAGGACTGAAGATAACAGTGCAAATCAGAAAACTGTTCCCTAAAATGGTCAATATATAAATAGGTAACAAACCAACAAACAGTAAAATTCTCGTCTTCAGGGTGTGAGGAAAACCAATAAATAAAAGTTCATCGAATAAGGTTTGGTTTCCAAAATCAAATGTAAAATATATATCTTTAGTCTTGTAACCCTGGAACATACATAGAAGATGAATACCGTATATCACACATAAAGCAATAAAAATAAAAAACATTAAATCAAAAAGTGCTTAATTTTTCATCAAACTCAAAATGGAATAGAACAAGTTCAAGTTGTGACTCGTTCTGTTCACCTTTGCGGCAGTGTCAGAATAGTACAGAAGAGTAAGTATGAAATATATACAGTGAGGAAAAGAAGTATTTGAACACCCTGCGATATGTCAAGTTCTCCTACTTAGAAATCATGGAGGGGTCAGAAATTCTGAGATAACTACTTAGTTTTTCCTTAAGGTGTCAGGATGCGGTGTTTTACTCAATAAATCAATTCTACTAATATCCCATGGACTAAATTACACCTCTTAATCCTGCACCTGTTTATTAATAAAACTTAGCTTTTATTTATTTATTCTATGTAATATATTTCTAAAGAGTGCTTTTAAAATTGCCAGCTAGTCTCAGCCTGCACTTCTAAATGTTGTTACAGTTCCTGCTCTAATACTCTAGCTAGGACTGTGACATTGTTACCATTGCTGGCTGCGCGCTGCCAGTATAGTTTGTAGGTACAATGTATCTTTTACTAGTTATGGAGTCATCATGCTATTGTTTTGCTTGAGGCTATGCTGAATTAAAACATATGAGCAACGCTGCCCCCAACATGTTTCGCCGAGTACCGGCTTCTTCAGGGGTTTGGGCAGTGAGTGTGAGCGTGCTCTCTGTTCGGCTCGATTTATCATGTCTGTTAGTCTCCTTTTGCTAGCATCTGTGCCAAGGCACATGTCACTGGACTTAGTCTCGTTTTACTAACATCTGTGCCAAGGCGCATGTCACTGGACTTAGTCTCGTTTTACTATTTTGTTGCACTTACTTGTTTGCGCATCCTATGTATTCCGCGCCTGCGCCACCTCTTAGTGGAATTACTCATTCTTCATGCCAATGCGCATGTCTCTGGACTTAGATCTCTTGCACAGACTATTATGTCCATGCCTACCTTGCAGCTTAGTTACCGGCTCTAACATTAGCACCACTATATATATATATATATATATATATATATATACAGTACAGACCAAAAGTTTGGACACACCTTCTCATTCAAAGAGTTTTCTTTATTTTCATGACTATGAAGGCATCAAAACTATGAATTAACACATGTGGAATTTTATACATAACAAAAAAGTGGGAAACAACTGAAAATATGTCATATTCTAGGTTCTTCAAAGTAGCCACCTTTTGCTTTGATTACTGCTTTGCACACTCTTGGCATTCTCTTGATGAGCTTCAAGGTGGCTACTTTGAAGAACCTAGAATATGACATATTTTCAGTTGTTTCACACTTTTTTGTTATGTATATAATTCCACATGTGTTAATTCATAGTTTTGATGCCTTCAGTGTGAATCTACAATTTTCATAGTCATGAAAATAAAGAAAACTCTTTGAATGAGAAGGTGTGTCCAAACTTTTGGTCTGTACTGTTGTTCGTACTACAACTCTAGTTGGAGCGCATGTCAGGGGACTTAGTCTTTATCACTATAGGATTACACCAATCGGATTGAAAGTTCACTGATGAGTATACCCCTATTGGCTAAGACAATAACGCGCTCTAATGACGATATGCAAACAGAGATGATAAAATTGAGCCAGACAGAGAGCACGCCACTATTAACAAACAAATGGATCCCACAGGAGGTTGCCACGCTATTCATTGAAGAGAGAAAAATAATCAGGTGGTCTCTAGGACCTTAACGTGTTGTTGCAACCTTACCGACAGTACACTAAAACTAATCTTTATTATTATTACTAAAATGACATATAATCTTTGGGATCAAATGATTAAAACTATCAGGAGCAGGTTATGAACGGGATATAGTCTTTAATACTGAGATGTGGTTCGCTTCTTTGACTAATGTCACCCCCAAAGGGTTTGGGCTGCACACTGAGTGCTGACATACATCGTTTATGAATCCCTACATAGCCTTCCTCCCTAAAATCTGAAGCCTGCTTCCATACATGTTTCGCCGAGCGATTCGGCGTCTTCAGGTGAGCAATTCGGCGTCTTCACGCTCACACTCTGCCCAAACCCCTGAAGACGCCGGTACTCGGCAAAACATGTCGGGGGGCAGCGTTGCTCATATGTTTTAATTCAGCATAGCTTCAAGCAAAGCAATAGCATGATGACTCCATAACTAGTAAAAGATACATTGTACCTACAAACTATACTGGCAGCGCGCAGCCAGCAATGGTAACAATGTCACAGTCCTAGCTAGAATATTAGAGCAGGAACTGTAACAACATTTAGAAGTGCAGGCTGAGACTAGCTGGCAATTTTAAAAGCACTCTTTAGAAATATAATAGATAGAATAAATAAATAAAAGCTAAGTTGTATTAATAAACAGGTGCAGGATTAAGAGGTGTAATTTAGTCCATGGGATATTAGTAGATTTGATTTATTGAGTAAAACACCGCATCCTGACACCTTAAGGGAAAACTAAGTAGTTATTAGTAAAATTTGGGATTACTCTCCCCACCAATCTCCCCTTATCGCTCTTTTCTTGGGGTGAACAGCTACAGGAAGGACCATTGGGAATAACAATATAAGGTTATAGCAACTATAGGTGATGGCAGGCTTTCTCTCCAATCAAACTACAACACAAATGCTTCTTGCTGAAGACGGAAGAGTCTTTTCTACCGAGAGTCTACCTATCGACTCCTTAGATATTGCTTAAATGTTCAAAGAAATTAATAAAACGTACAAACGATACATCCGTGCAGTCTGGAAAATAGCCAGTTTAGACACATATATCCAACAAAAAATAGTGTACAGAGGAATGAGAATTTAACATTTCACCTAATTCTAATCAAGAAGACAGTCACTTTATAAATGGGTGGGAAACAATCTTAACTAGAGTTGAGCGAACACCTGGATGTTCGGGTTCGAGAAGTTCGGCCGAGCTTCCCGGAAATGTTCAGGTTCGGGATCCGAACCCGACACGAACTTCGTCCCGAACCCGAACCCCATTGAAGTCAATGGGGACCCGAACTTTTCGGCACTAAAAAGGCTGTAAAACAGCCCAGGAAAGGGCTAGAGGGCGGCAAAAGGCAGCAAAATGTAGTTAAATCCCCTGCAAACAAATGTGGATAGGGAAATGAATAAAAATAAAAATAAAATAAATAAAATTTAACCAATATCAATTGGAGAGAGGTCCCATAGCAGAGAATCAGGCTTCATGTCACCCACCACTGTAACAGGCCACTGTCAGATATTTAGACCCCGGCACCCAGTCAGAGGAGAGAGGTCCCATAACACAGATTCAGGCTTCATGTCAGCAGAGAATCAGTCTTCATGTCATAGCAGAGAATCAGGCTTCACGTCAGCCAAAACTGGAACAGTCCATTGTCATATATTGAGGCCCCGGCACCCAGACAGAGGAGAGAGGTCCCATAGCAGAGATTCAGGCTTCATGTCAGCAGAGAATCAGTCTTCATGTTATAGCAGAGAATCAGGCTTTACGTCAGCCAAAACTGGAACAGTCCATTGTCATATATTTAGGCCCCGGCACCCAGACAGAGGAGAGAGGTCCCATAACAGAGATTCAGGCTTCATGTCAGCAGAGAATCAGTTTTCATGTCAGCAGAGAATCAGGCTTCACGTCAGGCAAAACTGGAACAGTCCATTGTCATATATTTAGGCCCCGGCACCCAGACAGAGGAGAGAGGTCCCATAACAGAGATTCAGGCTTGATGTCAGCAGAGAATCAGTCTTCATGTCATAGCAGAGAATCAGGCTTCACGTCATCCAAAACTGGAACAGTCCATTGTCATATATTTAGGCCCCGGCACCCAGTCAGAGGAGAGAGGTCCCATAGCAGATATTCAGGCTTCATGTCAGCAGAGAATCAGTCTTCATGTCATAGCAGAGAATCAGGCTTCACGTCAGCCAAAACTGGAACAGTCTATTGTCATATATTTGGGCCCCGGCACCCAGACAGAGGAGAGAGGTCCCATAACAGAGATTCAGGCTTCATGTCAGCAGAGAATCAGTCTTCATGTCATAGCAGAGAATCAGGCTTCACGTCAGCCAAAACTGGAACAGTCCATTGTCATATATTTAGGCCCCGGCACCCAGACAGAGGAGAGAGGTCCCATAACAGAGATTCAGGCTTCATGTCAGCAGAGAATCAGTTTTCATGTCAGCAGAGAATCAGGCTTCACGACAGCCAAAACTGGAACAGTCCATTGTCATATATTTAGGCCCCGGCACCCAGTTAGAGGAGAGAGGTCCTATAACAGAGATTCAGGCTTCATGTCAGCAGAGAATCAGGCTTCACGTCAGCCAAAACTGGAACAGTCCATTGTCATATATTTAGGCCCCGACACCCAGACAGAGGAGAGAGTGTAAACTGTAAATCAGTTAGCGCCCAGCCCACCGCACCGCAGTCCCCTATTCGCTGATTAGCTTATCGCTAATCAGCATTTGTACTTTTATAGTATCTGTAAGTGATCAAAACTGATCACGGTCAGATCTATAATAGTATTAGTGTCACTTTAGTTCGCCCTCCACCCAAAACGCAATGTTTGCCCGATCAGGCCTGATCGGTCGCCCACACGTGCGTTCACCTACGCCCGCCCCACCGCAGTGACAAAAAATTATTATTTTTTGATCACTGCACATTCACTTTACACGCGCTGCGGCGATGCGATAAAAAAATCAGTTTTGATATTTTTTATCAACCGCAGCGGCCTCCGGTACTTCGCTAGCCTCCCATTTGTAAGACAGGCTTGCTTTTTTTCTTGGGTAGTCTCAGGGAATACCCCTAAATTTAGTTGCCCAAATGTCAAACAGTAGGTATTCTTCTGAAGAGGCCTACAGGCTTCTGACCCAGTCGGATGAGGAATGGGAACCTTCATCTGATGAATCTAGCGGGTTAGAATATGAACCTGTAGAAAGCAGTGGCTCTCTGACCCAAAGTTCAGACAAGGAGGCTGAGGTCCCTGATAGCACCAGGCGTACCCGGCCCCGTGTCGCTAGACCACAGGTTGCGCAGGATCCGCTTTAAGAGCAGCAGAGTGGGGCTGGCGCTGGCGGATTACGTGGTGAGGCATACACCAGCAGCGCAGCCCTTCCTGGACCTAGTACCAGCACTGCCGTACAACATGGTGAAGTAGCGAGCACCAGAAGGGCAGTTGAAGCTGGTACGGTGGCACGTGAAGTAGTTATCCCGTCGCAGCCACCGCAAAGATGGGCCCGTATTGCCCCTAGAATCCCTGAGGTGCTGGCAAACCCTGATTGGCAGTCCCCAACTTCAGCCGCACCTGTAGTTCCCCCTTTCACCGCCCAGTCTGGAGTTTGGGTTGAGACAGCTCAGATCAGTTCGGCCCTGGGATTTTTTTAGCTGTTCTTGACTGCGGAGCTCTTAGACTTAGTTGTGGCAGAAACAAATCGGTATGCCACACAATTTATAACCGCCAACCCGGGAAGCTTTTATGCCCAGCCTTTTCGGTGGAAACCAGTCCAAGTTTCCGAAATTAAAATTTTTCTGGGCCTTCTCCTCAACATGGGTCTAACTAAAAAGCATGAATTGCGGTCATATTGGTCCACAAACCCAATTCATCACATGCCCATGTTCTCTGCTGCTATGTCCAGGACACGATTTGAGACCATCCTGCGTTTCCTGCACTTTAGCGACAACACCACCTACCGTCCCAGAGGCCACCCAGCTTTTGACCGGCTCCACAAAATTCGGCCCCTCATAGACCATTTCAACCAGAAATTTGCAGATTTGTATACCTCAGAGCAAAACATCTGCATAGACGAGTCGCTAATACATTTTACCGGGCGCCTTGGCTTCAAACAATACATCCCAAGCAAGTGCGCCCGGTATGGGGTCAAATTGTATAAGCTCTGTGAAAGGGCCACAGGCTGTACCCACAAATTTCGTGTCTATGAGGGAAAAGATCAGACCCTGGAGCCGGTCGGTTGCCCTGACTACCTGGGGAGCAGTGGGAAGACAGTCTGGGACTTGGTGTCACCCTTATTCGGCAAGGGGTACCATCTTTATGTGGACAATTTCTACACAAGTGTGGCCCTCTTTAGGCATTTGTTTCTAGAACAGATTGGCGCCTGTGGCACCGCGCGAACTAGTCGCGCGGGCTTCCCCCAACGGCTCGTTACCACCAGTCTTGCAAGGGGGGAGAGGGCTGCCTTGTGTAACGAAGAACTGCTCGCCGTGAAATGGAGAGACAAGCGTGACGTTTAAATGCTCTCCTCCATTCACGCAGACACGACAATCCAAATTGAGCGAGCAACCCGTGTCATTGAAAAGCCCCTCTCAGTCCACGACTATAACCTTCACATGGGAGGGGTGGACTTCAATGACCAGATGTTGTCTCCGTATTTAGTGTCCCGCAGAACCAGACGCTGGTATAAGAAGGTAAAAAGTGATAATAGAAAAAAGTGAGGGGCACTCCGTATAAGGGAACAGGAAACGGTAGTAAGAGGTACAAATTTAATATAGCATCAGATCATCATACATAAAAACATTGTATCAGTACAATAAAATATATAAATGAAGGCAGGGTCCTGAAAAAACCTGTTGGTAATAATAGTTCAGGGGTTCATGAGACACTGTCCACTATAGAATCAGTCTCAGCAGGTCAAAGTGACCTGATTGATGTTCCCAAGGTGTATGGTTCCAGTGTATCAAATGGAGGTAGGGATACCAAACACTGTCCAGTTTCAGGCCTCCAAGATAGAAGAATCGACACTTATGTCAAGTCCTGAAAAGAGTCACTCTTCGCATATAGTAGCAAAATAGCAACTGAGATCTCTTACCATATGCTTCCACTCAGCTCGCTATGGAGAATCGAGGTAGCAGCCGATCACAGCTGACGCGGCGTCCCACGTGGTATAGAGTCTAAACGTGACGTCTCACGTGACTCATCAGCTGGAATTGTTGTAGTGTATTTCCGTAGAGCTTGACAAACACCACCTCAATGCGAGACTGGCTATGCAGATCACCCCGACCGACGTAATCACTTTCCGGTCACTTGTGGTACTTGGGGGAAAAGGCTCACTGTCCCAACTTGCCAAAACGCGTTTCAGGGTATACACCCCTTCCTCAGTGGTGGAAGGGGTGTATACCCTGAAACGTGTTTGGGCAAGTTTCAAAGCTTGGCGAAACGCGCGTCAGGGGTCCGCTCACCAGGGATCGAAGGTTTGTTTCCCATTATCATTTGTTATGCGTTATCTATATGTACTGGCTCAGCTTGTGTTGATGTGATATGTAGTGGATGCAGGTTATATATCATGACATCCTTAGTGGATGTGGGACTTACACACTGCTCCTACTGATTGATTCACATCTCTTTACAAACATGCCAGCACCTGCATTTTTGATTATAGCCCGTGTCTCCTCTGAGCCTATGCTGAGATCATCTATCTTGTTTAATCTTGGGCTGATTAGAGACAAGGGCTTTGGGTATATATAACATTCCTTGCGTATCCATGGTGGGGCATTGTTCTGTAGCGCCACCACATTACTGCACCTTATATATTATATCTATTATTGATTGTATTTGTGTCGTTTTTAAGTGACATATTAATAAAATATTTGCATTTCATATTCATGTGTGTTCGTTATTGGTTACAATGAGTTTTACTCACATATGATTTCTCAATTTTTGAGGACTTGTTCGGTTATAATGTTTTTTAGTTAGTATAGTGGTTAGGTTCTACA
Organism: Bufo gargarizans; assembly: GCF_014858855.1. Lineage (NCBI taxonomy): Eukaryota > Metazoa > Chordata > Amphibia > Anura > Bufonidae > Bufo > Bufo gargarizans. The sequence continues at coordinate 55,616,032 of NC_058083.1, read as the reverse complement.
CGTGGAATGCACAGTGCTTAGTTTCAACGCAGCAGAAAGTCCTCCCAGTGGACGAGGTATGTAGGAACATTCTGGGTGACCTGGTAAAGGTGCGTTCTTTGGAGTATGAGAGACTGGGTACCAGTAGGGCCTCTCTCCTCTGGAGAGGCTTTGCTTTTAGCGTACCCTAGCCTAGTCATACGTTTCCTGGTGGTGGGCTGACGCTTTCACCGTAGATTTTTGTTTTGTAGGATGTTGAGCTTTGAAGAAAGGCTTACAGAGACCGAGCTTGGGTCTTCGGGTAGTTCTGTATATTAGAATATTTTGCAGTGTGTGTTAAATATTATGTTGTTTATGTTGTTTATTAGGATAGGATGAGTTGGGGCTAGTTAGGTTGGGTGGGTGAAGGAAGGGGTCTTTAATTTGTGCTTTTATGTGTTTTATGTGTGTTTTAAAGTGGGGAGGCCTGCATCTAGCCCTGGACTATGCGGACATGGGAGAACATGAAGCGAGGGGCTAGATGTGGGTGGTGGAGGTAGGGCTGGCCTCGGACTATGCGGACACGAAAGAGACGTGAGGCGGAGGTCAGCTTTGGGTGATGGGTGGTGGAGTAGGTAGTGGGGGTTAGGGCTAGATTAGGAAGGTAAAAAGGTTTGTTTTCTTTATGTGATATATTAGTGATATATTAGTAAAAAGGTAATATAAAAAAAAAAGATTGGTGATGGGGAAAAAAAAATAATAATTTTTTGGGGTTTGTTTTAAGTTTTTCTTTTGGGGTTTTACAGCTGAACCGGCTAAGTAAGTTTTATTTCTTTTTTAGCATTTGTATATAGTTTGTATATAGTTTTTATAGGGTATTGGTATGAATGTGAGTATAAGTGAGGCTGGGCCAGCTGAGAAGCTGTTCTGTTTGTATTCTTGTTTTTAAAGTTTTGTATTTTTCTAATTAAAAAAGAGTTCCCGTAACAGAGAATCTGGCTTCATGTCAGCAGAGAATCAGTCTTCATGTCATAGCAGAGAATCATGCTTCACGTCACCCAACACTGGAACAGTCCATTGTCAGATATTTAGGCCCAGCACCCAGACAGAGGAGAGGTTCATTCAACTTTGGGTTGTCCCGCAATATAATGGTAAAATGAAAATAAAAATAGGATTGAATGAGGAAGTGCCCTGGAGTACAATAATATATGGTTAAGGGGAGGTAGTTAATGTCTAATCTGCACAAGGGATGGACAGGTCCTGTGGGATCCATGCCTGGTTCATTTTTATGAACGTCAGCTCGTCCACATTGGCTGTAGACAGGCGGCTGCGTTTGTCTGTAAAGATGCCCCCTGCCGTGCTGAATACACGTTCAGACAAAACGCTGGCCGCCGGGCAGGCCAGCACCTCCAAGGCATAAAAGGTTAGCTCTGGCCACGTGGCCAATTTAGAGACCCAGAAGTTGAATGGGGCCGAACCATCAGTCAGTATGTGGAGGGGTGTGCACACGTACTGTTCCACCATGTTAGTGAAATGTTGCCTCCTGCTAACACGTTGCGTATCAGGTGGTGGTGCAGTTAGCTGTGGCGTGTTGACAAAAGTTTTCCACATCTCTGCCATGCTAACCCTGCCCTCAGAAGAGCTGGCCGAGACACAGCTGCCTTGGCGACCTCTTGCTCCTCCTCTGCCCTTGGCCTTGGGCTTCCACTTGTTCCACTGTGACATTTGGGAATGCTCTCAGTAGCGCGTCTACCAACATGCGCTTGTACTCGCGCATCTTCCTATCACGCAGTGCAGGAAGTAAGGTGGGCACATTGTCTTTGTACCGTGGATCCAGCAGGGTGGCAACCCAGTAGTCCGCACACGTTAAAATGTGGGCAACTCTGCTGTCGTTGCGCAGGCACTGCAGCATGTAGTCGCTCATGTGTGCCAGGCTGCCCAGAGGTTATGACAAGCTGTCCTCTGTGGGAGGCGTATCGTCATCGTCCTGCGTTTCCCCCCAGCCACGCACCAGTGATGGGCCCGAGCTGCGTTGGGTGCCACCCCGCTGTTACCATGCTTCATCCTCATCCTCCTCCACCTCCTCCTCATCCTCGTCCTCCTCGTCCTCCAGTAGTGGGCCCTGGCTGGCCACATTTGTACCTGGCCTCTGCTGTTGCAAAAAACCTCCCTCTGAGTCACTTCGAAGAGACTGGCCTGAAAGTGCTAAAAATGACCCCTCTTCCTCCTCCTCCTCCTCCTGGGCCACCTCCTCTTCCATCATCGCCAGTGTTTTCTCAAGGAGACATAGAAGTGGTATTGTAACGCTGATAACGGCGTCATCGCCACTGGCCATGTTGGTGGAGTACTCAAAACAGCGCAACAGGGCACACAGGTCTCGCATGGAGGCCCAGTCATTGGTGGTGAAGTGGTGCTGTTCCGCAATGCGACTGACCCGTGCGTGCAGCAGCTGAAATTCCACTATGGCCTGCTGCTGCTCGCACAGTCTGTCCAGCATGTGCAAGGTGGAGTTCCACCTGGTGGGCACGTCGCATATGAGGCGGTGAGTGGGAAGGCCGAAGTTGCGCTGTAGCGCAGACAGGCGAGCAGCGGCAGGATGTGAACGCCGGAAGTGCGAACAGACGGCCCGCACTTTATGCAGCAGCTCTGACATGTCGGGGTAGTTGTGAATGAACTTCTGCACCACCAAATTCAGCACATGCGCCAGGCAAGGGATGTGCGTCAAACCGGCTATTCCCAGAGCTGCAACAAGATTTCGCCCATTATCGCACACCACCAGGCCGGGCTTGAGGCTCACCGGCAGCAACCACTCGTCGGTCTGTTGTTCTATACCCCGCCACAACTCCTGTGCGGTGTGGGGCCTGTCCCCCAAACATATGAGTTTCAGAATGGCCTGCTGACGTTTACCCCGGGCTGTGCTGAAGTTGGTGGTGAAGGTGTGTGGCTGACTGGATGAGCAGGTGGAAGAAGAGGAAGAGGAAGCCGAGTAGGAGGAGTAGGCAACAGGAGGCAAAGAATGTTGCCCTGCGATCCTTGGCGGCTGAAGGACGTGCGCCAAACAGCTCTCCGCCTGGGGCCCAGCCACCACTACATTTACCCAGTGTGCAGTTAGGGAGATATAGCGTCCCTGGTCGTGCTTACTGGTCCACGTATCTGTGGTTAAGTAGACCTTGCCACAGATGTCGTTGCGCAGTGCACACTTGATTTTATCGGATACTTGGTTTTGCAGGGAAGGCACGGCTTTCTTGGAGAAGTAGTGGCGGCTGGGAACAACATACTGTGGGACAGCAAGCGACATGAGCTGTTTGAAGCTGTCTGTGTCCACCAGCCTGAATGACAGCATTTCATAGGCCAGTAGTTTAGAAATGCTGGCATTCAGGGCCAGGGATCGAGGGTGTGCCAACGTTCCACCAGAGGCGGAGGAAGAGGCAGAGGCAGCAGCAGCAGAAGAGGCCGAGGCGGCAGCAGCAGAAGAGGTAGCAGGGGGAGCCTGAGTGAGTTCCTTGTTTTTAAGGTGTTTACTCCACTGCAGTTCATGCTTTGCATGCAGGTGCCTGGTCATGCAGGTTGTGCTAAGGTTCAGAACGTTAATGCCTCGCTTCAGGCTCTGATGGCACAGCGTGCAAACCACTCGGGTCTTGTCGTCAGCACATTGTTTAAAGAAGTGCCATGCCAGGGAACTCCTTGAAGCTGCCTCTGGGGTGCTCGGTCCCAGATGGCGGCGGTCAGTAGCAGGCGGAGTCTCTTGGCGGCGGGTGTTCTGTTTTTGCCCACTGCTCCCTCTTTTGCTACGCTGTTGGCTCGGTCTCACCACTGCCTCTTCCTCCGAACTGTGAAAGTCAGTGGCACGACCTTCATTCCATGTGGGGTCTAGGACCTCATCGTCCCCTGCATCGTCTTCCACCCAGTCTTCCTCCGTGACCTCCTGTTCAGTCTGCACACTGCAGAAAGACGCAGCAGTTGGCACCTGTGTTTCGTCATCATCAGAGACGTGCTGAGGTGGTATTCCCATGTCCTCATCATCAGGAAACATAAGTGGTTGTGCGTCAGTGCATTCTATGTCTTCCACCGCTGGGAAAGGGCTAGGTGGATACCCTTGGGAAACCCTGCCAGCAGAGTCTTCAAACAGCATAAGAGACTGCTGCATAACTTGAGGCTCAGACAGTTTCCCTAATATGCATGGGGGTGATGTGACAGACAGATGGGCTTTGTTTTCAGGCGCCATCTGTGCGCTTTCTGCAGAAGACTGGGTGGGAGATAATGTGAACGTGCTGGATCCACTGTCGGCCACCCAATTGACTAATGCCTGTACCTGCTCAGGCCTTACCATCCTTAGAACGGCATTGGGCCCCACCAAATATCGCTGTAAATTCTGGCGGCTACTGGGACCTGAGGTAGTTGGTTCACTAGGACGTGTGGCTGTGGCAGAACGGCCACATCCTCTCCCAGCACCAGAGGGTCCACCACCACGACCATGTCCGCGTCCCTTACTAGATGTTTTCCTCATTGCTACTGTTCACCACAATAAGAAAAAAAATATTTGGCCCAATGTATTGAATTCAAATTCAGGCTTTTTTTTTACAGACACCTAACACTATCTGGCTATCTATTTAGATACCGTATTGCACTAATACAGGCACAGCAGTAACGACAGATTTAGCTGAATATAACTTGTAGGCCTAGTATTTAGGCCCTGGATGACAGGTATACGTTTACGGACAGAATTAGACTTGGAAATGCACGGTAGCGTGTGAAGTTATTGAGAATGAACCTATCCGCACCTTCAATCTAATATACCCTTTTATGGATATATTTAAAGTTGGCTGATACAGCAGAAACCACTGATTTAGGGAATTGCTAAGTTGGGAATTGTATTTCAACCCAGAACAAAAACTGTGCTTTGGCGGACACTAAATGAATTGACCAGCCACAGCAATAACCACAGATTTAGCTGAATATAAATTGTAGGCCTAGTATTTAGGCGCTGGATGACAGGTATACGTTTACGGACAGAATTAGACTTGGAAATGCACGGTAGCGTGTGAAGTTATTGAGAATGACCCTTTCCACACCTTCAATCTAATATACCCTTTTATGGATAGATTTAAAGTTGGCCTGATACAGCAGAAACCACTGATTTAGGGAATTGCTAAGTTAGGAATTGTATTTCAACCCAGAACAAAAACTGTGCTTTGGCGGACACTAAATGAATTGACCAGCCACAGCAATAACCACAGATTTAGCTGAACATAAATTGTAGGCGTATTATTTAGGCGCTGGATGACAGGTATACGTTTACGGACAGAATTAGACATGGAAATGCATGGTAGCGTATGAAGTTATTGAGAATGACCCTTTCCGCACCTTCAATCTAATATACCCTTTTATGGATAGATTTAAAATTGGCCTGATACAGCAGAAACCACTGATTTAGGGAATTGCTAAGTTGGGAATTGTATTTCAACCCAGAACAAAAATATATCCTTTGCCAGACAGCAGACAGTATTACAATTGGCTAGCCACAGCTGAAACACCAGATTTAGGGTACTGCTATTTTGGCAATTGTATTTCACCCCTCAATAAAATAGCAAGCACAGCCAAGCCCCTGATGTAGGATATAGCAAAAAAATAACCACACTATTGATGGTTAAATGGACTTGGTGGCAGCTTGTTCTGGCGCACCACAAGACACAAAATGGCCGCCGATCACCCCAGAAAAAAAAGTGACCTAAAAAACAGTGAGCAATTAAATAGCAGCAGTTCAATGATCCACAGCTGTAGATCGATCACTGAATTAAGTGTTTTTGCTGAGTTAATCACTGCGTAATCTCGCCCTAACAGCAGCTGCATCCTCTCTACGCGCTACATGACTCCAGCTTAAATCGAGGCTGGGTCACATGCTGCACTGGCCAATCACAGCCATGTCAATAGTAGGCATGGCTGTGATGGCCTCTTGGGGCAAGTAGTATGACACTTGTTGATTGGCTGCTTTGCAGCCTTTCAAAAAGCGCCAAGAAAGCGACGAACACCGAACCCGGACTTTTACGAAAATGTTCGGGTCCATGTCACGGACACCCCAAAATTCGGTAAGAACCGGAACTATACAGTTCGGGTTTGCTCATCCCTACTCTTAACTGATAACTCTCTACGCATGCAGGCATACCTACTAGATTATGAACAAAAATCATTAGCAAAAATTACCACACAACTTGAAAAAGAGATCCAGGATATACAGACATTTAGAACAAAAGTAGACTTTGTCGACTACGAATTTAGATTCCAAAAAAACGTAGAGAGCCTTCAGGGGGAAATCAAGGAATGAAAACATAGGAAATACAATAGAGACAAAAAAGACTTTGACACAGGCAATATATACCCGAAGAAACAGGGTGGACGTTTTCCATACAATACAAGGGGAAATTGGAGGGAATATACTGATATCTCAGAATCTGAGATATCAGAAGCGGAAACTAACTATACACAATCTAAGGCTAGTTCAAAGAGGAAAGTTAAAAATAGACTACCCTATCCACCGAGAAAAAAATCCTCCAAAAAATCCCCCCCTCAAATTTGAATCCTAATACCAGTGAAAATTCAAAATGCATAAGGAATCAAGAACCATCATCAAGAATGGTAGCACAATATTCACAATTTCCAATAATCATCTTCCTCTGCTACATCACTAGTAACAAACACAATTCAACCAGCCCTAGCTATGACACCAGTGGAGGAATGAGAGTACAGTTGAGAGACAGGGACAAATGGGGCTACAACCAAAAGATGTGAAGCAAAGAACAAATGAATTATGCCATGGGAACACTGAGGGAGCGATGCAGATTATTAATAAAACTTATATAGAACTAAGACCTGGACATATACGTCTGATACACAAAGGTCTATCATTCACACCGGCCCCGCATTTCAACTGTTATCTATGGGTAAAGGACATAAATGTGTTCGCTAGAAAGCTAGCCTTACACAAAGAATTTTAAAACCAAAGAGTATGAAACAGAAACAATACAAAAACGTGAGAAAGCAGCCATTGAGACACTTGAACTCCTGATGAAGAAGAGTGAAGGAGAAATAGTCACCCCAAGCCCCCCCTTCAGTACACTGACTCCCAAATCCAAATTCACTCTACCATTTGGGAAGTATGCAAACATCCAAACTTTTGTAGATGTAGTAACGAGAGACCTACAAAAAATCTAAGTACGCAAAAACAACATATTCTGCAACCTAACTATAGAAGAACAAGCAGCAATGGAAGATTTAGCAGAAAACGAGAACCTTATTATAAAGCCCTCGGACAAAGGGGGAAACATAGTGTTATTGGAAAAAGACTACTATGAAAGAATAGTAATGACACTGCTGAAAGAAAAAAGCATATACAAAGATCTGAGTGCTGATCCAACTGAAAAATATGTACTAGACTTAAAAAAAACTACTAAAAAGTGCTACAGATAGAAATCTGATTACCAAGGAAGAATTCAGCATACTTTTCAGACCACGTCCTACCATAGCTACATTTTATGCCATACCCAACATACATAAACAAAGAGAACCTATTCCAGGTAGACCCATTGTTTCAGGTAACCAGAGTTTGTGTGAGGACATTAGTGAATATGTAGAGCAAGTAATCTCCCCATTTGTTAAACTATTACCCTCATATCTTAAAGATACAAAGGACGCTGTCGTCAGGTGGCAGGAGATGCAGGTAAATCCGCAAACATTTATAGCAAGTTTAGATGTCGAAGCTTTATATACTAGCATTCAGCACACCCTGGGTATACAGGCAGTTGAGCATAACTATCTTAACACGAAAGGGGTACAATTTCACGAGCACAATTGTTTTGTTTTAACACTTTTGGAATTTTTGTTGAAGCACAATTATTTTATTTTCAATGGAAAATATTATTTACAGACAACCGGTACCGCTATGGGCACGATTTGTGCACCAAGTTTTGCAAATCTTTTTTTTAGGGTGGTGGAAAGACCGTATAATTTTTAATGGACACCTATAGTAAATACACTCAACACATTTTATTTTGGGGTCGATACATCGATGATATATAGATTTTTGGGGAAGACACAGAAGCACTTTTTCACAAATTAGTTTGCCATCTTAATGACAATCAAATTGGAATGAACTTTACAGCAGAAATACACAAAAATACACTCAACTTCCTGGATCTCAAGATTCTATTGCAACCTGACGGCAGCATCCAAACAGAGATATACCGGAAACTAACTTCCACTAATAATTTTTTGCATTGGCAAAGCTTCCATCCTGAACCCCTAAAAAAAGGAATTCCAGTGGGGCAGTATCTTAGAGCCAGGCAGAACTGCTCTACTGAGGAAGCATTTGAAAGAGAGTGTAGTACACTGTACTCATGCTTCCAAAACATGCTTCCAAAACATCAAGCATATAAAAAAGCCAAAAAGATGGGAAGACTAGAATTACTGGTGGGAAAGATCCAAAAAGGAGGACATAAAACTATATGCTGCATAGGAACATATGATACTGAGGATGACATAGGCAGATTTTGAGACGCCACTGGCATATTTTACAAGCAGACAGTCATATACAGCAAGTGATACCCCGATACCCTATGATGACCTATAGAAAGGGAAAAAATATGAGAGAGATGCTAGTGCATAGTCCCTATCAACACCATAAAAAAACTTATAAAACAACCTGGTTAAACCATAAAGGATCATATCCATGTGGAGACTGCACATTCTGTGATCGAATTATTATTACAAAAACGTTTGAAAATCCAGTCGATGGGAGAAACTACGAAATAAGAGATTACATAATTGCAAAACAAAAGGAGTAGTGTACATTATCAAATGTGACTGTCCCAGACTGTACGTAGGAAAAAACGACTCAAGAATTAAGAAGACGGATCTTGAGACACTTGAGCAGTATCAATACAGGAGAAGATGCAAACCTAGCCAGACACATGAGAGAAAAACATCAAATAAATAATACCAACTTTAAATTCTGGGGAGTGACTAAAATAAAATCAGGTCCACGTAAGGGAGATATTGACAGAAGGCTCGAGCAAGAGGAGACAAAATGGATCTACCGTTTAAACAGTCTATCCCCAAGAGGCCTAAATGAAGGTTTCACCTATTCGTCCTTCCTGTAGCCTGACCTCCTTCTAAGAGAGAAAATGAAAATAAAATTGATTTAATAAACTGTAAAGAAAGAATCTATTATAATGATATAAAAATCAAGCGTAAACAGAGAAAGTGTTCAGCAAAAACAATATGAACATGGTGGCATAAAAGTAACTAATAGGTTAATTAATTCATCTAAAAGGACATAATGATATAGGACAATTTAATAATACATGTGCGATCTTTAGCCCTACTCTATCAGTGAGAAACACAAAGCCCCTACAGAATACATCCAAATATAGATCACTATAATCCTATAGTGATGAAGACTAAGTCCCCTGACATGGGCTCCAACTAGAGTAGTAGTACGAAGAACTAGGTCTCAACGATGGTGACTTGTTGGTGAGAGATAATAAGCTCCATTATATGTGTGAAGGCAGTTTGCCTGGATTTGTGGGAGGGGCTGAGGTCCGCCTCCAGCCTATTTAGTGCACCCCCTTTACCTGGCTCCTGCACCGTCCGAGGTCTGAGCTTTGAAGAGAGAGTTGCTTGTGGAGTTACCTGGAGAGTTACTTACGAGTTGCTGAGTTTCTGAAGTTCGTTGCTATCGGGTCCAGGTTTTGGAGCATTCCGGTTCCAACCGTTCGGCTTCACCTGTTTCTCTGCGGGTCGCGTTTGCCCGTTAAACTGTGAGTCATCCATACGGTACAGCACGGGGCCTCACGGTTGTCCCCTGTACTAACTCAATTCATTTCACCATTCATTTCACTCATGTCACGCTATTTTGTCGCTCACAAGTCACTGGTTTCATGCCTGTCATGCTTCGGCTCATGCAAGTACACGACTGCACTGCATCCCCACTCCAAGTCACCTGCCAGCACGGGTTATAGTTCCCATGGCTGCCACCATTTCAGTTTTCCCTCCATCACCACGGCACCTCTCACACACATGTCCCCCCCCCCCCCCAACCCCCGGGTCCAGCTCAGCGGCATGCCCGCACTCTCACACCCGCCACATGCCTGGCTCATTTCCGCCACTCCACACACACTCCCCCTCCACAGTCAGCGCTGCTACTGCAGACTTTTCTCGTTCTCCCCACCGCTGCACCGGCCCGTCCCTCCGTCCTCCTGCCGCGCTGCTGATGGCGGCCGCCCGCGTCCCGGTGCCTGGTCTGCGCACGCGCGGCGGCTCAGCGCGTGCGCGGTATCCCGGCGGCCGTCCGCTGGTGCCGCGGGTGTGGGTGTGGGGGGGGCCGCCACAAGTCTGCTTGGCTCCAGTCAATCAGTGTTCCGCCCTAGGGTTTCAGCCGCTGCACCCCTTCATCAGGCGGCACAATTCCGGAGGGGTTTAGACTGTTTCCCCTCCACACACCCCCCCCCCTTCACACCAACACCCCCCACCACACCAGGCCACAGTTCCCTCCATCATAAACCCGCCACATCACCTACGCGCCCCATGAAAAAAAAAAAAAAAAACATCAATTATTTAAAGTTCCAATAGCGTCATAGGTAGAAACCCGCCATACAGCCCTGGGACACAAAAAAGGAAAAAGAGAAATAATTGTGCCACCTCATCACCGCCCGGCACACGTGCCGCGACCACAGAGCCCCCGCTCTGCCTCCTTCTCCTGCTTACCTCCGTCCCTCCTGTCACGCTGCCAATGGCGGCCGGCCGCGTCCTCCTGGCTGGTCTGCGCACGCGCGGCCTGGCGGTACTGCGCATGCGTGGCGGGTCCCGTCCGGCGCATGCGCGGTGTTCGGCCTGGCATCCGCGGCCAAGTACGGGGGACCGCCGGCATCCAGGGTTGTCCGTCTCTACCAGCTGCCGGCAGAGTCCGGAGCAGGCGGTCAGCTTCCTACCCCACACTCACTTAGGCAGCACGATCGCCCAACAGGTCACAGCACCACAATCACAACACAAACCCGCCACATCACCCGCATGCCCCATGGTCCAAAGTAAACAAATAAACAGATAAAAGAAAGGGAATCCCGCAATATAGTCCATGGCCACACAAAAAAAAAAAAAAAAGGAGAAACCCGCCATATAGTCCGTGGCCACATGTTCCAAAAAAATCAAAATAAAAAATAAATGAATAAATAAATAGAAACCGCCTTAATCCTCATGGTCACACATTCCAAAAAAAAATAAAAAATAAGGTATGGCGCCACGTAGACCATGCGGGCACACGTTCATTTCAGCCCACATGCTAAGCCTCATTTCTCACGTCTCGATCCAACTGGTCACACGCGCAAGCATGTACTTGTTTCATACTCATGTTTCATGTCCCCATCAGGTCATGTGTCCGTTTGCACCACAGTCCACACTCTTCTTATCACTTTCTTTCAAAGCCCCTTTTAGGCGGTCTAGCATAGACATTTTTCTCCACACATGTGTTCTGTGATTTTTCTTACCAGCAGGTACGTACACCTGCTCTTACGATTTGCATTTCTTTTCATTTCCAGGCCTATAAGACTGAGGCACCACTCACATCCAGTGCTGCATTTCACCCACTTGTTCTTTTATCATGCGTTTTACCCTGCTTCCACTAAAGCTGCATTTCTTTTCAGTTCTAGGCCTATGAGAGTGTGTTCCTACTATGTTCACAAGTTGGTTTTTCGTTGGTCATGACAAGGGTCTTCTCTTAGCGAGCTGCAATGCCTCTGGCTCTTGTTGTCTCCATCAGTTCAATTTCACGGTTCACGATTGATTAATGTTTCGGTTGTGCACATGGTGCAGATCACTACTGTCCATGCATTTTTCCACCAGGTCCGGCTCATGTTTAAACTACTTATCATCACCGCGAGGTCATCTCGTTCAGTCCCTTGACTTCAGAGGCCCGGTGACCGTTCTCGTGTTGTCCATTAGGGGTACTATACGGTCGTAGGCGGGTTAGTGTCCCATGTTCATTGTCTGAGATGGTCATGATTATGCGAGTCCTATTGGTGCCGCATAAAAAAAAAAAAAAAAAAAAAAAGGAAAACTTTTTTATTCTGCCATTAGTCGTCCACGCATGGCTTCTCCGTTTTAGTTTCACTCACAGCACTCCGCCATTGGTCTCCCACGCGTGTCTTCTACGGTTCGCACGCACCCAGGACTCCACCATTAGTCTCTCACGCATGGTTCTCCGGTTCAGTTGTATACATACGACTCCGCTATTTGAGTCTCTCACGCCTGGCTCCGCCATTAGAGTCTCTCACACATGGCTTCTCCGTTTCAGTGTGTCACATACAACTCCGCCATTAGAGTCTCTCACACATGGCTTCTCCGTTTCAGTGTTTCACATATAACTCCGCCATTAGAGTCCCTCACGCATTACTTCGCCGGTTAGTTTCACACACATTTCTCCGCCATTACAGACTCTCACGCATTACTTCGCCGTTTTAGTTTTACACACATTTCTCCGCCATGACTTAAGGAGGTAAGATCTTTCCAGACCCCTATACCACTGTTATCCCCTATCCCAATAAAACACATAGTCCGTAATTCTTGGTGGAAAAGGCCATAGCAGCCGTTTATTAAACAGCACTAATAATCAAACATCATTTACAAACCATACATTAATAAATATCAATCAATAAATACAAAACATATCAATACAATGCACTAACATTTTACTTCTGCGGAAGGATCCTAGAAGGCAACCCTAGCAAGCTGCGATCTTCACTCCACCCATCTTTCCTTTACCCTCGGCCGCACTCGCCGACCCAAGGGCACCAAATCCTCCAAAACCATATATTCCTCTACCCCTGTAGGCCTTTTTAGCCCAACAGGAGCCCCCAGCTTTCAGCTTACCGAACCACATGGATGCATGCTCCAACGTGTCATGCACCTACTAAACATAGTATTGCCTTCCAGGACCCCCCGTTAACCTGCCCCTGCTATGACAAATTGAAAACAAGACAACCTAAAACAAGGGCGGGAGGGTGGGCAACTCTCCAAAAGGAATAATGACCTCCGGTGCCGCCCCTCCCCCTCTACCCTGCATATAAACGGCCCGCGAAAATGACACGACACCCCCTACTCCTCCCCCCGGCCCAACTCCACCCCTTCCATGAAAATTAACCCTATCCTGGTCTGTTACTTACCCCTCAGTCAACTGTCACTGCGCTACGCCTGCGCCTCGCTCCGTTGTCCTGATTACAGACTCTCACGCATTACTTCGCAGTTTTTAGTTTTACACACATTTCTCCGCCATTATAGACTCTCACGCATTACTTCGTCATTTTAGGTTACACTCATAACTCCGCCATTAGAGTCTCTCACGCGTTACTTCGCCGTTTACTTTCACTCACATAACTCCGCCATTAGAGACTCTCTCGCATCACTTCGCCGTTTTAGTTTCACACAATAACTCTGCCATCAGAGTCTCTCACATATGACTCCGCCATTAGAGTCTCTCACATATGACTCCGCCATTAGAGTCTCTCACATATGACTCCGCCATTAGAGTTTCTCACGTATGGCTTCTCCGTTTTAGTGTCACACACATGACTCCGCCATTAGTCTCACGCATGGCTTCTCCGTTTCAGTTTTACACACATAACTCCGCCATTAGAGTCTCTCACGCATCACTTTGCCGTGTTAGTTTACACATATGACTCCGCCATTAGTCTCACGCATGGCTTCTCCGTTTGGTGTCACACATATGGCTTCGCCAGTAGAATCTCTCACGCACGGCCTTGCCATTAGAGTCTCTCACGCATGGCTTCTCCGCATTTTACACATATGGCTCCGCCATTAGAGTCTCTCACGCATGGCTCCGCCATTAAAGTCTCACGCATGGCTTCTCCGTATTAATTTCACACACATGACCCCGCCATTAGAGTCTCTCACGCATGGCTTCTCTGTATTATTTTTACACAGATGGCTCCGCCATTAGAGTCTCTCACGCATGGCTCCGCCATTAGAGTCTCTCACGCATGGCTTCTCCGTATTAATGTTTATACATATGGCTCCGCCATTAGAGTCTCACGCATGGCTTCTCTGCATATATCTCATACACATGACCCCGCCATTAGAGTCTCTCACGCATGGCTCCGCCATTAGAGTCTCTCACGCATGGCTTCTCCGTATTATTTTACACACACGACCCCGCCATTAGAGTCTCTCACGCATGGCTCCGCCATTAGAGTCTCTCACGCATGGCTTCTCCGTATTATTTTACACACACGACCCCGCCATTAGAGTCTCTCATGCATGGCTCTGCCATTAGAGTCTCTCACGCATGGCTTCTCCGTATTAATTTCACACACACGACCCCGCCATTAGAGTCTCTCACGCATGGCTCTGCCATTAGAGTCTCTCACGCATGGCTTCTCCGTATTATTTTTACACAGATGGCTCCGCCATTAGAGTCTCTCACGCATGGTTCCGCCATTAGAGTCTCTCACGTATCGCTTCCCTATTTAAATTCCACACACATAACTCCGCCAGTCGAGGCCGGCTGCGTGGTCCCACAACCAGCAGGTTCCATGTCTTTTCTGCCTTCAGACCCGCTTGCATGGCTCGGTCATCTGTGGCTTGCAATACAATTATCTTGTGGTGACTCGCACGCGTGGCTTGCGCCATTAGAGTCTCTCTCACGTTATCATTTTCTCTTACTTTTAATTTCTAGGTTGTCGGATTCCTCCTGGAGCATAACATCACGCCCACTTTGTCATGTCTTCTCTTCTGGGGTTTGCTTCTTTCTGCCACCTTAAACTCAAATGTCATACAACGCCATCATACTCTATCTCACTGGCATTTTACACCACATGATAATCTTACACCCTAATAACATCAGTTGCATGGCCTCTCACCAAATCAAAACCATACTCAGAGGTATTCAGAAAGCGGAACCCGCACGTCCAGCCCAGAGGCTACCCGTTAATCATATTTTCAAGGCATTATCCGAATTACTAGACGCCAAACCTTCTGAAGCAGATACCAACTCCATCCTCAAAACAGCAATTTACTTGGCCTTCTACGGTTCCTGAGGCCTGGGGAATTCACTACAACCTCCACGACCCAAGCCACACCTTGTCTTCTTGTCTCCCACTTGGCAAAACACATGGATCATTACGTCCTGACCTTACCTCACTCCAAGAGTAGTCAGCACTTACCCGTCAACATTTTATATCACCCCACGCACAACAGATGGTGTCCAGTCAGGGTTCTGGATGCTTACAGACAACGTCACAAGTTTCTACCCTCTCAACCGCTACTTCACTACATGGTTCGGTACTCACCACCACCACCTTCATGACCCATGTCAGGTCATCCCTCACACAACTGGGCCTCAACGCAGCCAACTACTCAGGGCACTCCTTTCACTTTGGAGCCGCGTCCACGGCCTCCAGTGCCAACGCCCCTACTCATGTCATCGGGAATTGGGGCGCTGGAAGTCATCCGCTTACTCGCGATACATTCCCAATCCAACACAAGAGTCAAGAGATACTTTCCAAAACATGTCGGCTTGAGCTATTTATGTATATTTGACTACAATAACTGGTTATTTCATTTTTGCCCTCTTCTTTCTCAGGCCTACCTCATCCTCGGTTTCGGCACACCACAACCGACTACGCTTATTCCCTGATTTCCTAGGGTTCTTCACTGTACTACCATAAGCGGCTCACACAAGTGTGAAGGCAGTTTGCCTGGATTTGTGGGAGGGGCTGAGGTCCGCCTCCAGCCTATTTAGGGCACCCCCTTTACCTGGCTCCTGCACCGTCCGAGGTCTGAGCTTTGACCCTCCCACCACTCCACTCATTTACAACTCATTTCTTCCATATCTCTATCCTTGGGTGGGCCCTCTTCTTTCTCAGGCCTACCTCATCCTCGATTTCGGCACACCACAACCGACTACGCTTATTCCCTGATTTCCTAGGGTTCTTCACTGTACTACCGTAAGCGCCTCACACAAATATTATATATATATATATAGTGGTGCTAATGTTAGTGCCGGTAACTAAGCTGCGGGGTAGGCATGGACATAATAGTCTGTGCAAGAGATCTAAGTCCAGAGACATGCGCATTGGCATGCAGAATGAGTAATTCCACTAAGAGGTGGCGCAGGCACGGAATACATAGGATGCGCAAACAAGTAAGTGCAACTAAAGAGTAAAAGGAGACTAAGTCCAGTGACATGCGCCTTGGCACCAATGTTAGCAAAACGAGACTAAGTCCAGTGACATGCGCCTTGGCACAGATGCTAGCAAAAGGAGACTAAGTCCAGTGACATGCGCTTTGGCACGAATGTTAGCACGAGCAACATACATTGTATGACTTTTAAATAATTTATTTGTCTTGTACTGATGAACATAAGTATTTGAACACCTCAGAAACACAAAGAATTATGGCTCTCAAAGACCTGTTACTGTGCCCTTAAATAGTCCACCTCTACTCTAGTCATGAATCTAACTTAGTAGCACCTGTCTGAGCTCTTTAACCCCTTCAGGACACAGCCTTATTTCACCTTAAGGACCAGGCCATTTTTTGCAAATCTGACCAGTGTCACTTTATGTGGTGATAACTTTAAAATACTTTTACTAAGCCAGGCCATTCTGAGAATGTTTTTTTGTCACATATTTCACTTCATGACACTGGTAAAATTGAGTAAAAAAAAAATCATTTTTATTTATAAAAAAAATACAAAATTTACCAAAATTTTGGAAGAATTTGCAAATTTCGAACGTTCAATTTCTCTACAATACATAGTAATAACTCCAAAAATAGTTATTAATTTACATACCCCATATGTCTACTTCATGTTTGGATCATTTTGGGAATGATATTTTATTTTTTGGGGATGTTACAAGGCTTAGAAATTTAGAAGAAAACCCAATTTTTAGGGACCAGTTCAGGTCTGAAGTCACTTTGCGAGGCTTACATAATAGAAACCACACAAAAATGACCCCAATCTTTAAACTACACCCTCAAGGTATTCAAAACTGATTTTACAAACTTTGTTAACCCTTTAGGTGTTCCACAAGAATTAATGGAAAATAGAGATACAATTTAAAGATTTAACTTTTTTGGCAGATTTTCCATTTTAATATTTGTTTTCCAGTTACAAAGCAAGAGTTAACAGCCAAACCAAACTCAATATTTATGGCCCTGATTCTGTAGTTTACAGAAACACCCCATATGTCGTCGTAAACCGCTGTACGGGCACACGGCAGGGCGCAGAAGGAAAAGGAAAGCCATACGGTTTTTGGAAGGCAGGTTTTGCTGGACAGTTTATTTTTAAACCATGTCCCATTTTAAGCCCCCCGATGCACCCCTAGAGTAGAAACTCCATAAAAGTAACCCCATCTAAGTAACTACACCCCTCAAGGTATTCAAAACTGATTTTACAAACGTCATTAACCCTTTAGGTGTTCCACAAGAATTTATGGAAAATAGAGATACAATTTGAAAATTTCACTTTTTTGGCAGATTTTACATTTTAATAATTTTTTTCCAGTTACAAAGCAAGGGTTAACAGCCAAACAAAACTCAATATTTATGGCCCTGATTCTGTAGTTTACAGAAACACTCCATATGTGGTTGTAAACCGCTGTATGGGCACATGGCAGGGCGCATAAGGAAAAGGAATGCCATACGGTTTTTGGTAGGCAGGTTTTGCTTGACTGTTCTTTTTTTTTTTTACACCATGTCCCATTTGAACCCCTCCGATGCACCCCTAGCGTAGAAACTCCAAAAAAGTGACCCCATTTTAGAAACTACGGGATAGGGTGGCAGTTTTCTTGGTACTAGTTTAGGGTACATATGATTTTTGGTTGCTCTATATTACACTTTGTGAGGAAAGGTAACAAGAAATAGCTGTTTTGGCATAGTTTGTTTTTTGTTATTTACAACATTCATCTGAAAGGTTAGATCATGTAGTATTTTTATAGAGCAGTTTGTCACGGACACGGCAAAACCTAATATGTAAACAATTTTTTTAATTATGTAAATGTTACATAATGATTTTATTTTTAAACCAAAAAATTATGTTTTAGTGTCTCCATGCTCTGAGAGCCATAGTTTTTTCAGATTTTGGGCGATTATCTTGGGTAGGGTACGATTTTTGCTGGATAAGATTATGGTTTGATTGGCACAATTTTGGGGGCGTATGACTTTTTGATCGCTTGCCAATACAGTTTTTGTGATGAAGGTGACAAAAATTGACTTTTACATTTTTTTTTTTTTTACAGTGTTCACCTGAAGAGTTAGATCATGTGATATTTTTATAGAGCATGTTATTACGGACGCGGTAATACCTAATATGTATACTTTTTTTTTATTTATGTAAGTTTTACACAATGATTTCATTTTTGAAACAAAAAAATCATGTTCTAGTGTTTCCATAGTCTGAGAGCCATGTTTCTTTCAGTTCTTGGGCAATTATCTTAGGTAGGGTCTCATTTTTTGTGGGATGAAATGACGGTTTGATTGCCACTATTTTGGGGTGCATATGACTTTTTGATCGCTTGCTATTACACTTTTTGTGATGTAAGGTGACAAAAAATGGCTTTTTTACACTGGTATTTTTTTACGGTGTTCATCTGAGGGGTTAGGTCATGTGATATTTTTATAGAGCAAGTTATTACAGATGCAGCAATAACCTAATATGTATACTTTTTTAAACTTACTTAAGTTTTTCACAATAACCACTTTTTTAAAATAAAAAAAAATTATGTTTTAGAGTCTACATATTCTGAGCCTTAGTTTTTATTTTTTTGGGCGATTGTCTTAGGTAGGGGCTCATTTTTTGCAGAATGAGGTGACTGTTATATTGATACTATTTTGGTGGGCATACACCTTTTTGATCGCTTACTGTTCTTTTTGTGATGTAAAGTGACCAAAAAAAATGTTTATTTAGCACATTTTTTCTTTTTTTTTCTTACGGTGTTCATCTCAGAGGTTTGGTTATGTGATATGTTTATAGAGCCGTTCAATACAGACACAGCGATACCTAATATGTTTACTTTTTTTGTCTACTTTTGTTTTAC
Organism: Bufo gargarizans; assembly: GCF_014858855.1. Taxonomy (NCBI): domain Eukaryota; kingdom Metazoa; phylum Chordata; class Amphibia; order Anura; family Bufonidae; genus Bufo; species Bufo gargarizans. Next base: position 55,596,977 of record NC_058083.1, on the reverse strand, counting down.
TTTTTTGGGGGGAAATTACGTTTTTTGTTTTCTTAAAACTTTTCATTTTTGGTGGGAAAACTTTATTTTTTCAAATTTTTTTCTCACAATACTTTTTGTCCTACTTTTGGACTTCAACTTTTGGGGTCTGATCCCCTTTACAATGCATTCTAATGCTTTTGTATTGGAATGCATTAGCTGTATGAGTAATACAGTGTGTATTACTCATGCAGCTTCTGGCCTGTGAGATCCAGGGGGCTGGATCTCACAGGCTCGTCACCGAAAGGCAGCGCCTATGCCTAAGCAAGGCATTGCGCTGCCTTCAATGCCATTGGTTCCCCCTTACAGCCGCACGGGGACCCGATGGCTTCTCCGATCAACGCTGCAACCTCCAGTAAAAGCCGCAAACCGCAGGTCTGAATTGACCTGCGGTTTGCAGCGATCACTGACAGGGGGGGGTCACAGGACCCCTCCGCGCATTGACCCAAGGTGCCTTCTCAATGATTTAAGGTTAAGTTGCTTGTGGGCCAATGACTCATTGACCCACAAGAAAGAAGCAGGGAGGATTCATGTTTTCAGATGTAAAAAAAATTACGAATATTCAAAATAGCGAATATATAGCACTATATTCAAAATATTCACGAATTAGCAAAGTTGTGATATTCACGATTAATATTCGCTATTCGAATATCCAAGCTCAACCCTAATCATAAAGGCTTGATGATACTCATTTGTTCAATATATTTGAACATTAAGATGCAACCACCCATTCTTGTAGGGCCTTCTAGGAATATTTTCTTGTACACAGTTTTGTATGGTATTACTTTTGCAAAGAGCTTTTTGTTCTGATACCAGTTCATAATGTAAAAACTCCAGAAAATCAAAGTGGCAGGAGGAAAATAGTAAAGTAGAAAGGTTAGGGAGAAGCTAAGAGATAGGAGATATAATAAGATGCAATACACTGCATAGAACTGGAGGCATGTTTTCCTCAGTTTTTTTTTTTAATTCCTGTGGAATTCGAAAGCAAAACAGTTTGACACTGTAGTATAAAGCTAACGTTAGATGAATGTCACCTGAAACCCATCAATTTTAACTAAAACAGCTAAGCATTTGGTGTGTACGGGTACGTCAGAGAAAGATAATGATCAAGCAGTTGGATTTCAGTTGTCCAAACCTTTTTGTTGTTGAGGAGATAATCCGGATGAAGCCAATGAAAGTAAAATCGGTGATAAAATAAATGTCTCACCTGTCTTTGAAGCAAAAAATGTAAACTCTGTCGCTCTACAACATAATTTAGTTTCTGTAGATTTTATTTATGATATAAAATCTCCTGGACACTGGATCCCACTGTAGGGTGGAATAATTGTATTATGATAAGAGTGTGACATAGGACATACCATCTCTTTGCCCGACATCTTCAGGGTCTCCTTTTTGCTATTAAAAATGTTGGCAATATTTATAAGAAGAAAACTAAACCCTTAGGATTGATCTCAATCTCTATTGTCATTATAATATATAGATTTTTCATTTTAATTTCCTACTATGAATTATTTCCTCCCTGCAGGATAGGAAAGTCTCAGAGACGCTACCATAGTATTAACCTCCACATGACCACCTCATGCTTTAATTGCTTAATTTGTATAGAAAAAAAGTTATGAAAAAATACAGAATAATTCCTAATCAACATTTTTAGGTGTGCAAAATGTAAACAAATGAGGAATATGACATTTGTATCATTTGTTTTAAGCTTTCTCCTATAATTTTAGGATATATAAGTATCTGTGAAAAAAATAAAAATAAAATTCAGCCACTGAACAACCCCTTTTTATTGTAGAAAGTTATGCCGAACACTAAAGATGAGCAAATTTCTCAAAAATTCTATTCGGACAAATAGCCACATTTCACAAAAAGATTTGATTTGATCCAAATTCGTTTGTGACAAATCACTTAAAAACAGATATTTCCTGGCTGCTGAGAGCCTGTATAGTAATGTATAACAATGTGCATTGGAAGAAACATGCAGAGGGAATCCGCTATGCTAGTGAAACAGTACTGTGAGTCAGTATGACACGTAGAATACAGGCGTCACTCTTAGAATCACGTCACATTTCACTAATTTGGTCAGTTAAGAGGACAAAACTAACCAAATAGTATTGAATTCAGCCTTACAGGTCAATATTACCGTCAGGTATAAAGAACCGTGCAGTGGCCAATATTCTACTATAGAGTGAAAAAGAGCACTCATTTTACACCGTCTCCAGCTGAATCCACATAGATTTCTACAGAACCTGTTCTGTTACACACTAAGACAAGTAGTGTCCCCCTGACAGAGTGGAGAGGGTGTGAGGAGGAAGTTTGTGTTGACATTAGGGATGAGCGAACCCGAACTGTATAGTTCGGGTTCGTACCGAATTTTGGGGTGTTCGTGACACGGACCCGAACATTTTCGTAAAAGTCCGGGTTCGGGTTTGGTGTTCGGCGCTTTCTTGGCGCTTTTTGAAAGGCTGCAAAGCAGCCAATCAACAAGCGTTATACTGCTTGCCCCAAGAGGCCATCACAGCCATGCCTACTATTGGCATGGCTGTGATTGGCCAGTGCAGCATGTGACCCAGCCTCTATTTAAGCTGGAGTCACATAGCGCCGCACGTCACTCTGCTCTGATCAGTGTAGGGAGAGGATGCAGCTGCTGCTGTTAGGGCAAGATTAGGCAGGGATTTACTCTTCCAAAACACTTAATGAAGTGATCGATCTACAGCTGTGAATCATTTAACCTCTGCTATTTAACCCCTTAAGGACACAGCCTTTTTACACCTTAGGACCAGGCCATTTTTTGCAAATCTGACCAGTGTCACTTTAAGTGCTGATAACTTTAAAACGCTTTGACTTATCCAGGCCATTCTGAGATTGTTTTTTCGTCACATATTGTACTTCATGACACTGGTAAAATGAAGTAAAAACAATTAAACAAATTTTTGGAAAAATTAGCAAATTTCAAAGTTTCAGTTTCTCTACTTCTGTAATACATAGTAATACCCCCAAAAATTGTGATGACTTTACATTCCCCATATGTCTACTTTATGTTTGAATTATTTTGGGAATGATATTTTATTTTTTGGGGATGTTATAAGGCTTAAAAGTTTAGAAGCAAATCTTGAAATTTTTCAGCAATTTACAAAAGCTAAATTTTTAGGGACCAGTTCAGGTCTGAAGTCACTTTGCGAGGCTTACATAATAGAAACCACCCAAAAATGACCCCATCTAAGAAACTACACCCCTCAAGGTATTCAAAACTGATTTTACATACGTCGTTAACCCTTTAGGTGTTGCACAAGAGTTATTGGCAAATGGAGATGAAATTTGAGAATTTCATTTTTTTGTCTAATTTTCCATTTTAACCCATTTTTTCCACTAACAAAGCAAGGGTTAACAGCCAAACAAGACTGTATCTTTATTGCCCTGACTCTGCCGTTTACAGAAACACCCAATATGTGGCCGTAAACTACTGTACGGCCACACAGCGGGGCGTAGAGGGAAAGGTGCGCCGTTTGGTTTTTGGAGGGCTGATTTTTATGGACTGGTTTATTTACACCATGTCCCATTTGAAGCCCCCTGATGCACCCCTAGAGTAGAAACTCCCTAAAAGTGACCCCATCTAAGAAACTACACCCCTCAATGTATTCAAAACTGATTTTACATACGTCGTTAACCCTTTAGGTGTTGCACAAGAGTTATTGGCAAATGGGGATGAATTTTGAGAATTTCATTTTTTTGTCTAATTTTCCACTTTAACCCATTTTTTTCACTAACAAAGCAAGGGTTAACAGCCAAACAAGACTGTATCTTTATTGCCCTGACTATTGCCTTGGCCGTAAACTACTGTACGGCCACACAGCGGGGCGTAGAGTGAAAGGTGCGCCGTTTGGTTTTTGGGGGCTGATTTTTATGGACCGGTTTATTTACACCGTGTCCTGTTTCAACCCCTCTGATGCACCCCTGGAGTAGAAACTCCCTAAAAGTGACCCCATTTTGGAAACTACGGGATAAGGTGGCATTTTTTTGGGGACTATTTTTAGGGTAAATATGATTTTTGGTTGCTCTATATTACATATTACATATTTGTGAGGCAAGGTTACCAAAAATTGAAATTCTGAAATTTCATCTCCATTTGCCATTAACTGTTGAGGAATTTTGTATAATCAGTTTTGAATACCTTGATGGGTGTAGTTTCTTAGATGGGGTCAGTTTTGGGGAGTTTTTACTCTAGGGTGCATCAGGGGGGCTTCAAAAGGGACATGGTGTCAATAAAAAAGGCCATCAAAATCGGCCTTCCAGAAACCATGTCGGTCCTTTCCTTTTGCGGCCTCCCTTTTACTGATACAGCAGTTTACGACCACAAATGTGGCGTTTCTGTAAACTGCAGTATCAGGGTAATAAATATTAAGTTTTGTTTGGTTGTTAACCCTTGTTTTGTTACCGGAAAAAACGTTTTTTGTTTTTTTTTAACCGTGTTAATCTGGTGGGTTAGGTAATGGGATATTTTTATAGAGGAGATTCTTACGGACGCAGCAATACCTAATAAGTCAACTTTTTTTTTACAATTATTTTGGTTTTTGACTATATTCTCTTTTTTTATACAAATCTTTTTTTGGGTATCTCTAAAGTCTAAGGGTAATTTTTTTTAATTTTTTTTATCCAATTATCTCATGTGGGGGCTCATTTTTTGTGGGATGAGCGGACGGTTTTATTGGCACTATTTTGGGGGCTATATGACTTTTGGATCGCTTGCTATTAAACTTTTTATTATGCAAGGTGACAAAAAAAACGTTGTTTGCACCTTTTTTATTTTTTTTTCCTTGACCGTGTTAATCTGGGGGGGTAGGTCATGGGGTAGAGGAGATTATTACCGACGCGGCGATACCTAATATGTCTACTTTTAATAAATTATTTAAGTTTTTTTGGGTGTCTCAAGTCTGAGAACCAGGTTTTTTTATCCGATGTCAGTGCTAAATTGGGATATAAATTTAGTACTCCATGGAAGTGTGATACTCCCTGAAGCAACCGTCAATGCAGAGGCCCGGATGATCGGGACAAGTGTCGCACTGAGTAGTCGTGTCCTTCCGTATCCCCCTCCTGCGACACACTCTGCACTTTTTTTGGGTTCGTCCCTTCTTTCCAGTATGGGGGACCACACCTGGAAAGTGTTGGCCAGGGACGATCCGGGCACCTACAGTTCCCGAGGTACTCCAGCCTGCTCTTTCCCGGTCCGAAAAGATCAGGGCCTTGAGGACTGCCTCATAGAACTGGAGGAATGTCCCTGTGCTGCCAGCGCTTCGGGATAGTACAAAAGAGTTGTACATGGCAACCTGCACCAAGTAGACCGCAACTTTTTTGTACCATGCCCGGGTTTTGCGCATGGCATTATATGGCTTGAGGACTTGATCAGAGAGATCAACTCCTCCCATATACCGATTGTAGGCGACGATACAATCGGGCTTGAGGACCGTTGCCGCGGTACCTCGCACAGGGACAGGGGTGATGCCGTTACCATGAATTGTGGACAGCATAAGGACATCCCTCTTGTCCTTATACCTGACCAGCAACAGGTTTCCAGTGGTAAGGGCACGGGTCTCACCCCTGGGGATAGGTACCTGGAGGGGGTGGGCAGGGAGGCCGCGTTGATTTTTCCGCACGGTCCCACAAGCAGACGTGGATCTGGCGGCAAGGGACTGGAACAAGGGGATACTGGTATAAAAGTTATCCACGTAAAGGTGGTAACCCTTATCCAGCAGTGGGTACATAAGGTCCCACACAAGTTTCCCGGTAACACCCAGAGTGGGGGGACATTCTGGGGGTTGAATCCGGGAATCTCGCCCCTCGTATACACGAAATTTGTAAGTGTACCCTGAGGTACTCTCACAAATTTTGTATAGCTTCACGCCATACCTCGCCCGCTTGGAGGGCACATACTGGTGGAAAATGAGTCTCCCTTTGAACGCAATGAGAGACTCATCAACCGCGACCTCCATTCCAGGTACATAGGCCTCTATGAATTTGGCCCCAAAGTGATCGATGACCGGCCGTATCTTATACAGACGGTCATGGGCAGGATCACCTCGGGGGGGGGGGGGACATGCTGCATTATCGGAATAATGCAGACATTTCCGGATGGCCTCAAACCGGGAGCGTGTCATGGCTGTACTGTAAAGTGGGGCCTGGTATAGGACGTCCCCACTCCAGTACAGCCTGACACTGGGTTTTTTGACCAGGCCCATATGCAGCACGAGGCCCCAAAATGTCCTCATTTCGGCTGCACTGACCGGCGTCCAGCCACCGGGCCTGGCCAAAAAGGAGCCCGGGTGTTGAGCAATGAACTGTTGGGCGTACAGATTCGTCTGCTCCACCATCAGATTTACCAGTGGGTCACTGAAAAAATGACAAAAAAAGTCATATTCAGTGTAGCCCACTGTGGAAATCTGGATTCCTGATTGGCCTACAAAATCAGGAATCACGGGCTCGTATCGCTCTGGGCTACACCAGACAAGTTCACCGGCAGGGGGCTCCGGTGGATTTAACTGGTGGGCCGGGAAACCAGTACGAGCCCCAGAGCTGCTCGTACTAGTGTGGGCCACAGGGTCCCTAACATGGCGGTCCCCTTGCTCCGCCTGGCGGCGTCTCCGCCGCCTTGGGGGCTCATCATCATCGCTAGATGATGAGGAGGATGCGGATGACAACAGGAATGTGGGGTCATCCTCATCCTCACTGGGACTCTCGGAGTCGGAGGCAAGCTGGGCGTATGCCTCCTCGGCCGAGAATGTCCGGCGGGCCATAGGGGAGTGTGTGTCTGCGTGTATATGTGCGTGTGTGTAACTCTTTATTTTGTGTGCGTGTGTGTGGGGGCACGGGTGTTCACGAACTCACCCTAAAACTAACAGAAAAAAAATAAAATAAACTAACTAAAAAAAGGGCAAAAAATGTGGGAAAACAAATTCGAAACCGCTGATCAACCGTCCGAAGTTGATCAGCGGTGGGGTGTGCGATGCGCTAACAGTGGCCGGACACTAAGTGCCGGCCACAGTCAGCGTACACAAAAAAAATAAAAAAATGCACCCCAAAAAAGGTGGGGGGGGGGGGCAAGGGGTGGGGGGGCAAGTGGCAGCACCCCTGGGGGGTCTAGGGTCACACAGCTGTGCTGTGGACCCCAGACACCCTAACTTAGGGTGATGCAATCAAAGTTCAGAAAAGTTCAGAAACTAACTTTCCCTTTTTTTCCCCTGCCTAAACCAAACTTTCCCTATTCTCTCCCTCTATGTACCTGATGGGGGGTGCTGGGGCACAGATCGGGTCCTGGGGGTAGAGATCGGGTCCTGGGGGTGCTGGCAGCGATGGCGGACACACGTGCAGGCAGCTCCTCTCTCCTCCGGCTCCGGAACACAAAAGGAGGAGGAGAGGAGCGCCTGCCTCTTTTGAATCTGCCGCAGGACCGCCCACAGACCAATCAGAAAGCGATCCTGAGTGGTGATGTCACCATCACCACTCAGGATCGCTGGATGGTGATTGGTGGGGTGAAATCACACCACCATCACCGTCCTGTTCCGGGTTATCGGGTCTTCAGAGACCCGAATAACCCGGAAACGCAGAAAACCGCAGGTCTGAATTGACCTGCGGTTTTCTGCGATCGCATACATGGGGGGGTCACCGGACCCCCCGGCGCATTTGCCCCAAGTGCCTGCTCAATGATTTGAGCAGGCACGGGGTTCCGATCACCGCCCGCCGTGCGGCGGTGATCGAAAATGCACAGGGCGTACATGTACGCCCTGTGTCCTTAAGTACCAGGGCACAAGGGCGTACCTGTACGCCCTATGTCCTTAAGAGGTTAAAGGGAACCTGTCATCAGGATTTTGTATATAGAGCTGAGGACATGGGTTGCTAGATGGCCGCTAGCACATCCACAATACCCAATCCCCAAAGCTCTGTGTACTTTTATTGTGTAAAAAAAACCGATTTGATACATATGCAAATTAACCTGAGATGAGTCCTGTACGTGAGATAAGTCAGGGACAGGACTCATCTCAGGTTAATTTGCATATGTATTAAATCGTTATTTTTACACAATAAAAGCACACAGAGCTATGGGGTTTGGGTATTGCGGATGTGCTAGCGGCCATCTAGCAATCCATGTCCTCAGCTCTATACACAAAATCCAGGTGGCAGGTTCCCTTTAAATGCTCACTGTTTTTAGGCTGCACAGAGCGTTTTTCTGTCACTTTTTTCTGGGGTGATCAGCGGTCATTTTGTGTCTTGTGGTGCGCCATCACAAGCTGCCACCAAGTACATTTAACCAATAGTGTTTTTTTTTTTTTTTGTTGCTATATCCTACATCAGGGGCTTGGCTGTGCTTACTATTTTATTGAGGGGTGAAATACAATTGCCAAAATAGCAGTACCCTAAATCTGGTGTTTCAGCTGTGGCTAGCCAATTGTAATACTGTCTGCTGTCTGTCAAAGGATATATTTTTTTCTGGGTTGAAATACAATTCCCAAATTAGCAATTCCCTAAATCAGTGGTTTCCCGCTGTAGCAGGCCAAGTTTAAAACTATCCATAAAAGGGTATATTACATTAAAGGTGCTGATAGGGTCATCCTCAATAACTTCACACGCTACTGTGCATCTCCAAGTCTAATTCTGTCCGTAAACGTATACCTGTCACCCAGGGCCTAAATACTAGGCCTGCAATTTATATTCAGCTAAATCTGTGGTTATTGCTGTGGCTGGTCAAGTTATTTAGTGTCCGTCAAAGCACAGTTTTTTTCTGGGTTGAAATACAATTTCCAACTTAGCAATTCCCTAAATCAGTGGTTTCTGCTCTATCAGGCCAAGTTTAAATCTATCCATAAAAGGGTATATTAGATTGAAGGTGCGGATAGGGTCATCCTCAATAACTTCACACGCTACCGTGCATTTCCAAGTCTAATACTGTCCGTAAACGTATACCTGTCATTCAGGGCCTAAATACTAGGCCTACAATTTATATTCAGCTAAATCTGTGGTTACTGCTGTGCCTGTATTAGTGTAATACGGTACCTAAACAGATAGCCAGATAGTGTTAGGTGCCTGTAAAAAAAAATGCCTGAATTTGAATTCAATACATTGGGCCAAATATTTTTTTTCTTATTGTTGTGAACGGTAACAATGAGGAAAACATCTAGTAAGGGACGCGGACATGGTCGTGGTGGTGTCAGTGGACCCTCTGGTTCTGAGAGAGGACATGGCCGTTCTGCCACAGCCACACGTCCTAGTGTACCAACTCCCTCAGGTCCAAGTAAACGCCAGAATTTACAGCGATATTTGGTGGGGCCCAATGCCATTCTAAGGATGGAAAGGCCTGAGCAGGTACAGGCATTAGTCAATTGGGTGGCCGACAGTGGATCCAGCACGTTCACATTATCTCCTAACTAGTCTTCTGCAGAAAGCTCACAGATGGCGCCTGAAAACCAAGCCCATCAGTCTGTCACATCACCCCCATGCAAATCAGGGAAATTGTCTGACCCTCAAGTTATGCAGCAGTCTCTTATGCTGTTTGAAGACTCTGCTGGCAGGGTTTCCCAAGGGCATCCACCCAGCCCTTCCCCAGCGGTGGAAGACATAAAATGCACTGACGCACAACCACTTATGTTTCCTGATGATGAGGACATGGGAATACCACCTCAGCACGTCTCTGATGATGAAACACAGGTGCCAACTGCTGCGTCTTTCTGCAGTGTGCAGACTGAACAGGAGGTCACGGAGGAAGACTGGGTGGAAGACGATGCAAGGGACGATGAGGTCCTAGACCCCACATGGAATGGAGGTCGTGCCACTGACTTTCAGAGTTCGGAGGAAGAGGCAGTGGTGAGACCGAGCCAACAGCGTAGCAAAAGAGGGAGCAGTGGGCAAAAGCAGAACACCCGCCGCCAAGAGACTCCACCTGCTACTGACCGCCGCCATCTGGGACCGAGCACCCCAAAGGCAGCTTCAAGGAGTTCCCTGGCGTGGCAGTTCTTCAAACAATGTGCTGACGACAAGACCCGAGTGGTTTGCATGCTGTGCCATCAGAGCCTGAAGCGAGGCATTAACGTTCTGAACCTTAGCACAACCTGCATGACCAGGCACCTGCATGCAAAGCATGAACTGCAGTGGAGTAAACACCTTAAAAACAAGGAACTCACTCAGACTCCCCCTGATTCCTTTTCTGCTGCTGCCGCCTCGGCCTCTTCCTCCGCCTCTGGTGGAACGTTGGCACCTGCCGCCCAGCAAACAGAGGATGTACCACCAACACCACCATCTCTGTCACCAAGCATCTCAACCATGTCACACGGCAGCGTTCAGCTCTCCATCTCACAGACATTTGAGAGAAAGCGTAAATTCCCACCTAGCCACCCTCGATCCCTGGCCCTGAATGCCAGCATTTCTAAACTACTGGCCTATGAAATGCTGTCATTCAGGCTGGTGGACACAGACAGCTTCAAACAGCTCATGTCGCTTGCTGTCCCACAGTATGTTGTTCCCAGCCGCCACTACTTCTCCAAGAGAGCCGTGCCTTCCCTGCACAACCAATAATATCCGATAAAATCAAGTGTGCACTGTGCAACGCCATCTGTGGCAAGGTCCACCTAACCACAGATACGTGGACCAGTAAGCACGGCCAGGGACGCTATATCTCCCTAACTGCACACTGGGTAAATGTAGTGGCGGCTGGGCCCCAGGCGGAGAGCTGTTTGGCGCACGTCCTTCCTCCGCCAAGGATCGCAGGGCTACATTCTTTGCCTCCTGTAGCCTCCTCCTCCTACTCGGCTTCCTCCTCCTCTTCTTCCACCTGCTCATCCAGTCAGCCACACACCTTCACCACCAACTTCAGCACAGCCCGGGGTAAACGTCAGCAGGCCATTCTGAAACTCATATGTTTGGGGGACAGGCCCCACACCGCACAGAAGTTGTGGCGGGGTATTGAACAACAGACCGACGAGTGGTTGCTGCCGGTGAGCCTCAAGCCTGGCCTGGTGGTGTGCAATAATGGGCAAAATCTCGTTGCAGCTCTGGGACTAGCCGGTTTAACGCACATCCCTTGCCTGGCGCATGTGCTGAATTTGGTGGTGCAGAAGTTCATTCACAACTACCCAGACATGTCAGAGCTGCTGCATAAAGTGTGGGCCGTCTGTGTGCGCTTCCAGCGTTCACATCCTGCCGCTGCTTGCCTGTCTGCGCTACAGCGTAACTTCGGGCTTCCCGCTCACCGCCTCATATGCGACGTGCCCACCAGGTAGAACTCCACCTTGCACATGCTGGACAGACTGTGCGAGCAGCAGCAGGCCATAGTGGAGTTTCAGCTGCAGCACGCACAGGTCAGTCGCACTGCGGAATAGCACCACTTCACCACCAATGACTGGGCCTCCATGCGAGACCTGTGTGCCCTGTTGCGCTGTTTCGAGTACTCCACCAACATGGCCAGTGGCGATGACGCCGTTATCAGCGTTACAATACTACTTCTATGTCTCCTTGAGAAAACACTTAGGGCGATGATGGAAGAGGAGGTGTCCCAGGAGGAGGAGGAGGAGGAAGAGGGGTCATTTTTAGCACTTTTAGGACAGTCTCTTCGAAGTGACTCAGAGGGAGGTTTTTTGCCACAGCAGAGGCCAGGTAGAAATGTGGCCAGCCAGGGCCCACTACTGGAGGACGAGGAGGACGAGGATGAGGAGGAGGTGGAGGAGGATGAGGATGAAGCATGTTCACAGCGGGGTGGCACCCAACGCAGCTCGGGCCCATCACTGGTGCGTGGCTGAGGGGAAACGCAGGACGATGACGATACGCCTCCCACAGAGGACAGCTTGTCCTTACCTCTGGGCAGCCTGGAACACATGAGCGACTACATGCTGCAGTGCCTCCACAATGACAGCAGAGTTTAACGTGTGCAAACTACTGGGTTGCCACCCTGCTGGATCCACGGTACAAAGACAATGTGCCCACCTTACTTCCTGCACTGGAGCGCGATAGGAAGATGCGCGAGTACAAGCGCACGTTGGTAGACGCGCTACTGAGAGAATTCCCAAATGTCACAGGGGAACAAGTGGAAGCCCAAGGCGAAGGCAGAGGAGGAGCAAGAGGTCGCCAAGGCAGCTGTGTCACGGCCAGCTCCTCTGAGGGCAGGGTTAGCATGGTAGAGATGTGAAAAATAACTGCACCACCACATGATACGGAACGTGTTAGCAGGAGGCAACATTTCACTAACATGGTGGAACAGTATGTGTGCACACCCTCCACATACTGACTGATGGTTCGGCCCCATTCAATTTCTGGGTCTCCAAATTGTCCACGTGGCCAGAGCTAGCCTTTTATGCCTTGGAGGTGCTGGCCTGCCCGGCGGCCAGCGTTTTGTCTGAACGTGTATTCAGCACGGCAGGGGGCGTCATTACAGACAAACACAGCCGCCTGTCTACAGCCAATGTGGACAAGCTGACGTTCAAAAAAATGAACCAAGCATGGATCTCACAGGACCTGTCCATCCCTTGTGCAGATTAGACATTAACTACCTCCCCTTAACCATATATTATTGTACTCCAGGGCACTTCCTCATTCAATCATTTTTTTATTTTCATTTTACCATTATATTGCGGGGCCACCCAAAGTTGAATGAATCTCTCCGCTGTCTGGGTGCCGGGGCCTAAAAATATCTGACAATGGCCTGTTCCAGTGGTGGGTGACATGAAGCCTGATTCTCTGCTATGACATGAAGCCTGATTCTCTACTATTGGACCTTTCTCCTCTGTCTGGGTGCCGAGGCCTAAATATCTGACAATGGCCTATTCCAGTGGTGGGTGACGTGTAGCCGGATTCTTTGCTATGACATGAAGCCTGAAACTCTGCTATGGGACCTCTCTCCTCTGTCTGTGTGCCGGGGCCTAAAAATATCTGACAATGGCCTGTTCCAGTGGTGGGTGACATGAAGCCTGAATCTCTGCTATGCCATTAAGCCTGATTCTCTGCAATGGGACCTCTCTCCTCTGTCTGGGTGCCGGGGCCTAAATATCTGACAATGGCCTGTTCCAGTGGTGGGTGACGTGAAGCCCGATTCTCTGCTATGCCATGAAGCCTGATTCTCTGCAATGGGACCTCTCTCCTCTGTCTGGGTGCCGGGGCCTAAATATCTGACAATGGCCTGTTCCAGTTGTGGGTGACGTGAAGCCTGATTTTCTGCTATGACATGAAGCCTGAATCTCTGCTATGGGACCTCTCTCCTCTGTCTGGGTGCCGGGGCCTAAATATCTGACAATGGCCTGTTCCAGTGGTGGGTGACGTGAAGCCTGATTCTCTGCTATGACTTGAAGCCTGATTCTCTGCTATGACTTGAAGCCTGATTCTCTGCTATGACTTGAAGCCTGATTCTCTGCTATGACATGAAGCCTGATTTTCTGCTATGACATGAAGCCTGATTTTCTGCTATGGGACCTCTCTCCTCTGCCTGGGTGCCGGGGCCTAAATATCTGACAATGGCCTGTTCCAGTGGTGGGTGACGTGAAGCCTGATTCTCTGCTATGACATGAAGACCGATTCTCTGCTATGACATGATGACTGATTCTCTGCTATGACATGAAGACTGAATCTCTGCTATGGGACCTTTCTCCTCTGTCTGTGTGCCGGGGCCTAAAAATATCTGACAGTAGCCTGTTCCAGTGGTGGGTGACGTGAAGCCTGATTCTCTGCTATGACATGAAGCCTGATTCTCTGCAATGGGACCTCTCTCCTTTGTCTGGGTGCCGGGGCCTAAATATCTGACAGTGGCCTGTTCCAGTGGTGGGTGACATGAAGCCTGATTCTCTGCCATGAGACCTCTCTCCAATTGATATTGGTTAATTTCAATTTATTTTATTTTTATTTTAATTCATTTCCCTATCCACATTTGTTTGCAGGCTTACATTTTGCTGCCTTTTGCAGCCCTCTAGCCCTTTCATGGGCTATTTTACAGCCTTTTTAGTGCTGAAAAGTTCGGGTCCCCATTGACTTCAAAAGTTCGGGTCGAGTTCGGATCCCGAACCCGAACATTTCTGTGAAGTTCGGCCGAACTTCTCGAACCCGAACATCCAGGTGTTTGCTCAACTCTATCTATTATGCCTTGTTACCACTGTGCAGGCTGGTGGTGGTGGTGTAATGGTGTGGGGGATGTTTTCTGGGCACACTTTAGGCCCCTTAGTGCCAATTGGCCATCTTTTAAATCCCATGGGCTACCTGAGCATTGTTTCTGACCATGTCCATCCCTTCATGACCACCATGTACCCATCCTCTGATGGCTACTTCCAGCAGGATAATGCACCATGTCACAAAGCTCGAATCATTTCAAAGTGGTTTCTTGAACATGACAATGAGTTCACTGTACTAAAATGGCCCCCACAGTCACCAGATCTCAACCCAATAGAGCATCTTTGGGATATGGTGGAACGGGAGCTTTGTGCCCTGGATGTGCATCCCTCAAATCTCCATCAACTGCAAGATGCTATCCTATCAATATGGGCCAACATTTCTAAAGAATGGTATCAGCACCTTGTTGAATCAATGCCATGTAGAATTAAGGCAGTTCTGAAGGCAAAAGGGGGTCCAACACCGTATTAGTATGGTGTTCCTAATAATTCTTTAGGTGAGTGTATATATATTGTGGAGGTTAGCTGTACAAATGGTAGGCAGTCGGCAGGATTGGATGCAACATAAGGGTTTTATTGGAAAAAACACAACTCAAATTTGTTCCAACAGGATGGCTTGGCTTCAGCCCATCAAAGTCACATAAAGCACTTATCTTCAGCCCTCATGTGTCATATAACAGTTCAAATTTTACACAGGCAAAAATACAGGAGTCACCTTTCTGCAGAATCTTGTCTTTTCCCTTCTCAGGAACACTGTGGAGATGAATGCTTCTAAGTCCTCTGCATACCAACACCAACCACACACTGACAGTGAGTCTTTTAAATTAGCTTCCAGCTGGGTGAGGTGGTAGCACAGGAGATGGAGTATGGGAGTGACCTTCCCACCCAAACTCTTCAGTCACTCCTAAATCCCGGACCCAAACTCCAGCTACTACAAACTCAGCAATCTAACATCACTGGTTGCCATTTACCTCCGGGATTTACATCACTGAGAGCAGCAGCCTCAGTGACACATACTTACCATCAATAACCTCACCCTTTGGATGCTTACAATATATACATATATATATATATATATATATATATATATATTATAATTTTTTTTTTATGGTGTTCACCTGAATGGTTAGGTCATGTGATATTTTCATAGAGCTGGTTGTTACGGACGTGGTGATACCTAATATTTATATATTTTTTAATTTATTTTTCACTTTAGCACAATAATTGCAGTTTTGAAGCCAAAAATAATCATATTTTAGTGTCTCCATTGTCTGAGAGTGATAGCTTTTTTATATTTTGACCGATTCTCTTAGGTAGGGTCTCATTTTTTGTGGAATGAGGTGACGGTCTTATTGGTACTATTTTGGGGGCCATACACCTTTTTGATCGCTTGCTGTTGCAATTTTTGTGATATAATGTGACAAAAATGGCTTTTTTCTTTTTACACCTTTTTTTTTTTTACGGTGTTCACCTGAGGGGTTAGGTCATGTGATATTTTTATAGAGCTGGTTGTTACTGACAGGGCGATACCTAATATGTATGTTTTTTTATGTATTTCACTTTAGCACAATAATAGCAGTTTTGAAACAAATAATAATCATAATTTAGTGTTTCCATGTTCTGAGAGCTATATATTATTTTTTTGGTGGGCGATTGACTTAGGTAGGGGCACATTTTTTGCGGGATGAGGTGACAGTTTTATTGATACCATTTTGTGACAAAAATTGCTTTTTTTTACACCTTTTTTTATGGTGTTTATCAGACAGGGTGGATCAAGTGCTATATTTATAGAGCTGGTCATTACGGATGCGGCGATAACTAATATGTGCAGGTTTTTTTTTTTTTTTTTTTTTATATAAAATAAGGGGAAAGGGGTGTTTTATTTCTTTTTTACTTTATTAATTTTATTACTTTATAAATTTTATTAAAAACACTTTTTAAACTTTTTTTTCTGTACTTTATTTATGATATTCACTTTTTGGGGTCTAATCCCCTCTGCAATGCATTACAATACACTTAGTCGTACACTAACAGGATGCCTAGGAGACCCAGCCAGAGGCTGGATTTCCTTGGCACCCGTAGAAGGCAGTTCCTGATGCTGTGCAAGGCATTGGGCAGCCTCTGCATGGAATCGGACTGCCTTGTGACGCATCAGGTCCCCGCCACAGCAGCGCGGGGACTCGATGCGATCACTCGCCCGACACAAACCCCTTCTATGTCACGGTCATAGCGGACCGCGGCATAGAAGGGGTTAATCCACCGGCATTGGCTTTTACAGCGATGCCGGCGGATACAGCAGGGGCCCGGCTACCACGAACTGCTGGGCCCCTGCAGTGATCATGCACGCACTGCTCCGCTGCCCCTGCGATCACTATGACGTACTATTACAGCAAATTGCGGGAATGCAGTCGTTCCCATGATGTAGTAGTACGTCATAGGTCGGGGAGGGCTTTTTTTTATTGGTTTTCCTCATACCATGAAGACAAGAATTTTATTGTTCGTTGGTTTGTTACCTATTTATAGATTGACCATTTTAGGCAACAGCAATTTTACGATTTGCACTGTTATCCTTAGCCCTCAGTTTGCACACACCCATGTATTATTTTCTCTGTAATATGTCTTTTATTGACATGTTTTACTCGTCAAAGTATGTTCTAAAAATGCTGTTTGACGTATTTTCTGTAGAAAGAAGAATTTCGGTGACCGGCTGCCTGACACAAATGTACTTTGGTTTGATTCTAGGGGGTACAGAGTATGTGTTATTGGCTGTCATGGCCTATAACCGGTATGTCGCCATATGCTTTCCCTTACATTATACTGTTATCATGAATTGGAGTAGATTACAGTCATTATGTGGTCGAGGAATACAATTTCACCCGTAATCTAGACCATACTAAAATCTTTTGTATTCTGTAGAGGAAACCAGATCAATCATTTTGCTTGTGAGAGTGTAGTCCTTCTAGAGTTGATGTGTGGAGACATTGCCTTTTATAAATTAACTATATTTATTGGAAGCCAAATTTTTCTGTTCTTACCATTTGTTTTCATCACTATTAGTGATGATCGAGCACTAAAGTATTCGAGTGTTCGGCCCGAACACATCGCTATATTCGTGTGCTCAACTGAGCACCCGAGTATAATGGAACTCAATGGGAGACAACCAGGCACCCCCTGCTCTGAAGAGCGGAGGGTGCCTGGTCCATTGGAAAATGTCAGAAAGTGACAGAAACACCTCCGAAATAGATCGGGAACAGCACGGGGAAGATGTCTGGATGCATCTTGGACTCCCAGGTCGCTGCTGGGAACCATGTTACCGAGTTGTACACGACTTTTACAGACTGACAAAAATACGCACAATACCCCCCCAAAAATCTATTTTACAGGAAAAATTGTTAGCAAACATTCTTTCCTGTATATTCAATTGTATATAAAGTGCAAGTGCTGCAAGAAATTACAAGCAAGAGGCTCTCCGTAACAGTCTGTATATCACATAAACAAGGGCCTCATTCACATTGTGGTACAATAGTTCAGGTAGTGGGACTCCTACACTCATAAAGCCTATGCACTAAGTGAAAGAACTGCGAAAAATTACAAGGAATCGGCACTACAATACACCCATTATTACAAATAAAGGAGGGCATCATGCATACCCTTGAAAAATTATGATTGGTGGCCTGCTGGTGACCCTTAAAAACATTTGGGCTTGCTGATCTGACCATCCAAAACATGAGGGGCGAGGGCCTGCTGCTGAGCTGACGATCTAAAACATTAGGAACGAGGGCCTGCTGGTGAGCTGACACTCTAAACATAATATGCTAGTGCCTGCATGTGAGCTGACGTTCAAAAACATTATATGCAAGTGTATGCTGTTCATTTGACACTCTAAAACATTATATGCGAGTGCATGCTGTTCAGCTGATGCTCTAAAACATTATATGCATGTGCATCCTGTTCAGCTGATGCTCTAAAACATTAGATGCGTGTGCCTGCAGGTGAGCTGACGCTCTAAAACATTATATGCGAGTGCATGCTGTTCAAATGATGTTCTAAAACATTATACGCGAGTGCATGCTGTATAGCTGACGCTCTAAAACATTATTTTCAAGTGCATTCTGTTCAGCTGAAGCTCTAAAACATTATTTGTGAGTGTCTTCAGGTGAGCTGACGCTCTAAAACACTATGTGCAAGTGCATGCTGTTCAAATGACGCTCTAAAACATTATATGTGAGTGCATGCTGTTCAGCTGACGCTCTAAAACATTATATGCGAGTGTATGCTGTATTCCTTCACCATCTTCCAAAACTTTTCCCTCCTTGTACCACTAGGCCGCGCTTCAGGGTGAGGTTGCTGGCAGGGTGTCATGAAATTGTTCCATGCATTGAAGAGTGTTGCCCTGCCTTTGTTAGAACTGCTATGTGTTCCCCTTGTCTCTCTTCCTTGGTTGCCTAAGGAAGTATAGACTCTGCCGGCCACGTTGTCAGATGGAAAAAGGAATGAGAGATGAGAAGTTCTCTTTTTAGCAGGGGTCGAGAAGGGTGAACACCCAGTAATTAGTGTTATTTAAAATGCGTATAACGCGAGGGTCGTGGGAAAGGCTAACATGAAGTCAGCCATGTGTGCCACAGTACCAACAGGCATCACGTTGATGCCGACATCAGGATGACTCTATCTCCTCCTCCTCTTCTGCCCATCCACGCTGAACAGATGGAATTCGTACTGTAGCAGAGGCAACTGTCTCCAGCTCCTCCTCTTCATGGTCCAATTTGCGCAGAGAAGACAAACTGTGAGTGGTCTGGCTATCACCCTGTGTAATGTCCTCCCCCATTTCCTCGTCTGCCACATTCAGAGCGTTGTCCTTAATTGTGAGCAGCGATCGTTTGAGTAGACACATCAGTGTTATTGCCACTAACCATCTGTGTGGATTCATCAAACTTTTTTAAAACCTCACAGAGGTCTGACATTAATGCACACTTCTCGCTTGTGAATAATGGCAGTTGACTCGAAAGGCGACGACCATGTTGCAGCTGGTATTCCACAACTGCCCTTTGCTGCTCACAAAGCCTGGCCAACATGTAAAACATAGAGTTCCAGCGTGTGCTAACGTCACACACCAGTCGTGAGCTGGAAGCCGCAAGCGCTGCTGCAGCGTTGACAGGCCGGCTGAAGCTGTGGACGACTTGCGGAAATGGGCACACATGTGACGCGCCTTCACTAGTAGCTCTGGCAAATTGGGGTAGGTTTTGATAAACTGCTGAACCACTAAGTTTAAGACATGGGCTAGGCAAGGGATGTGTGCCAGGTTGCCGAGCTCCAAAGCTGACACCAAGTTACGGCCATTGTCAGACACAACCATGCATTTAGTACTATGGCCTGTGGATGGGTGGGTGGGTATTTGCGCTTTTGTTCAAATGACTGTGTTATGGACATTTGTACGCTGTGCTGGGACAGAGAAGTGGATGTTGTTGCTGATGGTTCATGCAAAGGTCCAGGTGCAAGGCAAGGGGCATTGGCCAGCAGTGCATAACACAGGGAAAGAGTAGGCAGTGCTGTGACCCGCAGACCCAGATTGTGGACCCAGGCGTTTGGCCCACTTGTTAGGGTGCTTGGATGCCATGTGGCGGATCATGCTGGTGGTGGTGTTCGCGCCCCGGCTCATTTTCTTACGGCACAGGTTGCAAACTACCACTCTTTTGTCATCTGCACTTTCCTCAAAAAAGCGCCATACTGCTGAACACCGACCCCTTGATAAGGTAGATTTACGCAAGGGGGAGCTCGGTGTAACGGTTGCGGGCCTGTTTTCTTCTGTTTTCACTTCTCCCATTTGCAGCCCCACTGCCACTTTCAGCCTATTGCAGTGTTGCGGATCCCTCTCCCTCTGTACTGCTGTCCTCGCTTGGGTTTTCACCTTCCCATGTTGGGTCAGTGACCTCATCGTCCACCACCTCCTCTTCCACTTCCTCACTCTGCTCATCCTCCTCACTTGAACTAACCACAACCTCAGTGATTGACAATTGTGTCTCATCATCATCCACCTCGTGAACGAATGATTGCCGTTCGCTACCGTCATCTTCTTGAGACTGTGAAGGCTCAAGAGGTTGGGAATCCGGGCACAATATCTCAGGTCCCTCTTCAAGTGTGCTGGGCGCGAGGGCCAAATCTAATAGTGGAGCTGGAAAGAGCTCCTCGGAATATCCGAGTGTGGGATCACTCGTTTGGCAAACCTCCATGGGGGGAGGAAGGATGATCAGAGTGAGGATTCGGTTGACCAGACTCTTGGCTACAGAGACTGGACTTGGTGGAAGAGAGGGTGGTGCTTAACTGACTGGAAGCATTATATTCAACAATCCAACTGACCAACTGTTCGCACTGGTCCGACTTGGACAATGTTGTCCTGTGCCACCCAGCTAAGTTGGACATGATTCTGGGTACGGTGGATGTTTTTTTTTCAGGTGCACTGGCAGCAGGCACAGTTTCATTGCGCCCAAGGCGCAATGAATTAGTGCCCGAAATCCTTGGCATCAGTAGCACCTGTGCCATCCCAGGGTACGACTCGCTCCCTGAAAATGTAGCATCCCTGGCCAAATGCACTTGTCCATATGTCCATGGTTAAGTGGACCTTTGCAGTAACTGCGTTGGTCAGGGCACGTGTGACGTTTTGAGACACATGCTGGTGTAAGGCGGGCATGGCACAGCTTGAAAAATAGTGGCGGCTGGGGACAGAGTACCGCGGGATGACATCAGGCTGCGGAAGGCCTCAGTGTCCACAAACCTAAATGGCAATATTTCCAAGACCAGTAATTTTGAAAGGTGCACATTTAGTGCTATGGCCTGTGGGTGGGTGGCTGGGTATTTGCACTTGCATTCAAATGCCCGGAGAAAATACATTTGGACGCTGCGCTGGGACAGAGAAGTGGATGTAGTCGCTGATGGTGCTTGCAAAGGTCCAGGTGCAGGGCAGGAGGTATCCCCG
Source organism: Bufo gargarizans (assembly GCF_014858855.1). Classification (NCBI taxonomy): domain Eukaryota; kingdom Metazoa; phylum Chordata; class Amphibia; order Anura; family Bufonidae; genus Bufo; species Bufo gargarizans. The sequence goes on along the minus strand of NC_058083.1, from coordinate 55,575,863 downwards.
CCTGCCCCTTCGACAGGCGATTGGCCAGCACGTACCATAAGAGAAGAAGAGGCAGTGGTGTGACCGCAGACACAGATTGTGGACCCAGGTGTTCGTTCCACTTATTATGGTGCTCGGATGTCATGTGGCGGATCATGCTGGTGGTGGTGAGGTTGCTAGTGTTCACGCCTCTGCTCATTTTGGTGTGGCACAGGTTACAAACTACTATTATTTTGTCATCCGCACTTTCCCCCAAAAAGAGCTATATTGCAGAACACCTACCCCTTGGCAAGGGAGATTTATGCAAGGATGTGTTCCGTGGAACAGTTGTGGGCATGTTTGGTGTGGCCTGCCTCCTCCATTTTGCCACCCCACTGCCTCTTCCAGCCGGTTGCAGTGCTGCAGATCCTTCCCCCTCGGTATTGCTGTCCTTGCTTGGCTTTCCACCTTCCCAAGTTGTGTCAGTGACCTCATCATCCACCACCTCCTCTTCCCCTTCCTTACTTTGATCATAGTCTTGATTTGTTGACCTAACCACAACCTCAGTGATTGACAACTGTGTCTCATTCTCTTCATCAACCTCTTGAGACTTGCGGTTGACTCATTGGCAACTTTGTCTCATCATCATCATCCACCTCATTAAACACTGGATGCTCAAGAGGTTGGGAATCAAGGCACAAGATCTCAGGTCCCTCTTCGAGCGTGCTTGGCAAGAGGGCTAATTCAATTAATGGCGATGAAAAGAGCTCCTCAGAATTTCCGAGTGTGGGATCACTTGTTTGGCCAGGCTCTCCATGATGGTGGGAGGAAGAAGGATCAGGGAGAGGATTCTGTTGACCAGTCTCTTGGCTACTGAGACTAGACTTGGTAGAAGACAGGTTGGTGCTTAACCGACTGGAAGCATTATCTGCTGCAATCCAACTGACCACCTGGTCACACTGGTGTGACTTCAAGAGTTTTGTCCTGCGATGCCCTGCAAACTGGGACATGAAGCTAGGTATCGTGGATGATTTTTTTTCTTGTGCTCTGGCAGCAGGCACAGTTTCAATGCGCCCAGGGCCACGGCCTCTGCGTGAACCATCAACATTGCGGCCAATTCTCCGTCCCTTACTGCTCGCCTTCTTCATACTAAATTTTATATGTACGCTTGACACACAAGATGTGGCACGGATGTCACAGTTCACAGCTAGCACAGTATATTGAAAAAGTACGTAAAAGTATGGAAAAAGGAAAATAGATTTCACTCATATGTCTACAATCTCTGGCCCTGACACACAGAAGGTATTGGACAGATGTCACAAGTCACTGGTGATACCCCCTATATAAAAGGTATTGAAAATTATGTAAAAAAAAAATCAATTTTCACTTATGTTTCTCACATCTCTGGCCCTGACACACAGAAAGTATTGTTCAGATGTCACAAGTCACTGCTGACACTCTCTACAGTATATAAAAAGTATTGAAAATGTTGGGAAAAATATAGCAATTTTCACTTATACTTCTCAAATCTCTGGCCCTGACACACAGAAGGTATTGGACAGATGTCATATGTCACTGCTGATACCCTCTATATAAAAAGTATTGAAAATGATGGAAAAAAATATAGTAATTTTCAGTTTTATTTCTCAAATCTCTGGCCCTGACACGCAGAAGGTATTGGACAGATGTCAGAAGTCACTGCAGACACCCTCTAGATAAAAAGTATTGAAAATGATGGGAATTTTTTTTTTGCACTTTAGCTATAAAATACTGCCAGCCTGCCACCACACACAATAGTCCTTAAAAGGATTTTTGGGTCTTTGAAACATTTTTCTACTAAATTGATTGCTATCAGACTCCCTACACTCTCTGTCCCTTCCAAAGCGCAGCTCTACCTGACTACAGAAGAGCCGAACATAGCTACTGACATTACAGTGAGGGCACTACTTACCTGCACATATATTGGCTGCATAGCAGGCGCGAAACGTGCGGAAAGGAGACTCGAGCACGGTGCTCTAGGACATGCGGTACTTGGCCGAATACCGCCATGTGCCGAGCATAGCGATGCCCGAGCCGAACAGCAGTTCGGCCGAGCATGCTCGCTCAACACTAGATATTATAACTTCTTACTTGTAATTAGCAATCCACAGAGCAGTCTCCCTAACGGCAGGCAAAAACCTCTGCTCCATTCTTTGTACAGGATGCTTTCCTAAACTCTGTTCCACAATGTCCATATAGGAATGTGATAATAGACAACCATGCGTATAGTAATTCGGTTGTGTCCAGGTGCTTTTAGGCTTCTCCCGGTCACTGGTGCTTGTGGAGCCCATGAGATGATGCCGCTTCTATCTCCACTAGACTTACTCTATATCCATAAGCAACTCTGGTCTGTGCTAGGTAGCAATAAGGCTGGTTTCCATTTTCCCTCAGCCTGGCCACAGCCAAGGAGCTAAAATGGCAGATACATCCTGAACAGGTGCTGCTCCACACCTGCTCACACATAACTAGTTTCCTTCCTGTTCTTCCACTGTTCTCCTGTTCTCCCATGTATTAGCAAACCCTCTGATATATACAGGTCCTTCTAAAAACAATTAGCATATTGTGATAAAGTTCATTATTTTCTGTAATGTACTGATAAACATTAGACTTTCATATATTTTAGATTCATTAATTAAGTAGTTCAAGCCTTTTATTATTTTAATATTGATGATTTTTGCATACAGCTCATGAAAACCCAAAATTCCTATCTAAAAAAATTGCATATCATGAAAAGGTTCGCTAAACGAGCTATTAACCTAATCATCTGAATCAACTAATTAACTCTAAACACCTGCAAAAGATTACTGAGGCTTTTAAAAACTCCCAGCCTGGTTCATTACTCCAAACGGCAATCATGGGTAAGACTGCCGACCTGACTGCTGTCCAGAAGACCATCATTGACACCCTCAAGCAAGAGGGTAAGACACAGAAAGACATTTCTGAAGGAATAGGCTGTTCCCAGAGTGCTGTATCAAGGCACCTAAGTGGGAAGTCTGTGGGAAGGAAAAAGTGTGGCAGAAAACGCTGCACAACGAGAAGAGGTGACCGGACCCTGAGGAAGATTGTGGAGAAGGACCGATTCCAGACCTTGGGGGACCTGCGGAAGCAGTGGACTGAGTCTGGAGTAGAAACATCCAGAGCCACCGTGTACAGGCGTGTGCAGGAAATGGGCTACAGGTGCCGCATTCTCCAGGAACAGCGGCAGAAGCGCCTGACCTGGGCTACAGAGAAGCAGCACTGGACCCATAGAGAATCTGTGGGATATTGGGAAGAGAAAGTTGAGAGACGCAAGACCCAACACTCTGGATGAGCTTAAGGCCGCTATCGAAGCATCCTGGGCCTCCATAACACCTCAGCAGTGCCACAGGCTGATTGCCTCCATGCCACGCCGCATTGAAGCAGTCATTTCTGCAAAAGGATTCCCCAACAAGTATTGAGTGCAGAACTGAACATCATTATTTGAAGGTTGACTTTTTTTGTATTAAAAACACTTTTCTTTTATTGGTCGGATGAAATATGCAATTTTTTTTAGATAGGAATTTGGGGTTTTCATGAGCTGTATGCCAAAATCATCAATATTAAAACAATAAAAGGCTTGAACTACTTCAGTTGTGTGTAATGAATCTAAAATATATGAAAGTCTAATGTTTATCAGTACATTACAGAAAATAATGAACTTTATCACAATATGCTAATTTTTTTAAAAGGACCTGTATATATATATAAAAGTGGTGACAGCACCGCCTAGGGGTGAATAGATGTAATGACACTCTCCTCTAAAACAGCCTGTTATAAGGAATTTACAGTTTACACGGCAATACATTGACATGATATATACAGAAGTTTGAAGTGCCCATGACCATCACTAAGTGGGACACTGCAAATGTCTCCAGCTATGCCCCTCTTTCGATTTACATAAAATACATTATTTTCATGTAGAGATCCAAGAATTATGTTAGAGGCATGTAGTGTATGCAAGCCATGTGCGACCCCTCATCATTTTAACACTGTTCTGCACCTCATTTGCCTGGGCAAACGGAGTCACATAGGGGAGGAACTGCTCCATGTCCTTCAGCAAGAAATTGAATCCTAGCTTTTTCCACAACAACTCAATATCAGAACCATGGTGACCGACAACGGGAAGAACATGGTGTCGGCGCTGCGTCAAGGATGGCTGAGCCGTGCGCCCTACACAGCACACATGTTCAATCTGGTTGTCAAGCCGTTCCTGACAAGACATCCTAGAAATGGTCAGGAAACTTCGCATGCACTTCAGCCACTCATACATCGCAAAGCACACCCTCCTTGAGCTGCAGCGGCAGAACGGCATCCCCCAACATAGGCTGATATGTGTTGTTTCCACCCGTTAGAATTCCACCCTCCATATGTGTGACTGACTGTATGAACAGAGAAAGACCATCAACGGTTTCTTGATGATCCAAGCAGACAGGAGAACTCCCCTGTGTAACTTCGATGTCAGCCAGTGGCAGCTCATGCGTGACATCTGCCATTTGCTCAGGCCCTTTCAGGAGGCTATGTTTTTGTCAGTCACCAGGACTATGGGATAAACAACGTCATTCCACTACTTCATGTCCTGGAACAGATGCTGGTAAATCTGGCTGGTCAGAGGACAAGAGACGTAGCGTCTGAAAAGATGGCGGCAGAGTTTGATAAATTTGTCTGTAAAGATCTCTGTTTATAGTCTGTGAACGGGAACATCATTTATCACAAGGATATGCAAACACCTACTAATGGGGTGTTACCACCCAGAAGTAGGTCATCGGCACGAAGGGTCAGTCATTTTCACAGCTCGAGGTATAACGGCTACTAGGAGCTCACGGCTATCGTAGGGACGTGGTTCCAAAGAAACTTTGACTGTTTTGTTAAGCTGGTGATTAGTTCTCAGGACCTTAAGTGGCTAGCAGAGATGTGGACCGGGTATGACGTGTCTGGATCAGTGTCGGCCACAGAGTGTGGTTTATCTGTGGCCATCGAACCTCGCATGGAAATTGCTTATGCCATCCTCGCAGAGGACTTCAAGACTTCATGAAATGATATTCATAAATCAAAGGACGAGGTCACGTTGGAAGAAGTGGACAATTTATTCCAATGTCTTTACTCGCATTTCTTCAGACACTTTAGAATCCACTTATTAGCAACCCAGCTTGTCAAGGTGATGGCATCTGTGGCATCAGCGCATTGTGAGGGAAAAGTTCTTCAGTAAGGACTACCTAATCCGAGTGCAGGGATTCATCATGGAGCTTGCCATCAATAACATCCAGTATTGAACTGATGGGCGACTCTCATCTTGGACCTTGTCCACAATGTTCGGGACCCCCCCAGACGTCTTACATGTCTTAGACATGATCCCTGCAGTGCTTACTACATGTTACACCACTTCTTACCGTTCTGTTACAGCGGTTGTGAAATCTGCACATACTAAGGCTTATTTATTAAGATTTTTGGGTGTTGCCTGCACTGACCAGTTACCATCCAGCTATGATTGTGTAGCCTGGAATGAGCTGGAGTCAGCTTCTTCGCTGTACTGTCCTCCAGTTATCTGCCACAACCCAATACATTTCATGATCAATATGTATTACCATTGTGGTCACACAGACACTGGTCGTGAATCCATTCTTGTTGATTAGGCACTTTTATTTTCAGTTGGTCTTTTAAATCTTGTTAGGTTATGGTTCTGCCTCTTCTGTGCCTGCTGTGTCCTGTTTGTGAAATAATTTTTTTTTTTTTTCCCCCCGTTATATAAAGAATTAGCGTGTGATTTGGTAGGCAAAAGCAGGAGTGTGTACAAAACACATAATACATGTAAATATTCCCTTCACAAGTTATCTCTGTTTTGGATCCACTCCTGTTTTTTTGGGCATTAGCAATACTGGTGGATTTCCCAAATGCTGGCTGAGTGAAGGCTGATGCTCCACAGACAGGATCTGTTTTTGGGGGGTTATTGTTCTGACTGATAAGAGGAAGGGCAAAATAATCAGTGACGTCAACACAAATTTACTGCTGACACCCTCTCCACTCTGTCAGGGGGGCTCTACTCAGTGTCGGACTGGACTACCTAGGGCCCACCAGTAAAATTTATTTTGGGGGTCCACTGTACAGATAATTTCAAATATAATAAATAATCTAACAAGTTTTTTTATATGAACATAGGCTGGTTGAGGCGCTGTACATTGAATATATGTATGTAGTGCAGTAAATCTACTGTGTTATGTGCCACTTGTGCAGGGGGTGGGAGACTAGGGGTCCACCTTACTCAGGGGCCCACCAGGGGTTTCCCCTGTACCCCTGTGGGCCAGTCCGAGCCTGGCTCTACTTGTATAAGAGTTTAATAGAACAGGTTCTGTAGAAATCTATGTGGAATCAGCTGACGAGTTGTCGGTGTAAATGAAGTGCGCTTCTTCTTGGCGCTAACATTGACCTGTAAGAATGAGTTCCTACTTGAGTTATTTGGTCAGTTGTTTGTCCCCGTGACTGCCCAAATAAGTGAAGTGTGCAGTTATTCTAAGAGCAAAGCCTGTCATCTACATGTCAAACTGACTCACAGTATTATTTCACTACCAAACCAGACTCCCTATGCGTGTTACCTCAAGGCACAGTGTTCTACACCCCTATAAAGGCTCTCTGTAGCCCAGAAATAGCTGTATTTTAATGCAATTTGCCACAAATATATTCAGATCCAAACAAATGTTTCCCAAACAATCTGGTGAACCAGCAAATCAAATTTAAAAAAAAAATCCTTTATCTCTTGTCACAAATAATTTCAAATTGAATTAAATCTTTTTGTGAAATTTGGAGAACCATCTGAATTAAATTTTTGAGTAATATGCTCATCTCTAGTGTTAGGCATAACTTTCTACAATAAAAAGGGGTTGTCCAGTGGCAGAGAAAAAAATGTTTAATTTTTTTCACAAATACTTATATTTCCTGAAATTATAGGATAAAGCTAAAAAAAATGATACAAATGTCATATTCCTCATTTGTTTACATTTTGCACACCTAAAAATGTTGATTAGGAATTATTCTGTATTTTCAAAACTTTTTTCTATACAAAGGTGGAAATTAAGCAAATAAAGCATGAGGTGGTTATGAGGAGGTTAATGCTACGGTAGCGTGTGTCTGATACTTTCCTATCCTACAGGGAGGAAATAATTCATAGTAGGAAATTAAAATGAAAAATCAATATATTATAATGACAACAAAGATTGAGATTAATCCCAAGGGTTTAGTTTTCTTCTTATAAATATTGCCAAAATTCTTAATAGCAAAAAGGCGACCCTGAAGATGTCGGGCAAAGAGATGGTATGTCCTATGTCACACTCTTTTCATAATACAATTATTCCACCCAATAATGGGATCTAGTGTCCAGGAGATTTTATATCATGAATAAAATCTACAGAAACTAAATTATGTTGTAGAGCGACAGAGTTTAAGTTTTTTGCTTCAAAGACAAGTGAGATATTTATTTTATCACCGATTTTTCTTTCATTGGCTTCATCCGGCTTGTCTCCTCAAGAACAAAAGGTTTGGACAGCTGAAATCCAACTGCCTGATCATTATCTTTCTCTGACGTACCCGTACACACCAAATGCTTAGCTGTTTCAGCTACAATTGATGGGTTTCAGGTAGCATTCATCTAACGTTAGCTTTATACTACAGTGTCAACCTGTTTTGCTTTCAAACTCTACAGGATTTTTTATAAACTGAGGAAAACATTAGTGATGAGCGGCAGGGGTCATATTTAACCACCTCAGACCCCCTAGCTTAAACAGCCTTAATGACCAGACCACTTTTTACAATTCTGCACTACACTAATTTCACAGTTTATTGCTCGGTCATGCAACTTACCACCCAAATGAATTTCACCTCCTTTTCTTCTCACTAATAGAGCTTTCATTTGGTGGTATTTCATGGCTGCTGAAATTTTTACTTTTTTGTTATTAATCGAAATTTACCGAAATTTTAGCAAAAAAATGACATTTTTCACTTTCAGTTGTAAATTAGTTTTAAAAAAAAAAGACAAAAAGACATCTATATATAAATGTTTCTCTAAATTTATTGTACTAGATGTCTTTGATTAAAAAAAATGTTTGGGTAAAAAAAAACATGGTTTGGGTAAAAGTTAAAGCGTTCACAAACTATGGTACAAAAATGGGAGTGAATTTCCGCTTTTTGAAGCAGCTCTGACTTTCTGAGCAACTGTTATGTTTCCTGAGCTTCTACAATGCCCAGACAGTAGAAAAACCCCACAAATAACCCCATTTCGGAAAGTAGACACCCTTGGGTATTTGATGATGGGCATAGTGAGTTCATAGAACTTTTTATTTTTTGTCACAAGTTAGCAGAAAATGTGGATTTTTTTTTCCTTACAAAGTCTCATATTCCACTAACTTGTGACAAAAAATTAAAACTTCCATGAACTCACTATGCCCATCACGAAATACCTTTGGGTGTCTTCTTTCCAAAATGGTGTCAATGTGTTTTGGGGTGTCATTTTACATATACCTATGCTGGGTGAGATAAATATCTCGGTCAAATGCCAACTTTGTATAAAGAAATGGGAAAAGTTGTCTTTTGCCGAGATATTTCTCTCACCACTTTTTTGCAGCCTAGGTGGGCAAAGGGGCACACATTCCAAAGAGCACCTTTCGGATTTCACAGGGCATTTTTTTACAAATTTTGATTTCAAACTACTTCTCACACATTAGGGCCCCTAAAATGCCAGGGCAGTATAACTACCCCACAAGTGACCCCATTTTAAAAATAAGACATCCCAAGGTATTTTGTGATGGGCATAGTGAGTTCATGGAAGTTTTTATTTTTTGTCACAAGTTAGTGGAATATGAAACTTTGAAAGAAAAAAAAAATCATAATTTTTCGCTAACTTGTGACAAAAAATTAAAAATTCTAGGAACTCGCCATGCCCCTCACGGAATACCTTGGGGTGTCTTCTTTCCAAAATGGGGTCACTTGTGGGGTAGTTAAACTGCCCTGGCATTTTAGGGGCCCTAATGCGTGAGATGTAGTTTGAAATCAAAATGTGTAAAAGATGCCCTGTGAAATCCGAAAGGTGCTCTTTGGAATGTGGGCTTCATTGCCCACCTAGGCTGCAAAAAAGTGTCACACATGTGGTATCGCCGTACTCAGAAGAAGTAGGGCAATGTGTTTTGGGGTGTCTTTTTACATATACCCATGCTGGGTGAGAGAAATATCTAGGCAAAAGACAACTTTTCCCATTTTTTTATGCAAAGTTGGCATTTGCCCAAGATATTTATCTCACCCAGCATGGGTATATGTAAAATGACACCCCAAAACACATTGCCCAACTTCTCCTGAGTACGGCGATACCACATGTGTGACAGTTTTTTGCAGCCTAGATGCGCAAAGGGGCCCAAATTCCTTTTAGGAGGGCATTTTTAGACATTTGGATCCCAGACTTCTTCTCACGCTTTAGGGTACCTACAATGCCAGGGCAGTATAAATACCCCACATGTGACCCATTTTGGAAAGAAGTCACCCGAAGGTATTCAATGAGGGCATGGCGAGTTTATAGAATTTTTTATTTTTTTTTGGCACAAGTTAGAGGAAATTGAATTTTATTTTATTTTTCTCACAAAGTCTCCCTTTCCGCTAACTTGGGACAAAAATTTCAATCTTTCATGGACTCAATATGACCCTCAGCGAATACCTTGGGGTGTCTTCTTTCCAAAACGGAGTCATTTGTGCGGTGTTTGTACTGCCCTGGCATTTTAGGGTCTCCGCAATCATTACATGTATGGCCAGCTTTAGGAGTTTCTGCTATTCTCCTTATATTGAGCTTACAGGTAATGAGATTTTTTTTTCCGTTCAGCCTCTGGGCTGAAAGAAAAAACTGAACGGCACAGATTTCTTCATTCGCATCGATCAATGTGGATGAAAAAATCTCTGCCAACAAAAAAAAAAGGAGGGGAAAGGCGTCTGCCAGGACATAGGAGCTCCGCCCAACATCCATACCCACTTAGCTCGTATGCCCTGGCAAACCCGATTTCTCCATTCACATCAATCGATGTGGATGAATAAATCATTGCCGGGAATAATATTATTTTTTTATATGCAAAGTGTTTGCCAAAGCATATGAACACCGCCGCCCCCTTAGCTCATATGCCTCAGCAACGTATCTTTTACTACAGAGGAGAAATCTCGTCTTGCAGCGCCGCATACACCGACTTTTGTGTAATCTGACAGCAGCGCAATGCTTCTGTCAGAATGCACATCAGTGCTGCAGCTAGTCGATCGGTTGGTCCACCTGGAAGGTAAAAAAATAAAAATAAAAATGAAAAAAACAGGCCGCAACGCAATAAATGTATAAACTTTATAATAACATTTGAACGGAACATATAAACTTTATTTAACTTTTTTAATAGAATGTTAACTTTTTTGCTTACTGGTGATTTTTTTATTTTTTTTTACCTTTATAGGACAAACCTCTCCTTCCCCATGGGACAATGTGCAAAGTGCAAATCGCCCAAAGATGTGGCGAAGTACATTATGCATTTTGTCCCAGGTGAAAGGACAGGTTTGCAGCAGCTCTGTGTTAATGGGCCCTAATAGCCCTGTGCCTGTCCTGTGAGATGCAATCCCTATGCTAAGTGTACCTGTGTGTGGCACTTCCAGAAACACTCCTCTAAAGCATAGGGCAGGGTGGTCAGGGCAGTCAGGACAGAAATAGCGGGTGTCACGCCTTATTCCACTCCTGCTACAGACACAACATCTTTTTCGGGGTGACGTTTGGGTTGAGGTACCAGCAACGACATTGGGGAAATGTCGCTCATGTAGACGGCTCACTACACTGGTGGATTGGGCCATGGAACCTCCTGGATACAGGAGGTTCTCGATGATCTCTTTCTGAAATTTGAGGAAGGATCCTGTTCTCCCAGACTTACTGTAGAGAACAAAACTATTATATACAGCCAATTGAATTAAATATACAGACACCTTCTTATACCAGCGTCTGGTGCGTCGGGAAACTAAATAAGGAGCCAACATCTGGTCATTGAAGTCCACCCCTCACATGAGCGAATTATAGTCGTGGACACAGAGGGGCTTTTCAATGACACTGGTTGCTTGTTCGGGAAACTAAATAAGGAGCCAACATCTGGTCATTGAAGTCCACCCCTCCCATGAGCGAATTATAGTCGTGGACACAGAGGGGCTTTTCAATGACACTGGTTGCTTGTTCAATTTGTATTGTCGTGTCTGCGTGAATGGAGGAGAGCATGTAAACGTCACGCTTGCCTCTCCATTTCACCGCGAGCAGCTCTTCATTACACAAGGCAGCCCTCTCCCCCCTTGCAAGACGGATGGTAACTAGCCGTTGGGGGAATTCCCGGCGACTAGGTCGCGCGGTGCCACAGCATCCAATCTGTTCTAGGAACAAATGCCTGAAGAGGGGCACACTTGTGTAGAAATTGTCCACATAAAGATGGTACCCCTTGCCAAATAACGGTGAAACCAAGTCCCAGACTGTCTTCCCACTGCTCCCCAGGTAGTCAGGGCAACCGACCGGCTCCAGGGTCTGATCTTTAGCCTCATAGATCTGAAATTTGTGGGTATAGCCTGTGGCCCTTTCACAGAGCTTATACAATTTGACCCCATACCGGGCGCGCTTGCTTGGGATGTATTGTTTGAACCCAAGGCGCCCGGTAAAATGTATAAGGGACTCGTTGTCACGGCTGAGTATGGGGAAAACCCTCCGCCGGCGATGCCAGAAGATGGTAGGTCGCTACTTGGCCAGGACCACAGAATTTGGGAGCAGGTCACCTCCTAGAGCTTCCCTAATCTGACCCTGACTCCTACCTACATGAGATGACCTTGAAGGTAGGAGGGCTCATGCTCAGAAACCTCAGATCCCTACTCACCCTCCGCAGATCCCTGAGCTAGGAGCTGGATAGACAGCCCGTTCCTCCTGGACGGGGAGAAACAGGAGTCTAAAGAGGCCAAGCTGTAAGGGGATAGGAACATGAACAGCCTATGGATATGGCAGGAGGATGAAAAGAACTTCCACACCTACCTGCCACAGACACACTGACTGGATCCCGTGCAATACAAACTAGTGTCCACACCCAAACATAAATGGACACAGCACACACACAAACACACAGGAACCCAGATCCATAGGTGCATAAAATATGAAAAGGAAAACAAACTCAACTAAACATCACATAAAACATTTGTGACCACAAGGGTGGCCCCCACTGGCAGATGGTAAATAAGAAGGAGGATGACTCCAGCTTACATAGCTGAAGTACCCCTCAGACTTCTGAATCACAGCAGAAGCCACACCTACACTAAGACACACCCAGTGCACACACACTAGGAAGGAAGTTAACCCTTCCAACACCAGGGAAGGGAAAACAGCCACTTAAAGGGGACGTGCACCCATAATTAAACCTCGTGCACAGAAACAGAAACAAGGCACAGCTAAATTGACAGGTTGCCAGGTGCAACCGCATGCACAACATAGCAAGCTGCCTCGCAACAACTCAGGCTGCTATGCTGCCACATAAACAATGTTGCCAGCGGCAACCACAGGTGAGGCAACATACTTCAGCCCTCACCTGTGATTGACAACCAGACCTAGACCGCAGGCAACTGCCAGCGGTTACAGGAATCACGACCATGACCATGGTCGTGACACTCGTCTACGCAGATGTTTGGCTCAGGGGTATACAAATCTGCAAATTTGTTGTTGAAGTGGTCTATGAGGGGCTGAATTTTGTGGAGCCGGTAAAAAGCTGGATGGCCTCTGGGATGGGAGGTGGTGTTGTCGCTAAAGTGCAGGAAACGCAGGATGGCCTCAAATCGTGCCCTGGACATGGCAGCAGAGAACATGGGCATGTGATGAATTGGGTTCGTGGACCAATATGACAACAATTCATGCTTTTTAGTTAGACCCATGTTGAGGAGAAGGCCCAGAAATTTTTTTAATTCGGAAACTTGGACGGGTTTCCACCGGAAAGGCTGGGCATAATAGCTTCCCGGGTTGGCGGATATAAATTGAGTGGCATACCGATTTGTTTCTGCCACGACTATGTCCAAGAGCTCCGCAGTCAAGAACAGCTAAAAAAATGCCAGTGATGAACCGATCTGAGCTGTCTCAACCCGAACTCCAGACTGGGCGGTGAAAGGGGGAACTAATGGTGCGGCTGAAGTTGGGGACTGCCAATCAGGGTTTGCCAGCACCTCAGGGACTCTAGGGGCTCTACGGTCCTGTCTGTGCGGTGGCTGTGACGGGGTAACTATTGCACGTGCCACCGTACCAGCTTCAACTGCCCTTCTGGTGCTCGCCACTTCACCATGTTGTAGGGCAGTGCTGAACTAGGTCCAGGGTGGGCTGCGCTGCTGGTGTATGCCTCACCACGTAATCCGACAGCGCCAGCCCCACTCTGCAGCCCTTGAAGTGGATCCTGCGCAACCTGTGGTCTAGCAACACAGGGCCGGGTATGCCTGGTGGTATCAGGGACCTCAACCTCCTTGTCAGAACTTTGGGTCAGACTGCCACTGCTTTCTACAGGTTCATATTCTGACCCGCTGGATTCGTCAGATGAGGGTTCCCATTCCTCATCCGACTGGGTCAGAAGCCTGTAGGCCTCTTCAGAAGAATATCCCTTGTTTGACATTTGTACTACTAAATTTAGGGGGTATTCCCTAAGACTACCCCATAAAAAAAGCAAGCCTGTCTTACAAATGGGAGGCTAGCGAAGTACCGGAGGCCACTGTGATTGATAAATATCAAAACTGATTTTTTTATCGCCGCAGCGCTTGTAAAGTGATTGTGCAGTGATCAAAAAAATAATAATTTTTTGTCACTGCGGCGGGGCGGGCGTGGGTGAACGCACGTGTGGGGGCGACCGATCAGGCCTGATCGGGCAAACACTGCGTTTTGGGTGGAGGGCGAGCAAAAGTGACACTAATACTATTATAGATCTGACTGTGATCAGTTTTGATTACTTACAGATACTATAAAAGTACAAATGCTGATTAGCGATACGCTAATCAGCGAATCAGTGACTGCAGTGCGGTGGGCTGGGCGCTAAACGATCGATAACTACCTAACCAAGGGGCCTAAACTATCCTCAAACCTAACAGTCAATACCAGTGAAAAAAAAAAGTGACAGTTTACAATGATCACTTTTTTCCCTTTCACTAGTTGATTGACAGGGGCGATCAAGGGGTTAATTGGGGTGATGGGGGGTGATCTGGGGGCTAAGTGTGCTGTTTGGTGTACTCACTGTGATGTTTGATCCTCTGCTGCAACCAACCGACCAAAAGGACCAGCAGAGTAGCAGAGAAGTCATTTAACACCTTATATTTTATAAATATAAGGTGTTATATGGCTTGTGATTAGTTTTTTTGAAAATCATCAGCCTGCCAGCCACGATCATTGGCTGGCAGGCTGATGATGTAATCCCCCTCTAGCTTTTGCCAGCCCGCGATGCGCATGCGCGGGCCAGGCTTTGAGCGTCACCTCGCGTCTCGCGAGATGAAGCACCAACGCGTGACTCAGCCTCAGACAGCTGCCTCTGGACCGCAATCCTGCGTTAGGCAGTCTGGAGGCGGTTAAATTCGTAATATTTTGCAAATATTTTTGTGAATTCGAATATTCGTTATATTCAACTTTTTTTAACTCAAAAGATTGGCAATGTAATGATTGCGTAATATGCAAATATTGCACTATCAATACAGGCGTGGGTCAAAAAGGAAAATATAGCACTATTCGATATAGTGCTATATATTCGTTTTTTAGAATATTTGTAATTTTTTTCCATCTGATGTCATGATTCCTCCCTGCTTAAATTGCTTGACAAGTAACTTAAGCAGGGAGGAATCATAACTTCAGATGAGAAAAATGACGAATATTCTAAAAAACTAATATACAGCACTATATCGAATAGTGCTATATCTTCCTTTTTGACCCACGCCTGTATTGATAGTGTAATATTCACATATTGCGCAATAATAACATTGCCGATTTTTCGAGTAAAAAAAAGACGATTATTTGAAAAACAAATATATTGCACTATATTCGAAATATTCGCAAATTCTCTAATTTGCGATATTTGCGATAAATATTTGAATATTCACGCTCAAAACTAGAAAACATGCCTCTAGTTCTATGCAGTGTTTTGCATCCTATTATATCTCCTATCTCTTAGCTTCTCCCGAACCTTTCTACTTTACTATTTTCCTCCTGCCACTTTGATTTTATGGAGTTCTTTCATTATGAACTGGTATCAGAATAAAAAGCTCTTTGCAAAACTAATATCATACAAATCTGTGTACAAGAAAATATTCCTAGAAGGCCCTACAAGAATGGGTGGTTGCATCTTAATGTACAAATATATTGAACAAATGAGTATCATCAAGCCTTTATGATATGCTTTGTGAGGTCATCATCATAGTAGTATCCTTTGGCCTCCTTTTTCATAAAGACAACTAGATAGCCCGAGTAAATGTGACTTGTTCTATTCCATTTTTAGTTTGATGTCAAATTTTGAACTTTTTGATTGATTGTTTTTTTTTTTATTGCCTTAAGGGTGATATACGGTATAAATTTTTTATCTTCTATGTATATTGCAGGATTACAACTCTGAAGATATATATTTAACATTTGATTTTGGAAACCAAACTTTGTTCGATTACCTTTTTTTTATTGGGTTTCCTCACACCCTGAAGACGAGAATTTTATTGTTTGTTGGTTTGTTACCTATTTATATATTGACCATTTTAGGGAACAGTTTTCTGATTTGCACTGTTATCTCCAGTCCTCAGTTGCACACACCCATGTATTATTTTCTCTGCAATTTGTCTTTTATTGACATGTTTCACTCATCAAATTATGTTCTAAAAATGCTGTTTGATGTATTTTATGTAGAAAGAAGAATTTCGGTGACCGGCTGCCTGACACAAATGTACTTTGGTTTGATTCTAGGGGGTACTGAGTTTGTGTTATTGGCTGTCATGGCGTATGACCGGTATATCGCCATATGCTTTCCCTTACATTACACCGTCATCATGAGCTGGAGGACTGTAAATACATCACAGTCATTATGTGGTCATGGAATATAATTATAAATGCAGTTCCTCCAATCCTAAAGCCTTATGTATTCTCTAGAGGAAACCAGGTCAATCATTTTGCTTGTGAGAGTGTAGTCCTTCTAGAGCTGATGTGTGGAGACATTGTCTTTTATAAATTAACTATATTTATTGGGAGCTTGTTTGTTCTATTCTTACCATTTATTTTCATTGTTTTCTCTTACATCTGTATCATCATATCGATATTAAATCTCAGCTCAGTAGATAGCAGATCAAAGACATTTTCCACATGCGCTTCACACTTGACTGTGGTTTTTATTATCTACGGGACATGTATGACCGCGTACATGGGGCAAGAAAAAGGCGAGTCATCCAGAGTAAAATATGTTGCTATAATATACAGTCATGTGAAAAAATTAGGACACCCTTTGAAAGCATGTGGTTTTTTGTAACATTTTTAATAAAAGGTTTTTTCATCTCCGTTTCAACAATACAGAGAGATTAAAGTAATCCGACTAAACAAAGAAAACTGAAGAAAAGTCTTTTCAAGATCTTCTGTAAATGTCATTCTACAAAAATGCCTATTCTAACTGAGGAAAAAGATAGGACACCCTTGCCCCTAATAGCGAGTGTTACCTCCTTTGGCTGAAATAACTGCAGTGAGACGGTTCTTGTAGCCATCTACCAGTCTTCGACATCGGTCTGAGGAAATTTTACCCCACTCCTCAATGCAGAACTTTTTCAGCTGTGAGATGTTTGAGGGGTTTCTTGCACGTACAGCCCTTTTCAAGTCACCCCACAGCATCTCAATGGGATTCAAATCTGGACTTTGACTTGGCCATTCCAGGACTCTCCATTTCTTCTTTTCCAGCCAATCTTTGGTTGATTTACTAGTATGTTTTGGGTCATTGTCATGTTGCATGGTCCAGTTCCGCTTCAGCTTTAATTTTCTAACTGATGGTCTCACATGTTCTTCAAGCACCTTCTGATACACAGTAGAATTCATCGTGGATTCTATGATGGTGAGCTGACCAGGTCCTGCTGCAGCAAAGCAGCCCCAAACCATGACACTTCCACCTCCATGCTTCACAGTTGGTATGAGGTTCTTTTCTTGGAATGCTGTGTTTGGTTTACGCCAAACATGTCCTCTGCTGTTGTGTCCAAATAATTCAATTTTGGACTCATCTGTCCAAAGAACATTATTCCAGAAGTCCTGGTCTTTGTCAACTTTATCTCTGGCAAATGTCAGTCTGGCCTCGATGTTTCTCTTGGAAAGCAAAGGTTTCCTCCTTGCACACCTCCCATGCAAGTTAAACTTGTACAGTCTCTTTCTGATTGTAGAGGCATGTACTTCTACATCAACAGTAGCCAGAGCCTGCTGTAGTTCTCGAGATGACACTTTAGGGTTTTTGGAGACCTCTTTTAGCATCTTGCGGTCTGCTCTTGGGGTGAACTTGCTGGGGCGACCAGTCCTGGGCATGTTGGCAGTTGTTTTGAAAGCCCTCCACTTGTAGACTATCTTCCGGACAGTGGAATGGCTGATTTCAAAATCTTTTGAGATCTTTTTAAATCCCTTCCCAGACTCATAGGCTGCTACAATCTTTTTTCTGAAGTCCTCTGACAGCTCTTTTGCTCTCACCATGGTGCTCACTCTCACTTCAACAGTCAGGAGCACACCAAACTAAATGTCTGAGGTTTAAATAGGGCAAGCCTCATTCAACATGCAGAGTAACGATCTACTAATTATGTGCACCTGGTGTGATATACCTGTGTGAGATCTGAGCCAATTTAAGAGGGAATACATGTGAGGGTGTCCTATCTTTTTCCTCAGTTAGAATAGGCATTTTTGTAGAATGACATTTACAGAAGATCTTGAAAAGACTTTTCTTCAGTTTTCTTTGTTTAGTTGGATTACTTTAATCTCTCTGTATTGTTGAAACGGAGATGAAATAACCTTTTATTAAAAATGTTACAAAAAACCACATGCTTTCAAAGGGTGTCCTAATTTTTTCACATGACTGTATATCATCATTGCTCCTTTATTAAATCCTTTCATTTACAGCTTGAGGAATAAAGAAGTGAAAAGAGCATTTTGGAAAATTTTGACCAGATATTCAGTTCCACATTCATTATAATTGCTGAGCCAGGAACCCCTGTTTTTCTTTTTTTAAACAGATCTGAGACAGTGCCACACCATGAAAGGTCATCATGGAAGTAAGAAGCTCAAACTTGAAGACTGACTAAACAAAGTCATGTTTACAGGTGACTTCCAGGAGAGAGATTTTGTCTTTTGGTACAGTGTTCTCCTGTCATATGAAACAAAAAAGGAACTTTTGTTAGCAATGAGGAGCACTACGTATGTGAAACACAGAGAGGTGCTGCTGTAATATACAACTGGAGCAAAGGGTACCAGAAACTTGTTCAGTAAAGTAGATTCAGCTCAAATAGAAAATCGGCAGAAAACACTACTCCTGTGTGTGCACATATGTGTATAGTCTAGGTTTGTATCTCAGTCAGGGCCAGAACAGCCATAGTAAAAATAATTTTTAATGCAAAGTTTTAATTTGTTTTTACAGTATCTAGACATATAAAACCTTTATATATGGGATATTGTTGCAATCGTACTGACCCAGAGAATGAAGAGCACAGTTCAGTGTTGCAGCAAAGGGAATGCTGTAAGAACAAAACCCATAAAACGGTGCAGGAATTGCATTTTTTTCCAAATCCAACTCATTTGAAAAAGGTTTTCAAAAATTCTGCCTTTTTGGGGTCACAGTTAGTCAAGAATGGACATCGGATGGACGGTTCGCGAATGTGCATCGTGATCAAATGTTCGCGAACCATGCTTTCGTGGTGGTCCCCATTGACTTTAATGGCAGACTAACCTGAAAAACCTTCAGGTCATATTTGCAGCCACCAAATACTTACTAGAAGTACATAAATAGTCCCACAACATGGACAGTGACATACCAGAGGGGGATCATTGGCAAAAATTCCCATAAAAATATGTATTTTAATCAGGGGCCATTTTTATGCGTCTTAAAGGGAAATTCTCAAAAATGTGCCCTACTAGAGCCTAGAGAAATTTTATTTTAGGCCACGGGAGTACAGGCCACAACAATTAGGCATTAACCTGACAGAAAAGAACTTGTGATTATTTGGCTGGAGGTACATTAGGCGATCACTGGATAAAAATGTTACTGTAGGCCACGGGAGTACAGGCCCCAAAAATTAGGCATTCACCTGACAGAAAATAACTTGTGATTATGTGGCTGGAGGTACATTAGGCGACCACTGGCTATACGTTTTACTTTAGGCCAGTACAGGCCCCAAAAATTAGGCATTAACCTGACAGAAAAGAACTTGTGTGTCACGATCCGGTTCGCCGTGGCATGGTTTGTGCCCCCTCTCAGGCGGTATTGTCTCACTGTGGGTATTCAGGTCTGTTGCGCCCTTGCGTTTTGGCTGTGTCGTTCCGTGGTTGCTGGTTGCTAGGGGCAACGCCCTTCTTTGCTGCGGTGCAACGGGCTTCTTTGCTGCAGTTTTTTATCTACCCCTGACCTGATTAGGTACCACCCCGCTTAGTTCAAATGGAGTTAATCTCCCTCTACGCTTCTGGAGTCTGTCCTTTCAGATGCACTCATTAGGCTGCTACTTCTGTCTTTGGGCGTGGAGGTTCAGGGCTCAGTCTGCATAGCTTGGGGTCAGTTCTGTTAATTCATTCTGTTCCTGTTCTTGTATGCATTCTGGGAGTCAGTACTGTTAATTCAGGCTGTCCAGTACCCTGCTATGTTTCTGCTCTTCCTGTTCATGCCTCTCCATTTCATGCCTTGAGGGTGTCTGTACCCTGCTATGTCTTTGTTCATGTCTGTCCTTGTCCATGCCCGGTGGGTGTTATGCCCTTTTGTCTCTGTCATGTCTGTTAATTCAGGCTGTCCAGTACCCTGCTATGTTTCTGCTCTTCCTGTTCATGCCACTCCATTTCATGCCTTGAGGGTGTCTGTACCCTGCTATGTCTTTGTTCATGTCTGTTCTTGTCCATGCCCGGTGGGTGTTATGCCCTTTTGTCTCTGTCATGTCTGTTTATATTTTGCTTTGCCAGGTTTTGTCTTTGCCTTTGTCCTGCCATCCACGTCTCGGTATGGGCTGCCTGGTTCTCCATTGTTGTCTTCTGTTCCGTTCCATGTTTTGTACCTCTCTTTCCCCGAAGGCAAAATGCCCTTTCTTTACAATGCCTTTTCAACGCCTTGCTCGCAATGCGTCCTGGAGGTACCCCCGGGACCTCCGGCATTTGACATTGTGATTATTTGCCTGCAGGTATTTTAGGCCGTCACTGGATAAAAATGTTACTGTAGACCACTGGAGTACAGGCCCCAAAATATAGGCATTCACCTGACAGAAAAGAACTTGTGATTATGTGGTTGGAGGTACATTAGGCGGTCACTGGATACTAATTTTAATGTAGGCCAGTACAGGCCCCAAAAATTAGCCATTAACCTGACAGAAAATAAATTGTGATTTTTTTGGATAGAGGTACATTAGGTGGTCACTGGATAAGAATTTTACTGTAGGCCACTGGAGTACAAGTCCCAAAATATAGGCATTCACCTGACAGAAAAGAACTTGTGATTATGTGATTGGAGGTACATTAGGCGGTCACTGGATACAAATTTTACTGTATGCCGGTACAGGCCCCAAAAATTAGGCACTAACCTGACAGAAAATAAATTGTGATAATTTGGCTGGAGGTACATTAGGCGATCACTGGATAAAAATTTTACTGTAGGCCACTGGAGTACAGGCCCCAAAAATTAGGCATTCGCCTGACAGAAAAGAACTTGTGATTATTTGGCTGGAGGTACATTAGGCAGTCACTGGCTAAAAATTATACTGTAGGCAATTATAGGCCCCAAAAATTTGGCATTAACCTGACAGAAAAGAACTTGTGATTATTTGGCTGGAGGTACATTAGGCAGTCACTGGCTAAAAATTATACTGTAGGCAATTATAGGCCCCAAAAATTTGGCATTAACCTGACAGAAAATAACTTGTGATTATTTGGCTGGAGGTACATTTGGCGGTCACTGGCTAAATAAAATTTTTACCATAGGCCAGTACAGGCCCCAAAAATTAGGCATTCAACTGACAGAAAAGAACTTGTGATTATTTGGATTGAGGTACATTAGGTGGTCACTGGCTAAAAGTTTTAGTGTAGGCCAGTACAGACCACAAAAATTAGGCATTAACCTGACAGAAAAGAACTTGTGATTATTTGGCTGGAGGTATATTAGGCGGTCAATGGATAAAATTTTTACTGTAGGCCAGTACAGGTCAGCAAAAATTAGGCATTTACCTGACAGAAAAGAACTTGTGATTATATGGCTGGAGGTACATTAGGCAGTCACTGGAAAAAAAAATACTGTAGGCCACTGGAGTAGAGGCCCCAAAAATTAGGCATCCATCTGACAGAAAAGGCCTTTTATGGTGCTGTATATACATAAGACAAGGATAATTCTTTGTTCTGGGTGGTGGCAGATATGTGTGGGCTGGCATTAGGAAATTCAATTACATGTGGTCGTCACAGGTGTTGAATTCCTCCGAGATCCATGACTCATTCATTTTTAGAAATGTGAGGTAGTCCACACTGTCGTGAGCTAGGCGAGTGCACTTATCGGTTACGATCCCCCCTGCTGCGCTAAACACCCTTTTGGACAGGACACTCGACGAGGGGCAAGCCAAGAGATCCATGGCAGATTGTGCCAGCTCTGGCCAAAGGTCAAGCCTGCACACCCAGTAGTCCAGGGGTTCCTCACTTCTCAGAGCATCCACATAGGCGGACACCTCTCGGTCTAGGCTTTCCCTGAGGCTGGATCCGGAGGGCGGCTGTTGATAGGTTGGCTGCAAGAATGATCCTTTAAAGTGACCAACACATCTTCAAACCACCCTCTGTTTGCAGGCGTGGTAGGATTGGCACCCACACCTCGCTGTGGAAAATCCTCTGCCAGCGCCCGCAACATCAGAATGCAGCATCTCTTGCAGCAAGGCCTGGAAATGCTGCATTCTGACAGCCCTCTTTGATGCTAGTAACATGTCTGCCATTTTGTGTTTGTACCGGGGGTCTAAGTATGTTGCCACCCAGTACTGGTCCTTGTCCTTTATGCTTTTTATACGGGGGTCCCTCTTAACTGGATCATGAAGGCCACAATTTGCACAAAATTGGAAGGTGTGGATTGCCCTGGCTCCTGCTCATCGCCCAGGAGAATGTCTTCCTCAGTCTCATCCCCCCAGCCTCGGACAACACCAGGGATCCCCGAAAAGTTTGAAGTCTCCCCCAAGGCCTGCTCTTCTTGCTCCTCCTCCTCCCCATCCACCATTCTCCTCTGACTCCTCTTAAGACTCCTGCTGACTTGTTTCCGATGGAGTAGCCCCTCTGGGTATTCATTCAGCATTGCAACTTCCTCATCTTTCAGCTCCTGCTTTTCAACATTTTGATCAATGACATGATGCAATGCACGCTCAAGAAAGAAGGTGTAAGGTACGATGTCACTGATGGCACCCTGACTGCGACTGACCAGTTTGGTGATCTCATCAAATGGCCGCAGAAGTCTGCATGCATTGCGCATGAGCA
Source organism: Bufo gargarizans (assembly GCF_014858855.1). NCBI lineage: Eukaryota > Metazoa > Chordata > Amphibia > Anura > Bufonidae > Bufo > Bufo gargarizans. Next base: position 55,553,146 of record NC_058083.1, on the reverse strand, counting down.
GCCACTGGCGTGGTGAAAAGATACCAAGCTCCCCAGAACCTGTCCTGCTGCAGAGTTCGTACAGGTAGTCGTTAACGGCACGTTGCTGCTGGAGCAGCCTGTCAAGCATATACAAGGTGGAGTTCCAGTGCGTTGTGCTGTCACAAATCAGACGTCTGACGGGCAGGTGGTGTTGCTGCTGAATGTCAGCAAGGCGAGCCATGACCATGTAAGATCTTCTAAAATGGCCAGAGATTTTCCTGGCCTGCCGCAAGACATCCTGGACCCTGGGTATCCCTGGCAATAAATCGCTGCACGACAAAGTTCAGGACATGTGCCATATATGTCACGTGTGTCATTTTGCCCTGTTTCAGCGCACTCAGCATATTGGCACCGTTGTCGCACATCACTTTACCAACTGTCAAATTTAGTAGAGTTAGCCAATTGTGACCGCAGAGCTGAATGCATGCAGGACCGGTGTGGATCTTGGCTTGCAGGCACAACATCCGCAGCACAGCATGCCAAAGTTTCACCTGGGATGTTGAATAGGTTCTGGGGAGCTTGGAGGGCACAGCGGAAGAGGCGGTAGAAGTGGAAAAGGAGGAGTCAGCCGATGAGGAGTCGGAGGATGGAGTAGGAGAAGGAGAAGAAGAGGCATGCCTGCATGCAATCCTTGGTGGTAACACCAAATCCACACGGAAGTCACGGATTATATGCTTGATGGCCGTCAGAAGGTTCACTCAGTGGGCAGTAAAAGTTATGTACCTTTCCTGCCGTGTTTGCTAGACCAAGTGTCTGTGGTCCGATGTATCTTGGCACCGACACTGTATTTTGTGGAAGCAGGTCTATCGCAGCTCTCAATCAGTATTTAGTGGAAGCAGATATATCAAACCCCTTAATCAGAATTTTGTGAAAATAGGTATATTACAGCCCTCAATCAGAATTTCGTGGAAGCAGGTATATTGCAGCCCTCAATTAGCATTTTGTGGAAGCAGGTATATCAAACCCTTTATTCAGTATTTTTTTTGAAAACAGGTATATCAAACCCTTTAATCAGTATTTTGTGTAAGCAGGTATATTGCAGCCATCAATCAGTATTTTGTGGAAGCAGGTATATCAACGACTTTAAACAGCATTTTGTGGAAGCAGGTATATTGCAGCCCTCAATCAGTATTTTGTGAAGGCAGGTATATCAAACCCCTTAATCAGTATTTTGTGGAAGCAGGTATATTGCAGCCCTCAATCAGTATTTTGTGGAAGAACGTGTATCAAACCCCTTAATCAGTATTTTGTGGAAGCAGGTATATCGCAGCCCTCAATCAGTATTTTGTTGAAGCAAGTATGTCGCAGCCCTCAATCAGTATTTTCTGGAAGCAGGTATATCGCAGCCCTCAATCAGTATTTTGTGGAAGCAGGTATGTCAAGCTCCTCAATCAGTATTTTGTAGAAGCAGGTATATCGCAGCCCTCAATCATTATTTTGTGGAAGCAGGTAAATCAGACCCCTCAATCAGTATTTTGTGGAAGAAGGTATATCAAACCCCTTAATCAGTATTTTGTGGAAACAGGTATATCACAGCCCTCAATCAGTATTTTATGGAGGCAGGTATATCAAACACCTTAAAGGGAACCTGTCACCTGGAAAACGCATATTAGTCCGACCACAGTACCTTACAGGATCCCCCAGTGTGCTGCTAATCATGTTTTTCTTTCCTCTTTGGGTTTCTTCATACTTGTTAAAAACACCGTTTTAATGTCGGTTGGCGCTGTCTCCGAGTCAGGCTTGAAGTCAAGGCAGCGGCCTCCTTGCTTCAAGTAAAGCTAAGCCCGCCCCTTACCCCTCCTCTCTACATTTAGATGGACGTAATGCTGGGATCGCGCTCTTCTAGCGCATGCGCGGTATGCTGCATGTTACAGTGTGACAGCCGGGCGCGAGATTGAACTGTCCGGCACATCCGCAGTCTGCAAAAGGCAGATAGGTGAGCGAGGATCACGCTGTAACAGGCAATTTGACCTTCAGATCCCCATAGCAGACCTCCAAACTCCCCCATATGTGCCTCCACAAAGTATAATGCCCCCTTATGTGCCTCCACATAGCAGACCTCAGATCAGACTTAAAAATAAAGAAATAAACTTACCTCTCCTGCTCTGCAGCCACTCTCCAGGTCCAGGACCTGCGCTGATGTCACCGAGCTCACCATGTGGTGATTACGATTACATCATCAAAGGTCCTTTTCCAGATCCTTTAAGAAGAACAAAGAAGAGGATCACAGGTGCGCAAACAATTGGATGAGGTGCGTTAATTTCTTTTTAACCCCTCAAGGCACTTTTTAGTAACATTCTGTATTAAGAATGTTATTATGTTCCCTTATAACCATGTTTTAAGGGAAAATAATAAAGTAAATGGGGTCCCGGGTCACTCATCCTTCATCTCCTTAGCAACCATGTGTGCAAATCGCATTGCATCTGCACTTGCTTGCAGATGCTATGCGATTTTCACGCAGCCCCATTCATTTCTAGGGGGCCTGTGTTGCGTGAAAAACGCAAAATATAGAATATGATGCGATTTTCACGCAATGTAGAAGTGATGCGTGAAAATCCCCGCTCATCTGCACAGCCCCGTTGAAGTAAATGGGTCCGGATTCAGAGTGGGTGCAATGCGTTCACTTCACGCATTGCACCTGTGCGGAATTCTCTACCGTGTGAAAGGGGCCTAATACTTGACGATTTTATAGGCCTATGATATATAAAATACATTACAAATGCATTTCAGAATATAATAGTAAAGTGTTTTCTTTTTATTTCTCCCTCACATATTTTGCATTCAGAAGTACATTTAACATAATATTCCAGAACATATTCACAGTACATTCCTGTCACCACCAGACATCTGAGAAGCTCTGACAGATGCCTTTCAGAACCTCCTCCTTGAGCTTCCTTTGTTTTGCTTTCAGTTCCTCATCTCGTTAGCCTCTCTCAGCTGTCATGTAGTTGTACTGATTGCATCCCTTTAAATTCCTCCCCATAGTGCATCAGTTTGCAGTTTATATTACTTCCTGGAGTGTGTGTGCATGCTGATCCTACTTCCCAGTCTTCTACAAGATAAGTGTTGTGCATTAATTTGTGTTTTTCTGTTTGCTGGATCCCAGGTGACCCTGACTCCCTCCGTATCTAGTGTAGGGAGCCGGTGGTCGTGTCCCCTCACTATTATATATACACAATAATTGTATTAATTGTTGGTGTGCAATCTTTCCATTGACAGCGCAAAACGAACCATAGGAGTTATTATTGTTGAGGGATGGTGGTTTTTATACTTGTCGCAGTACATTCATGCACTGCTACCACTATATTCATTTTTTTGCTGTATCATGTATTTAATTGTTTTCTTTTAATAAAGATTGAGTTTATACTATATGTGTGTAATATTAATGAGTTATCTGTTTGAGTGACACACATATTCTACTATTCACATCAACGTGTTGGTTTTTAGATCAGAAGAAGGGCAAATTGATTGTCAAAAGTGGCGTCAGCACAAACTTACTGCTGACACCCTCTCCTCTCTGTCGACTCTGTAACACTATGTAACTGAACAGGTCGAAATCTGTGGAATCAGTTGATGATGGTGAAAAAGGAGTGCGCTTTTTGACACTATAGTAGGAACTTGGACCGCTGCACGGTTCTTCATAATTGGCACTAACCTTGACCTGTAAGCCTGAGTTCACACTTGAGTTATTTGGTCCCTTTTCGCTGGTAACTGACCAAATAATTTAAGTCTGAAGTGATTCTAAGAGCGACGCCTGTCATCTGCATGTCATACTGACTCACAGTATGGTTTCACTACCACATTGGACTACCTATGCATGTTTCTGCAAAGCACAGTGTTCTACACCACTATACATGCTCTCTGAGGCCAGGAGACCGCAGTTTTTTTATGTGATCTTTGAGAAATTCGCTCATCTCTAAAGGCAATATACTTTATGTGTGTCTTACAATACAGTAGTGCTATAAATCTCTGAGTGAAAACATGAAATACTAGTCTGAAATTAATGTCAAAGCATTTCCAGATAGTTTTATCTATTTATGTATTTATTTTTGGGGGATAAGGGAGTATAAACAGTGCAAGTGTTGGTTTCAACTTTTGTTTTACACTTCATAAGGCTGTTTTTTTAATTTGCATGTTTAAACACACAGGCAGTGATTTATTATGCCACTTTTTGTGTATTTAAGTAGCAGATTTTGTAGCAAATCTGTGACTTTACCTCACTCACGCTACTTTTGCAAAGTGGTGGAAAAAGAGGGTGTAGCGTGGGCGGGGAAAAGGACGGGCCATCTCATTCATTATTTTCCACGCCAATGTATGGCGTGGAAATTGGCCTTAAACTATGCTAGCAAGGGAGCTGGGATAGATTAAAGTATATTGCATGGCCAGTGACAGAAAGCGCCACAGTTATGTAGAGGTCTGCATAAGGTGCATCCACCGACCATCCACAGGGATTAAGACCGAAGTATCATTTGCCGTTCTTAATTAATGCCCACCACAGTGTCAGGATTTTGACTACTGTAACACGGAACCAGGAATTGTGCAGAAATAAAAACTGCTTGGACCCATTATTCCTACCTACTTGCATGATCACCCTAGGCAGTGACCCACAACTGGTTGACAGTCCCTATACTGCAATATGTGAAGAGGGACACCCAAACAGGGACAAACAAATGAACAAAACACTGAGAGAGAATTCTTATGAAAAAAAGCTGGTAGGTTAATGCAATACAAATAAGCCAGAGGCAAACAAGAAACCAAGAAACAGGGAATCAATACAATAGCAAAATGCCAGAAGTCAAAACCATAGTTACAAAGTCAAATCCAGAAATTCAAAGCTAGCATGTAGAGCAAGCGGGCAAAAAATTCACCAGCGCCTGCACCCACAGGAGTCAGCCTTATATAGAGAACTGGGAATGTTCTCCAGGTGACTTCCTTTTCCTAAGAAATGGAAACAAAATCCCAGCACACCTCTCCCTGCTGAAGACTTGAATGAGATAAGTCAGCGTTGGGGCTGTCCTGAGGAGAAGATTCAAAAGGAGACTGGGAACCCCATGCATAGCTGCATTGGCTATGGCAATAGTGGCTAGAGATGTCGCGAACATAAAATTTTCCGTTCGCGAACTTCTGCAAATGTTCGCGAACGGGCAAACAGGGCGAACCGCCGTTGACTTCAATAGGCAGGCGAAATTTAAAACCCACAGGGACTCTTTCTAGCCACAGTAGTGATGGAAAAGTTGTTTCAAGGGGAATAACACCTGGACTGTGGCATGGAAAATTACATAGTTGACGCAGAGTTGGATTTTAATCCATAAAAGGCATAAATCACCTAACAATCCTAAATTTTTTTGAACAACGTGGTTTAAAACATCCAGTGTGTGTATACAATCAGGTATGATGTTGTATCGATCAGGTAGTGTAAGGGTTACGCCCGCTTCACAGACATTGACAGACCAAACTCCCCTTTTAATGCACCGCAAACAGTCCATTTGCCCAACAGCAAACTTCCCATTTGCACAAGGTTTGATACCAGGCTAGCCATGTCCCGTTGATGTCATAGAAGGTTTCTTCCTCCACCCATCCAGTACAACACCAAGGGTCCCCGAAAGGTGAATTGAAGTGAAAGTGAATTGATTTTTTTCGAATGAAAACGCTGGCTCCCTCCCCTTTGTTTGAATCCATGCCACGGTCACTGCGTCTGCGCCGTGCAATTTACTGTCACACCCGATATCAGTGGTATTTTCTGTAGTACTATTCTCATCAGTTTAATCCCTGTTACTTCCCCTATCCGGGGACGTGTGTCGAATTGATTAATCATTGTCGAATTAACGACATCCTAAAATAATTTTGTTCTGAGCTCTGTACTTGCTGTGTAGTGGAATTGATGGGGATGACCATTTTGAGGCCAAGGCATGTCATCAGGCCTTTTGTTAGTCAAACGTATCCCCCACTGTCAGTCCCTTCGGGATCCATGCCTCATTCATCTTAATGAAGGTGAGGTAATCAACACTTTTTTGACCAAGGGGACTTCTTTTGTCAGTGACAATGCCTCCTGCTGCACTGAAGGTCCTTTCTGACTGGACACTTGAAGCGGGGCAGGCCAGAAGTTCTATCGCAAACTGGGATAGCTCAGGCCACAGGACAAGCCTGCACACCCAGTAGTCAAGGGGTTCATCGCTCCTGAGAGTGTCGATATCTGCAGTTAAGGCGAGGTAGTCTGCTACCTGTCGGTCGAGTCGTTCTCTAAGGCTGGATCCCGAAGGGCTGTGGCGATGTGGAGGACTGAAAAAGCTCTGCATGTCCTCCATCACCAACACATCTGTAAAGCGTCCTGTCCTTGCCGCCGTGGTCGTGGTAGGAGGAGGATTACTTTCCCCTCTTCCCCTGTCAGATTCCCGTTGTGTTGCGACATCCCCCTTATAAGCTGTGTAAAGCATATTTTTTAGTTTGGTTTTGAACTGCTGCATCCTTTCTGACTTCCGGTAATTTGGTAACATTTCTGCCACTTTCTGCTTATACTGGGGGTCTAGTAGCGTGGCCACCCAGTACAGGTCGTTCTCCTTCATCCTTTTTATACGAGGGTCCCTCAACAGACATGACAGCATGAAAGACCCCATTTGCACAAGGTTGGATGCCGAGCTACTCATTTCCCGTTCCTCCTCCTCACTGATGTCATTGTTGGTCTGTTTTTCCCCCCAGCCACGTACAACACCATGGGTCCCAGATAGGTGACAACAATGAGCACCCTGGGATGCCTGCTGTGGTTGGTCTTCCTCCTCCTCAAAGCCACATTCCTCCTCTGACTCCTCTTCCTCATACTCCTCTTGCAGCGTTGCCGCAGGTCCGGCAAGCGATGATGACAAGGCTGTTTCTGGTGGTGATGGTGACTACAACTCTTCCTCTTCACGCTCATCTACAGCCTGACCCAGCACTCTTCGCAGGGCACGCTACAAGAAGAAAACAAATGGGATGAGGTCGCTGATGGTGCCTTTGGTGCGACTGACTAGGTTTGTCACCACCTCAAAAGGACGCATGAGCCTACAGGCATTGCGCATGAGGGTCCAGTAACGTGGCAAAAAAATTCCCAGCTCCGCAGAGGCTGTCCTAGCACCCCGGTCATAAAAATTCTCGTTGACGGCTTTTTCTTGTTGGAGCAGGAGGTCGAACATTAGGAGTGTTGAATTCCAACGTGTCGGGCTGTCGCAAATCAAGCGCCTCACTGGCATGTTGTTTTGGCGCTGAATGTCTGAAAAGTGCGCCATGGCTGTGTAGGAACGCCTGAAATGGCCACACACCTTCCAGGCCTGCTTAAGGACGTCCTGTAAGCCTGGGTACTTAGACACAAAGCATTGTACGATGAGATTCAACACATGTGTCATGCACGGCACATGTGACAACTTGTCCAAATTCAATGCCGCCAACAAATTGCTTCCATTGTCACACACCACTTTGCCGATCTCCAGTTGGTGCGGGGTCAGCCACTGATCCACCTGTGCATTCAGGGCGGACAGGAGTGCTGGTCCGGTGTGGCTCTCGCTTTCAGGCAAGTCAACCCCAAGACAGCGTGACACTGTCGTATCAGGGATGTGGAATAGCCCCTGGGGAGCTGGGGGGATTCAGTTGATGTGCAGCCAGATGCCACAGCAGAAGAGGACTCAGCCGAGGAGGTTATGGAAGAGGATGGAGTAGGAGGAGTAGAGGAGGTGGCAGTAGGCCTGCCTGCAAGTCTTGGCGGTGTCACCAACTCCGCTGCAGAGCCACGCATTCCATGCTTGGCATCCGTCAGCAGAGTGACCCAATGCGCAGTGTAGGTGATATACCTGCCCTGACCGTGCTTTGCAGACCAGGTATCAGTGGTCAGATGTACCCTTGCCCCAACACTGTATGCCAGAGATGCCATGACTTCCTTTTCAATCACTGAGCAGAGGTTTGGGATTGCCTTATTTGAAAAAAAAATTCGTCCGGGTACCTTCCACTGTGGTGTCCCAATAGCGACAAATTTTTGGAAGGCCTCAGACTCCACCAGATGGTTTGGTAAAAGCTGGCGGGCTAAGAATTCCGTCAAGCCAGCTGTCAGACGCCGGGCAAGGGGGTGACTCTGTGACATTAGCTTCTTACGCTCAAACATTTCCTTTACAGACACCTGACTGTGGGCAGATGAGATGGAACTGCTGAAGGTGAGAGGCGGAGTGGCAGGTGGTTGAGAGGGGGCAAGGAGGACAGCAGTGGTTGACGTGGCTGAAGATGCTGGACCAGGAGGAGGATGGTGGCTTTGAGCTTGTGTGCTGCTTCTACTCGTCATCATGTGTTGATCCAATAGGAGTTTGTGATGTGCGATCATGTGCCTTCGCAAAGCAGTTGTACCTAGGTGGGTGTTGGATTTCCCACAACTCAGTTTCTTTTGGCACAGGTTGCAAATGGCATCGCTGTTGTCAGAGGCAGAAACACAAAATAAATGCCACACTGCTGAGCTTTGCAATGACGGCATTCTGGTGGTGGCAACAGCATGCGTTGATTGGCGTGCTGTCTGGCTGACCCCGGGTGCCGATACATGCTGTCTGACTGTGCCACTAGCTCCATGCGACGACCTCCCCCTGCTTCCAACTCGTCTCCTCCTTCTCTCTATCTCCCCTTCTGAACTTTCCCCCTCTTCTTCTTCTCTTTGAGCAGGCAACCACGTGGCATCCCCAGACACATCGTCATCATCAACCACTTCACTTGTATCTGACACCTCAGCAAAGGAAGCAGCAGCGGGTACAACATCATCATCATCACACTGTACGTTCATGTGTGTAATGCTGCCTGACTGAGACATATCCCTGTTATCTACATCCCCTGGCAATAATGGTTGCGCATTACTAATTTCATCCAACTGATGTGTAAATAACTCCTCTGAGGGATCAAGTGAAGCAGCTGTGGTGGCTGTGGTGGTAGTGGTGGTGGTGGCCAAAGCTGAGCTGGAGGAGGATGGTGCGTCAAGGTTCTTAGCGGAAGCTGTTGAAGATTGGGTGTCCTGTGTAAGCCAGTCAACTATTTTCTCCGAATTTTTTGGGTTCAGGGTACGTGGCCTCTGAACATTGGGCATTATTCCAGGGCCAGTGGAAATCACAGCACCACGAACACAACGGCCCCTGCAGGGTGGCCTGCCTCTGTCTGACCTTTTTTTTTATTTGTTTAGATAAGTGGTTTATGCGTACAAGGTACTGTGCCATCCTATATAAGTTGTGGGCAGTGGGCACAGTACAGTCTGTGTGGGCCTGACACACACGGGCTTGCAATTTGCAAATGTGATTATATTATAGAAAAAAATTTAATAGAATTTTTTTTATCTGCAAGGTATTTGAGTGAATGACACCCTGTAACGGTATGAGTGCAGGCCTAGCCACTAGCCAGTGGCCACAATTTAGTCTGTGTGGGCCTGACACACATGGGCTTGCAAATGTGATTATGTTCCAGAAAAATATTAAATAGATTTTTTTTTATCTGCAAGGTATTTTCTGTCACACCCTGTATGGATGGTATGCACATGCTGTCTGTGACTGAGCCTGCAACCTCTCACACATGGGCAGCCAGTCAACTGCCCGTGTCCTTACAGCAGATGAGTCTGTGGACACAGAACAGTGCCCTAGCTAACGCTTTCCCTATTTAATCAGCAGCAGCAGCACTCTCCTTCCTCTCACTGTGAATGCAGCTTCCGAATGAATCTAAAATGGATGCTGTCCAGGAGGTGGGAGAGTCTGGGAGGGAGGGTCTGCTGATGATTGGCTGAAATGTGTCTGCTGACTGTGAGGTACAGGGTCACTCAAGTTTACTCAATGATGATGTATAGGGGGCGGACCGAACATCGCATATGTTCGCCCGCAGCGGCGAACGCGAACAAGCAATGTTCGCCGGGAACCATTCGCCGGCGAACTATTCGGAACATCACAAATAGTGGCATCTGTAGTCACGGTATTGGTGGTTGGGACAGCAACAGTTTCAGTCGTGACAAATGCCGAGCAGAGGATAGGGACCAAAAAACCCACCAGTCTGATAAAAGTTACAGGGAGAGAGGGGACTCCGATGATGATTGTGTGTTGGGCAGGACCTGGCAGCCAGCAGTTGTTGGTAATCCTGTCGCTGCCATACCATTTAGTAGTGCCTTGTACTCTCACGTGGGGGAGAATGCGGACTGCTCCTTATGATTTTAACTGTGCTGCAAGGTGCACACCGCGGTGGACACCTAGAACAACTGTTCTGGACTGGGACACTGGCTTTAGAAAGGTGCTGGCAATGTTCAGAAGACCATGTTTACGCCATTCTTATGTGGTAAAGAATGCTCTTCTGGACTTGCAGAGACAGAAAAGTCTGCAGCTACATTGTTTAATCTGCGACTTTCCAACTACCTTGAATTCAACATTGCACATGTTTGAGTGTCTGTACAAACAGCGGAAAGCTGTGCATGATTTTGTCATGCAGCAGACCTCCTCAGTAAATAGCTTGTATTTTTTCCAGTTCAGGTAATTTATGTCGTTTGAGCTGCAGTTGTCCCTCATCAACCTCATTTCTATCTTAGTACATACAGTGATGCTCATTAAGCAGGGGATGATAAAGGAAGAATAACAGCTAATGCATCTTGCAGTCCATCATGTAGCTGTTGGGGACCACAAGAGAAACTGCCATGGAGGAGGAGGATGAGGAGCTGCCACTGCAATAGGAAGAGGTGGAGGAGGAAGAGGATGATGATGACAATGGCACCAGCCAAGACACCAAATCATCTCAGCGGGGGGTGGTGGAGCCCGAAAGAACTGGCTTCTCAAACACTTTGTCCAGAATGGTAACCTGTATGCTCGCTTGCTTTCGTAGTAACAGGCATATAATTGACATCAAGCAGTTCAATGATTACTGGATAGCCATGCTTTTAGACCCTACATATCAAAGCAAAATGGGGGAATGTGTTCCTCCCTCTGAAAGGGATATTGATATTTTTGTTCGGGGCATAAATGCTTGCTAGGGATACTAAGGTATGACCAATCTTCCCTTTAGCAAAAATTTATCTTCCCTCTATATCTGAGAGCATTAAAGTGGGTTCAAAGGGTATGTGTTTGGCTATTGCTATGCTAACTCCTCTAGCCGCTTTTTTGTATGTGGAATGAAACCATTTGTTATAGTGTGTGTGTGGTAAGTTAGGGATTCTATTAGTTTTTAACCGCCTCCGGACCGCCTAACACAGGATCACGTTCCGGAGGCGGCAGCTCTGCGCACAGTCACGCATATATGCGTCATCTCGCGAGACGCGAGATTTCATGTGAACGCGCGCGTGCGCGCGTTCACAGGATCGGAAGGTAAGCGAGTGGATCTCCAGCCTGCCAGCGGCGATCATTCGCTGGCAGGCTGGAGATGCGATTTTTTTTTAACCCCTAACAGGTATATTAGACGCTGTTTTGATAACAGCGTCTAATATACCTGCTACCTGGTCCTCTGGTGGTCCCTTTTGCTTGTATCGACCACCAGAGGACACAGGTAGCTCAGTAATAAGTAGCACCAAACACCACTACACTACACCCCCCCTGTCACTTATTAACCCCTTATTAAACCCTGATCACCCCGAATAGACTCCCTGATCACCCCCCTGTCATTGATCACCCCCCTGTAAGGCTCCATTCAGACATTCGTATGATTTTTACGGATCCACGGATACATGGATCGGATCCGCCAAACACATACGGACGTCTGAATGGAGCCTTACAGGGGGGTGATCAATGACAGGGGGGTGATCACCCATATAGACTCCCTGATCACCCCCCTGTCATTGATCACCCCCCTGTAAGGCTCCATTCAGACGTCCGTAAGATTTTTACGGATCCACGGATACATGGATCGGATCCGCAAAACACATACGGGCGTCTGAATGGAGCCTTACAGGGGGGTGATCAATGACAGGGGGGTGATCACCCATATAGACTCCCTGATCACCCCCCTGTCATTGATCACCCCCCTGTCATTGATTACCCCCCTATAAGGCTCCATTCAGACGTCCGTATTTTTTTTATGGATCCACGGATACATGGATCGGATCCGCAAAACACATACGGACGTCTGAATGGAGCCTTACAGGGGGGTGATCAATGACAGGGGGGTGATCACCCCATATAGACTCCCTGATCACCCAACTGTCATTGATCACCCCCTGTCATTGATCGCCCCCCTGTAAGGCTCCATTCAGACATTTGTTTGGCCCAAGTGAGCAGAAATTGCGCCATGCCCCTCATTGAATACCTTGGGGTGTCTTCTTTCCAAAATGGGGTCACATGTGGGGTATTTATACTGCACTGGCATTTTAGGGGCCCGAAAGCACGAGAAGAAGTCTGGGATCCAAATGTCTAAAAATGCCCTCCTAAAAGGAATTTGGGCCCCTTTGCGCATCTAGGCTGCAAAAAAGTGTCACACATGTGGTATCGCCGTACTCAGGAGAAGTTGGGAAATGTGTTATGGGGTGTCATTTTACATATACCCATGCTGGGTGAGATAAATATCTTGGTCAAATGCCAACTTTGTATAAAACAAATGGGAAAAGTTGTCTTTTGCCGAGATATTTCTCTCACCCAGCATGGGTATATGTAAAAAGACACCCAAAAACACATTGCCCAACTTCTCCTGAGTACGGCGATACCAGATGTGTGACACTTTTTTGCAGCCTAGGTGGGCAAAGAAGCCCACATTCCAAAGAGCACCTTTAGGATTTCACAGGTCATTTTTTACACATTTTGATTTCAAACTACTCACCACACATTAGGGCCCCTAGAATGCCAGGGCAGTATAACTACCCCACAATTGACCCCATTTTGGCAAAAGACAACTTTTCCCATTTTTTTATACAAAGTTGGCATTTGACCAAGATATTTCTCTCACCCAGCATGGGTATATGTAAAATGACACCCCAAAACACATTGCCCAACTTCTCCTGAGTACGGCGATACCAGATGTGTGACACTTTTTTGCAGCCTAGGTGGGCAAAGGGGCCCACATTCCAAAGAGCACCTTTCGGATTTCACAGACCATTTTTTACAGATTTTGATTTCAAACTACTTTGCACGCATTAGGGCCCCTAAATTTCCAGTGCAGTATAACTACCCCACAAGTGACCCCATTTTGGAAAGAAGACACCCCAAGGTATTCCGTGAGGGGCATGGCGAGTTCCTAGAATTTTTTATTTTTTGTCACAAGTTAGTGGAATATGAGACTTTGTAAAAAAAAAAAAATCATCATTTTCCGCTAACTTATGACAAAAAATAAAAAGTTTTATGAACTCACTATGCCCATCAGTGAATACCTTAGGGTGTCTACTTTACGAAATGGGGTCATTTGTGGGGCGTTTGTACTGTTTGGGCATTGTAGAACCTCAGGAAACATGACAGGTGCTCAGAATGTCAGAGCTGCTTCAAAAAGCGGAAATTCACATTTTTGTACCATAGTTTGTAAACGCTATAACTTTTACCCAAACCATTTATTTTTTTACCCAAACATTTATTTTTTTATCAAAGACATGTAAAACAATAAATTTTGAGAAAAATTTATATATGGATGTTGTTTTTTTGAAAAATTTTACAACTGAAAGTGAAAAATGTCATTGTTTTGCAAAAAAATCGTTAAATTTCAATTAATAACATAAAAGTAAAAATGTCAGCAGTAATGAAATACCACCAAATGAAAGCTCTATTAGTGAGAAGAAAAGGAGGTAAAATTCATTTGGGTGGTAAGTTGGTAAGCATGACCGAGCAATAAACGGTGAAAGTAGTGTAGTGCAGAAGTGTAAAAAGTGGCCTGGTCATTAAGGGTGTTTAAGCTAAGGGGGCTGAGGTGGTTAAGTGGGTCTCCTGAAGAAAGCAAATATCTGATTTGCTGTTCCTCAAGAGAGAAAGTACCTGAGACCTCTTTTGAGGTGAGTTGAAGCCTCTGACATTAAAGGAAGTTGTAGTTACGTTTGCCATGGTACTGGTGTTTGTACAGGTACGCAGTCATCTGAGTAGAAACTCCCGGGAACAACCTGTGACAAACTATACACAAAAGAAACAGCAACAGAGTCAGTAAATTTCTGACTTATCAACAATGGTAGGTCCTGCTAAATGTAATTTTGTTTTAAGGAGGACCTGTTTTCTCTGCATGATAGAATGCGTCCGGTATGTTGGTCGCTGTTCCTCATGCAGAAAGGATATGCAGGGACAGAGAATCAAAAGCGATTCCTGATCTGGCACCGCAGACCCATGCTTAATAGAAGAAAAGGCATGCTATCTATAAATGTATTATTAAGTACAATTCAGGGTATTATAATTTTACAGATCCAACCATTAATGGTCGTCATGAGCCTGAGTGGGAGGGGTGAGGGGGGGGGGGGTAAAAGGGGGAAGGGTAGGGTTGCCTTCTTAATGGCGGGGCAGTATTTGTCATTCAGTATGACCAAAGTAGCTATTAACTGAGTGAGAGGTCATGGTATCTCTGAATCATAATACACTTTAAGCATGTCCTATGTATCTGGATATACAAGTATGTAAAGACACCCATAGATTTTTTGCCAATGATACTTATACGTACTGCAACCAGCGGATCCAGTTCGTATCTACAGATTGCAGACATAATCAATCATATAGCAATTTGCCATAGGAATATGTTTGATCCATGGCAAGATAGGAGGTATCAATTATAGATAAGAATTAAGAAATAAATAAAAGTAAATAATAGCAAGTGGTCGAGAGAATAACAACAGAAATGGTAGAATACAAGATATGAAATAGAAGGAGGGGATGGGGGGGGGGGGTAAAGGCCAAATCCATTAAAGTGAGAGGGGGTAAGAAGTGGAGACATAAAAAGAGAGAAAGAAATTAGAAATAAAGTTGAAAGACGAGAAATGAGATTGTAATATATATGCAATACTGCTTTTGATTCCCTGTAGGAAGAGGGAGATCAGCAGCGTATGGATGAGTAACTTCACTATTTAGAAGCACAATACGAATTCTTGATAGTATTCTCGGTAAGTGTTCCCTCCAGGGTCTGGATGACTTCTCATCTTCTACTGGATCTGGAATTCTTGTTCCTAGCAGGAGTCGACCACGGTTCCAGCCGTGGTAGTGGGGCCAACTGCTTAGTAGAGCTGTCCATAGGCATCCAAGAGTCCACTGGTATAGGGTCAGTGTTGAGGTGGTTCCATGCTTCAGGTAAGTCCGATGGGGTTCGGATCGTGCAGCGTCTGCCATCTTTGCTGAATGTGAGCCCGAAAGGAAAAAGACACCGATATAATATCTTCTGGTCTCGTAGATAATCAGTTAATTGTTTCAAAATCCTCCTTTTATACAGCGTAGACGGAGCTATGTCTTGATATAAGGAGATTCTCATACCCTCGTATCGTAGCTCCTTCCTCTCTCCCATCGCTTGAAGCAGGGCTGTGGTGCTTCTAAAGCTAAGTAGGCCGCAAATAACATCACGCGGCGGCTCGCCTTTCTTTGGGACAGGGCGCAGGGATCTGTGGATCCTTTCAATGATAATGTCCTGAGCTTTGTCTGCACCCAGTATGTCAGTAAATAATTGCTCAGCAACAGCTTGTAGATCCGCAGCACCCACTGTTTCTGGTAATTCTTTAAATCGGACATTTTTTCTTCTGCTCTGATTCTCCTGGTCCTCGATTAGCAATAAAGCATTATTGAGTGATTTGGATTGTACATCCAGGAGATCGGATGCAGCATACACCCGGTCAGTCAATAGGCTCTGGTTCCCTTCCAGGGATTCAACTCTATGGCCTAGGGATTTCACATCTTCCCTCATGTTTCTCACCTCCTGTAGCAGCGGTGCCATTGCTTGAGCCAAAGAGTCCTTAAGGAAGGATCTCGTGAGGATGGTGTTGTTGTCATCAGACTGTAAGGTGTCGACCTCCTCTCTTCCTCCCTCGGCTCCCGCATACTCCTCTCCGCCCTCCTCCTCCGAGTCCGGTAGCGAGGGCTGCGGCGCCATTTTGCTCAGACGCGCTGGTGAAAGCGCCAGCTTCTTTCTTATAAAACGGTCCATCTCCGACTGCCCCTTTTTATGTTTAGGGGTTGCCTGATGATCTCTGGGTTTATCTCTCTTGATCTTGACCATATTTATCTGGTTTTGGGTGTCTTTTTGCGATAAAGCACAGGTCTAGACGGCAGGAGCTCTGTCTCAGACCTCCATAACGCTCTGCGGTCAGGCTCCACCCCTTTTTGTCTTTTTTTTTTAACACAGTGCACATCAGGTGATCATCCCTTCCTTCTTCTAGTTTGTGGGCCAATGATAAGGCTTTGTCATAGCTTAGCAACATCCCTAGCAACCAATAGAAAAGTTACCTACCCCACGCTGGCATTTCATGCGCACTACGAAAATATTATATTGCTGATTTTCGCAATCAAGAATACAATCTCGAATTCGCAAATTCACGAATATATGACAAATATTCTACAAAACATTCACAAAATATCACAAATTTGATTATTGCCGCTGCCGCTCATCACTAGTTATTACCGGGATACTTTGTGTACACAGCTTGCCGTGTCTGAAAGGGAGGTCCCTCTCCAACCCCTTCAGAGTCACTCATCTACTGCTGCCATAAGCAGCAGAAGCCACAGCAGCAGAAGCCAGGTCAGTCTCCTCAGCATGATGAAGCAGTTATTTCATGTGCCGCTCCAGGCTGAGGCTAGTCAGCAAGCCGAGACCTTCCACCAAAACACACAGATTTAGGCCTTCTTACACTCTGGCCTGTGTCTGGCACATGTCCTGTTCCCTGACCCCATTCATTTCTGGGCAGACAGACTAGAACATATGGTGTTACACAGAGGTTTTTCAGCACTGCAGGGGACGTAGTGACAACAAAATGAAGAAAGTTGTCCCCCGCCTGTGTTTAAAACATAACTTTTGTCAAAATTAACCAGGCCCGTGTACAGGAGGATTTTTACACTCCTCTGGCTAAGGCCAATAAATAGATCTGGCCTTGGTGACGGTGTCTCATCTTGCTACAGTTGCTGCCTGCATGCCTGTCATCCTTTCCTGTGTACCATCATGTTGCCTTTCTACCTCATGTTCCATATGGCTGCTTTCCTCCATCATGCCACTGCCACCTTTATGCCACAGCTGTTGGCTGCCTTTCATCATGTTCCGTATGGCTGCTGCTGCCTCCATCATGCTGCTGTCTGCCTGCCAACATGTACCATATTTCTGATGCTGCCGCCACCCCTTCAGCTGCTCCTCCTCATTGCTAATCCCCAACTGTCACTACTATTAATACTTCTACCGCTTCTGTTACTACTTTTTATAGTACTATTACCCATAGACAGTTGATCTACTGCCTTGTATGTTCCATGCTATGCTGCCGCTTCTATTACGGACAGCTGCTTCTAATACCCTACCCTTTCCACATCCGCACTGTACTGCTGCTGCTCCCAATAATAAGGGACAATTTTAAATGCTCTTTCAGAATGATCCAGTTTTCCTTCTGACAATTAACACTTGTGCGTGTCATATGGGCAGACATTGTGACCTCAAAAAGGCTACTTTCACACTTGCGTTTGGAGCGGATCCGTCTGGTGTCTGTACAGACGGATCAGCTCCTATAATTCAAACGCTTGCATCCGTTCAGAACGGATCCGTTTGCATAACTGTTTTTTTCAGATCTGATTTTTCACTTTGTGAAAACTCTGATCCAACAGTATATTCTAACACAGAGGCGTTCCCATGGTGATGGGGACACTTCAAGTTAGAATATACTAAAAGAACTGTGTACATGACTGCCCCCTGTTTTTAACTCATTGGTGGCCAGTGCGTCCGTCCCCCCTCCCTCCCCCCCCCCCCGTTTTTAACTCATTGGTGGCCAGTGCGGCTGCCCCTACCTCCCCCCCTAATTAAAATGACTGACCCCCCATCATTGGTGGCAGAGGAGAGTTCCGATCAGAGTCCCAGTTTAATCACTGGGACTCCGATCGGTAACCATGGAAACCAGGACGCTACTGCAGTCCTGGTTGCCATGGTTACTTAGCAATATTAGAAGCATCATACTTACCTGCTGCGCTGTCTGTGACCGGCCGTGTTATATCCAAATAATATACTTTCTATAGAGTGCATTTGGTTAGTGCAGCATTTGTTTGCGGTTTTTCTGTGTCACCTCAGCTACAGATAGTGATAAACGAAATTGGAACAAATAATTTCTACTGGTATGATATACCAGTTGCCAGCAAAAAAAGTGATTGAAGAAGGGGTGTAATATGCATTCTTCCACAAATACTGCTCTTCTTTATAGGGACTTTTTTCACACTGCCTGTCATTTTGAAAATGACAGGCAGAGGATGAGGCAGGCCATTCCGCAGGGGTGGTAGGGGTCGGGCAGGTGCACCAGGCCGAAGCCTAAGTGGGAAGTTGCAGAAGGTGCATGCGATTACGTCAAAAGACGCACCAGACTTGGTTGAGTGGCTCACTCAACCTTCAGCTTCTGCACCTCCTTATCCTCTCTATCTGCACCTTATTCACTCTATGCTGTGTGCACCCCAAAGACACCACCACCACATCTCCTCCGCTCGAGTCAGAGGAATTATTTTTCCATCCATTGCAAGACCTTACCAATGTGCAGCTATTCTTGGCATCGGATCAGGAAGAGGAGGTAACAATGGCCGCCACCCAGCAGTCTGACGACAGTACCTAGATCAGCCAAAGGAGGGTGGTCCCCGCTGTTGCTGCCTACTCCAAGATATCTAATGTTAGCGGTGGTGAAGGGGACGATGATGATGTGTCTATGGACGTCACGTGGGTGCCCTCAAGAGAGGAAGAGGAGGTGAGTTCAGAGGGAGAGACGGAGCAGCAGATAGGGAGGAGAAGGAGGAGAAGCAGGCACAACTTACAGTGCAGGCACAAGGGCTCCCATCACCGAGCCCAGTGGGAGCAACACTGTTAGATTCCACAAAGACACACACCTGGTGCTCCATGTCCTGCCTCATCTCCTTCCACTTCTCCTCTTTCCTTCAATTTGTCCTCCACTTCACCTTCCACGTGCCATTGTTGCGTTCATCTGGCAAAAGGCAGGCTTCCGTTGCTCAAATGTTCGAGCGAAAAAGACGATGACGCCGGATAACCATCTTGCCCAACGGCTGACTGCCGGCTTGTCTGAACTGCTAGCCCACCAACTACTGCCATATAAATTGGTGGATTCAGAGGCTGTAATGACCAGCGTCACGCAAAGGGAGGGAAAAGGGAAGGCCCTGCCCAAGGGAGAGGGAAAGGTGGTGACCCCTGACTCACCTTGCGGCTGGCACCTGACTGCCCTGACGTCCCTAGACGGGTTCCTCACCCGTACGCCGATCACGTGCCTAAACCCTGGCTTTCCCTAAGATGAGCCCTAGGTAGTGAACAGGGCGGTGGGATCACTAGTCTGCACCACTGACACTAAGAGGAAAACACCAAGGAGAGGACAGACAATACAGACAAACATATAATCCCAGATGGGCGACAACATCAGACCACAAAGGCCCAACAGGGATCCGGAGGGTAACGTTCTGTAACAACAACCAGGGAACGCAGCAACACAGCTCCAGTGGGTCAGTATAGAAGTCCAGGCAGGAAGCTCTATATCTGGCAACCAGAGAAGTGGGAGAGGGAAATATAAGGAGGTTGGGAGTGCTGGACAAGGAACAGCTGAGGAGAAGGAGCTACGGATCCCTGAGTGAGCCAAAAAGGGTTGCAAAAGCAAACCCAGAAAGCTACCATAAAGAAACAGCCCTATCTTTCTACATAGAGCGCGCAGCCAACCGCTGCGACTTCCTGACCCCGGGTATAACGGAGTCAGGCGTGGTTCTTGACACCCTCATGACAGAGGCCTTTAGAAAATTTGTGGCCATTGGCACACCGCAATGGAAGGTCCCAGGAAGGAAATATTTCTCCAAGAAGGGCATCCTAGAGCTATATGGCCACTTTCAGTGGCAAGTGAATGTATCTCTGGCACACAGAGTCGATGCCAAGATACATATGACCACAGACACGTGGTGTCACTGCCTAGGCTGTGGTGGCAGTGTCTCAGCCTTCGGGCTGATCCCCAGGACATGGTTGCCACGCATGCCGTTGCCCGCAGTAACAGGTGGAGTGTGTGCTTGTTTGTGCTTTTCCCCTTTAAGTAGCTTCCATCCCTTGCCTGGTGTTGGAAGGGTTACTTCCCTTCCTAGTCTGTGAACACTGGGTGTGTCTCTGTGTGGGTGGGGCTACTTGGGGCTATTTAGCTCCTGCTGGATGCCAGAAGATGAGGGGTACTTCAGCCATGCGGTTTGGTATTATTCCAAGTGTCCACTGAGGGCCACCCTTGTGGTCATAAGTTATGTTAGACATTATTGTTCTTGTATTATTATATGTCTAGTGGTGTCTTTATCTTTATTGCTGCTTATGGTCCTGGGTTCCTGTGTAATGTGTGGTGTTGGCTGTGTCAGTTTCTGTTCTTGTGGACAGCAGCACTCGTGCATGGGTTCCAGGCTGTGTGTCTGTGGCAGGTATGTGTGATACTTGTCTACTTACCTGCCATTGCCATATGCTGTACATGTTCCCTTTTCCTTGCAGCTTGGCCAGTGAGACTTTGGTTCCTCCGTGATGTGGAGGAACAGGTCGTCTTACTCTGCTCTTAGTCCAGGGCCACCCTGAGGGCTGGTAGGGATATTAGGTTCCTGAGTATGAGCCTTCCTACCATCAGGGTTGGCTCATACGGCTAGGAGACAGGGTCAGAATTAGGGATGTGATAGGAGGTGCTCCCTGATTCCTGATTCCTGTCCTGGCCTAGCAGCTATCTTTCATATTGACATCCCACAGATTAGAGTTACCCCCACTCTGATCCGTGACACGTGGTCTAGCAAACTCGGGTAGGAAAGGTATGGTTAAAGCGATGCCGGCGGATTTACCCCTACTATGCCGCGATCCAAGCTGACCGCAACATAGAAATGGTGTGCGGTGAGTGAAGCAGCACATCGAGTCCTCGCGCTGCTGTGGCAGGGACCTGAGGCGTGACAAGGCAGACCAATGCCGTGCAAAGGCTGCCCAATGCCCTGGACGGCATCGGGACCTGCCTTCTACGGATGCCGAGGAGATCCAGCCTCAGGCTGGGTCTCCCAGGCAACCTGTTTGTGTACTACTCACTGTAGTACACGAACAGGCAATGCATTACAATTCAGATGTATTGTAATGCATTGCAGAGGGGATCAGACCCCCAAAAGTTGAAGTCCCAGAGTGGGACAGAAATAAAGTTAAAAAAAAGTGTATTGAATAAAAAAATAAAGTTTCAAGTAAAAAAAGAAAATGGCTCTTTCCCCTGATTTTATAATAATAAAAGAAAAAAAAATGACAAAACACACATATTAGGTATCACCGCTCCGTAACTAGTGGCTCTATAAATATATCATAAGATCCACCATGTCTGATAGACACAATAAAAAAATAAAATAAAAACTGTCAAAAAAACAATTTTTGTCACCTTACATCACTAAAAGTGCAACACCAAGAGATACAAAAGCGTATGCCCCCAAAAATAGTACCAATCTAACCATCACCTCATCTCTCAAAAAAAAAAATTTGTTTCAAAAATGCTTTTATTGTGTTTATAAAAATACCACATGACCTAACCCCTCCGGTGAACACCGTAAAAAAATAAACGATGTAAAAAAAAGCGATTTTTTTTTTTTGTCACCTTACATGACAAAAAGTGTAATAGCAAGCGATCAAAAAGTCATATGCCTCCCAAAATTGTACCAATCACAACGTCATCTCTTCCCGCAAAGAATTATACCATATCTAAGAGAATCGGCCCAGACTATGGTGACACTAAAACATGATTTATTTATTTTTGTTTCAAAAATGATATTGGTGTATAAAACTTAAATAAATTAAAAAAGTATACATATTAGGTATCGCCGCATCTGTATCAACCTTATCTATAAAAATACCACATTATTTAACCCATCAGGTGAAAAAACTGTGTAAAAAAGCCATTTTGTCACCTTACATCACAAAAAGTGTAATAGCAAGCGATCAAAAAGTCATATGCACCCCAAAATTTTACCAATCAAACCGTCATATCATACTTAAAAAAATTAGCCCCAACAAACAAAAATATTTGGTATTGACACGTTCGTAACAACCTGCTCTATAAAAATAGCTCATGATCTAACTGGTCAGATGAACGTTGTTAATAACAAAAAATAAAAACAGTGGCAAAGCAGCAATTTTTTTGTTACTTTGCCTTACAAAAAGTGTAACATAGAGCAATCAAAAATCATCTATACCCTAAAATAGTACCAACAAAACTGACAGCTTATCCCTTCGTTTTCAAAATAGGGTAACTCTTTGTAGCTTATACTCTAGGGGTGCATGAGGGGGTCTTCAAATGTGACATGGCAAGTTAAAATTATCCCAGTGAAATCTGCCCTCCAAAAACCATATGGTCGTTCCTTTCCTTCTGCGCCCTGCCGTGTGGCCATACAGCAGTTTTTGACCACATATGGGGTGTTTCTGTAAACTACAGAATCAGGGCAATAAATGATGAGTTTTGTTTGGCTGTTAACATTTGCTTTGTTAGCGAAGAAAAAATATTAAAATGGAAAATCTGCCAAAAAAGTGAAATTCTGAAATTCCATCTCCATTTTCCATTAATTCTTGTAGAACACCTAAAGGGTTAGCAAAGTTGGTAAAATCTGTTTTGAATACCTTGAGGGGTGTAGTTTCTAAAATGGGGTCACTTTTTGGGAGTTTCTACTCTAGGGGTGCATGAGGCGTTAAAATGTGACATGGTGTCAAAAAACCAGTCCAGCAAAATCTGCCTTCCAAAAACCGTATAGCATTTCTTTCTTTCTTCGCCCTGCCATGTGCCCTTACAGCAAATTATGACCACATATGCAGTGTGTTTGTAAACTACAGAATCAGAGCCATAAATATTGTTTTGTTTGACTGTTATTCCTTGCTTTGTAACTGGAAAAATGATTAAAATTGAAAATCTGCCAAAAAAGTGAAAATTTTGAAATATTATCTCTATTTTCCATTAATTTTTGTTGAACACCTAAAGGGTTAGTGAAGGCAAATGTGACTCCATCTTGTCTTCTCTATGATGTACAGAATTGTTATAATATCTCACCTACGCACTTCACATCCCCCTCCGCTGTGAGTTAGCTTCACTTATCTGTCTCAGGACAGATTCTGGGACACTCCCAGAATTAGAACAAATGTTCTAATTCACTCAGGGTCATTTGGCACAACTGTGTATATTCTTATATGTGACGTATTATATACCCATAAAAGGGATGTTCCAGTAGTATCTGTATGGGCGTCAATGTTTATTATTTATGATTGGTTTAACGCTGTTGTTGTGCAAACTTTTCTGCTGCCTATATGAGGCCAAGCAATAGGATAATAAAATTAGAGTATTTCTCAGTGACTGCCTGTGTGTGTGTCTGTTATTGCCAACTGAGAAACATCTCTCCTGACGTCAGTGTCTCAAACCAAGGTTGTCGTAGAGGTCCAGAAAGGTCAAAATCCTTTCAGTTTGGGGGCTCCGTCCGGGTTAGAGAAGGCCATCCTCGTGTCCGGTAAGAGAGACATCCCTTTTGTCCACTGCCCAGTCCGAGGGCACTGGCCACATCTCTACCCGTGAGTTTTTATTATGTATCCGGGATACATTGTTAAGCCTTAAAAATAAACTCAGACAGTTTATAATGAGTACTTGGAGTACTTTCATGAATAAGGCCGGCACTTGGAGTGCCACACGCGGAAAAAGATCTCAGGGAGATTTGTTTTGTGTCAGGGACACATCATAGGATCTTAGGATCCATTCCGTAAGTTGTTGTGTGTCAGGGACACACTATAGATTCTCCGGGAGATCTATTTACTTTAACAGTCTCAGGGACACTGACCTACCTTGGTTTGACGCATACCTATATTTAGAGTATAGGATGCAGTGCTAAGTGTTAAGATTAATCTGTTTGTGTGAGAGCTATTGTTCTGGTGGTAAGTGTAAGAACATATCTCACTGTAATATTATCACTCTGTCATTTGATGCATTTTTTTTTACTGTGGGTGGAGGAAAATCTAAGCGCGAGTTTCCCCCTCCCAACCAGGGACTGCAAGGCTGCAAATAGTGACAGTCTCCTTCCTAATCTCATGTTGATTGTAAAGCAGCGCATTTTCTCATGGACCTCAGACAAAATACAAGACTTTGAGAAACATTTATATGAGAAGGAGGCAGCGGGACGCTTTGAGATCAGGAAGATACAGATCCCCCACACATAGTTACAAAAGTTCAAGAGCCAACACCGTGAGTAAACAGCCAAGACATTTCTCAGTTGCTCTCAGCCATCTACTGCAGAAGCTGTCTGTTTCAGCGTGATAGACTTGAAAAATGCTTTCTTCTCTATTCCGGTTGAGAAGGAGACCAGACTAATTTTGCTTTTTCCCTTTGAGGGACGTCAACTCACCTTGTGCAGGATGCACTAGGGATATACTGATTCACCTGTAGTGTACAGCATTGTCCTCCAAGTCAGTTTAAAACACTGGCACCCCCCCCTCCCCAGGGTTCTGTGCTCTTGCAATACGTGGATTATTTGTTATTGTGTAGTATGTCAGAGGAGGCCAATGTAACAGATGGTTTATCTTTGTTGAAATGGTTGTCTGAATGTGGACACAAGGTGTCACGCAAGAAAATGCAATGATGTAAACAGCAAGTTGAATACTTGGGCTTTGTTCTCACAAAGGGAGAAAGGAGAATCAGCACAGAAAGAGTCCAGTCTATCGCGGGCCTGGTCACCCCGCACTCCAAGAAAGAAATGTTATCTTTCCTTGGTATGATAAACTACTGCAGACAATGGATTCCTGATTGCTCCTACTATGCCAATGTAATGAGACAAGCCACTCTGGCAGACATGCCAGATCTCATCAGGTGGTCTGAGGAAATGTTTAATGCATTTGATTATTTGAAATGTTCTTTAAGGACAAGTCCAGGTTTGGGCCCCCCTGACTACAAACTCACATTCCACGTATATGCTCGACAAAATTGTAAAACCAATGCGGGTGTGCTGACACAGTATCACGGAGGCAAGTTACGTCCTTGTGCTTTTTTCTCAAAGGTGGTTCTGGCATCCGTCCAAGGAATGCCGGCCTGTCTGAGATCTCTTGCAGCCTGTGCTATGATTGCTGAGCTTGCAACGCCACTCACAATGAGACATGAGACTATCCTGTACACCACACATGATGTAGTAGGCCTTCTCAAAGGCATGCACACACAGCACATGTCTGCACAAAGACTATCTGGATGGGAGGTTCTACTCCTCAGCAATCCCTCCCTCCAAATCAAATATGCAACACACACCTCAGGTCCAGCACCTATCTTGAATGCCCTATTAGGACTTGAGGATCACTTGACAGAGGCACATGATTGTATACATGCCATACAACATGACACAGATATTGTCCTGGAAGCCAGACCCATCACATACCAATCTGCACAAGCAGCAGAATTAATTGCACTCACAAGAGCATGCATACTACATGAAGGCAAGCTAGTCACCATATACACTGACAGCAGGTACGCACATGAAGTGGTCTGGGACCACGGGGTCATTTGGCAAAGGAGATGATTCATTGCAGCTGATGGTAAGCACATCTCACATTCACAACTTGTCATACAACTTTTAGAAGCCATAAGATCTCCCTGACAGATTGCAATTGTCCACTGAAGGGCGCATACTGGTGGTAAAGATCATGTGTCCCAAGGCAAAGCCCTGGCAGATGTGGAGGCCAAGAAGGCTGCACTGATGGCCCCGGCCACATTGCAGATGGTGAAATTAGTACCTCCTTTACTTGAGTTAACTCAGATGCTTGTGGATCTCCAGTCCTCAGCTACTGACGATGAAATGGCCAATTGGTGTTATCCAATCTTGCAGAAGAATCCTAGGACAGGATTATTCTGCAAAGAGGAAGAAACATGCATACCACAGCACAGCTCCCCTCTGTTCATTGCACATTTTCATGGATTAGGACACAACAGCATTCAAACAACACACATGCTGCTAGCACAGAATTTCTATATTTCAGGCATTAAACAGTTAGTGTCAGATTATGTGGGAAGGTGTATCACATGTTTGAGGAACAACCCAAACACCAATGTAACCAGATTGATTAAAGCCCTAAGTGAAATTGAGGAAAAAGTTGCTTGTAAGTCTCCTTGTCTTCCACAGGAACCAACTGACCAATTCCAAGTGGGAGATATCATGCTGATAAAGAAATTAAAGAAAGGAAAATTCACAGGAGACTGCACCTATGGACCACCGACTACAGTGGTAGCCGTGACCCGCACAGCAGTACTCACGGAAGAAGCACCTACTTGGATCCACGCCACCAGAGTGAAACTGGTAAAGGAGGCACCCTAAAAGGAGGTGATAACAGGGACAGACAGTCCTGAATTTGAAAAAGGACAAAGTAAGGTACTAACGGGATCAGACAGCTCTGACCTCGAAAAAGGACAAAGTAAGGTACTAACGGGGACAGACAGCTCTGACCTCGAAAAAGGACAAAGTGAGGTACTAACGGGAGCAGACAGCTCTGACCTTGAAAAAGGACAAAGTGAGGTACTAACGGGAGCAGACAGCTCTGACCTCGAAAAAGGACATAGTGAGGTACTAACGGGAGCAGACAGCTCTGACCTTCACCAGGAGGCACTCCCTCAATTCTGGAAGATGGCACAGATGGTCCACTTGGACTGTGGGATTACTGACGATCCTAATGACTCTGCCGGAGGATAACAAAGCTGAAGTTGCTATAACTCAGAAAGGTGGAATCACTACCTTCTGGTACAATTCCCCCAGTACTCACGTTGCAACTTACTCCTTCAGTGTAATGAAGTGCAGTCCTTGCACGAGATACGGCAACCACTATAAGAATGGACATACCCTCAGAAACAAACAAACCCCCTCAAACCCTGTATCTTAACTTTTGACAATATGAGAGCAATATCTGACCCAACATATGAGGAGGCTCTTACAGCAGAAACTGGGTTCTCTGATGCCGACCTATGGTTAGAATGGATGAAGTACAGCGCTGCTTCAGTAAATAAAAGTAATTGTTATATATGTGGGACCGCTAAGCCTCACCTAGGTACTGTACCCTTAATTTTGCCCTCCAGTGTTGAGTAATGTTTTTTGCAATTATTCTCAAATTCATCTAGTAACCAGTCTGCATGTGAAGAATGGAAGCAAAAATACTCACTCCTCATAAAAACTCCCCGCCCTGGTGCAGGTATACATATCTATCCTGGTAACTATACCTGCCACAGAGGGGGAGATCACGGACGATCCCTGGGTAATTTCACTGAAAGATACTGTGCAACTTACAGTGAAACAGATACCTCCCTCACACAGAATCAAGTATACTCGATTGGAGATGTATATTGGATCTGTGGGGATGGAAATATAAGATCTAGACTAGAGGGTTCCTGGAAAGGTGAATGTGCCCTTGCTAAAGCCATCATGAACATACACATCTTCACTGAAAATGAAAAAGACACCAACACACATATACGCAACCGTCATGCCCTCCCAAAAGGTAGCTTCGACCCACACGTATATATTGATGCAATCAGGGTTCTAAGAGGGGTCCCTGATGAATTCAAGGCCAGAGGTCAGGTGGCAGCAGGATTTGAATCCATAATTCCACACATAACAATCAACAAAAATGTAGACTGGATCAACTATATTTACTATAATCAACAAAGGTTTGTAAACTATACCAGGGACGCCTTACAGGGTGTAGCAGAAGAGTTACATGCAGATTCCATTATGACATTTCAAAACCGCATGGCACTCGATATGATACTTGCAGAAAGAGGTGGTGTCTGTAAGGTATTGTCCAACAACACCGGCCCTAATGGTAAGGTCGCACTGGCAATAAAACTCGAGGATTTATCATTCGAGTTCAAAAGAAACTCAGGTATCGATAACCCTTGGGATCAGTATTTTGTCTGGTTCACTGCCTGGAAACAGGCACTTGTACAGTTGGGAATTATTATCCTGATAATTATTATAGTAATAGCAATAGTTGCAATATGTATCATACCATGTGTACGGAAACTGATAATAAAAGGAGTATCAAATATGTCATTTTATGAAACTCTGCTGCCTAATCCTGAAGACAACTCACATGAAGGATATAGAAAATATCTGGTAGTATACAGGGAAAAGGGCAAGGGTAAGAACCATATTATCTAAGAAATGTGGTTCTAAAGAGGGGATTGAAGGCAAATGTGACTCCATCTTGTCTTCTCTATGATGTACAGAATTGTTATAATATCTCACCTACGCACTTCACATCCCCCCCCCCCCCCCGCAGTGAGTTAGCTTCACTTATCAGTCTCAGGACAGATTCTGGGAATCTCCCAGAATTAGAACAGATGTTCTAATTCACTCAGGGTCATTCGGCACAACAGCGTACGTTCTTATATGTGACGTATTACATACCCATTAAAGGGATGTTCCAGTGGTATCTGTATGGGCGTCAATGTTTATCATTTATGATTGGTTTAATGCTATTGTTATGCAAACTTTTCTGCTGCCTATATGAGGCCAAGCAATAGCATAATAAAATTAGAGTATTTCTCAGTGACTGCCTGTGTGTGTGTCTGTTATTGCAGAGAAAAAAAGGGGGTCAGTCAGCACATCCCAAAGCGCAGGGGTAAGTTGCTATGGCTGAGAACAAGACTGTTAAACAAAACAAGGAATGCAACAGCTCACTGCAAACCAAATAAAGTACAAAATTGCATCATAATATCAAATGCTGAACTAATAAGTTAGAGATATTTGGCAAATCGTTTTGTACAAAATTATTTGAGCCCGTCTGCCGACCGTCAAGGCAATCTCTAGTTAGACGGGTTCCTAACACTAAATATATCTGTTATGTGCCATAGCAGCTATCATACAATTCAGAAAGTGCAGGTTCCACTTACATGCTGGATCCGCCTGAATTTCTGTCATTTTCGGTGCCAAAATGGCCTCCACTATATCCAGGGAAAGCAGTCACCAGCATGCATGCCGGGCCCACTCCACACCACCCCCGGCGCCACATGGTCACCAAGGACTGCAATGAGAGTCCACACACTATCTCTCTCCTGGTGCCATGCGGCTTCAGTGAGTGATGGGGAGTGGGCCAGGCTATATACTAACACTAATTAAAATCAACCTGTGGGACAAACGAGCTGGTCAGGAGTGCACGACTAAAGAGGCAGCCACACCTCCAGCACAAACTGCAGAGAAAAAAAGGGGGTCAGTCAGCACATCCCAAAGCGCAGGGGCACGTTGCTATGGCTGAGAACAAGACTGTTAAACAAAACAAGGAATGCAACAGCTCACTGCAAACCAAATAAAGTACAAAATTGCATCATAATATCAAATGCTGAACTAATAAGTTAGAGATATTTGGCAAATCGTTTTGTACAAAATTATTTGAGCCCGTCTGCCGACCGTCAAGGCAATCTCTAGTTAGTGTTTGTGTTTGTGTCTGTTATTGCCAACTGAGAAACATCTCTCCTGACGTCAGTGTCTCAAGCCAAGGTTGTCGTAGAGGTCCAGAAAAGTCCAAATCCTTTCAGTTAGCAAAGTTTGTAAAATCAGTTTTGAATACCTTGAGGGGTGTAGTTTCTAGAATGGGGTCACTTTTTTGGAGTTTCTACTCTAGGGGTGCATCAGGGGGGGTTCAAATGGGTCATGGTGTCAAAAAATCAGTCCAGCAAAATCTGCCTTCCAAAAACCATATGGCATTCATTTCCTTATGCCTGCCGTGTGCCCGTACAGCAGTTTACGACCAGATATGGGGTATTTCAGCAAACTACAGAATCAAAGCCATAAATATTGAGTTTTGTTTGCCCGTTGACCCTTGCTTTGTAACTGGAAAAAATGGAAAATCTGCCAAAAAAGTGAAATTTTGAAATGTTATCTCTATTTTCCATTAATTTTTGTTGAACACCTAAAGGGTTAGCAAAGTTTGTAAAAATCAGTTTTGAATACCTTGAGGGGTGTAGTTTCTATAACGGGGTCATTTTTGGGTGGTTTCTATTATGTAAGCCTCACAAAGTGACTTCAGACCTGAACTGGTCCTTAAAAAGTGGTTTTTTGAAAATTTCTGAAAAATTTCAAGAATTGCTTCTAAACCTCTAAGCCATCCCCAAAAAATAAAATGTAATTCCCAAAATGATCCAAACATGAAGTAGACATATGGGGAATGTAAAGTAATAACTATTTTTGTAGGTATTACTATGTATTATAGAAGTAGAGAAATTGAAACTTGGAAACTTGCAAATTTTTCACAATTTTTTTAAAAAAAAATGTAATAAATAAAACTGACTTTTTTTTTACTCCATTTTACCAGTGTCATGAAGTACAGTATATGATGAAAAAAAAAAAAATCTCAGAATGGCCTGGATAAGTCAAAGCGTTTTAAAGTTATCACCACATAAAGTGACACTGGTCAGATTTGCAAAAAATGGCCTGGTCCTTAAGATGAAATATGACCTTAAGGGGTTAAACATATGTATTTGACCTATATTTGTACTGGCCTCCAGTAAAAGTGATATTCTTTGACCATCTAATATACCTCCAGCCACATACTTACTTGTTCTTTTATGTATGCTGAATGCATAATTTTTGGGACCTGTAGTAGACTGTACTGCTGGAAAATGTACAGGTCCTTCTAAAAAAATTAGCATATTGTGATAAAGTTCATTATTTTCTGTAATGTACTGATAAACATTAGACTTTCATATATTTTAGATTCATTACACACCAACTGAAGTAGTTCAAGCCTTTTATTGTTTTAATATTGATGATTTTGGCATACAGCTCATGAAAACCCCAAATTCCTATCTAAAAAAATTAGCATATCATGAAAATGTTCTGTAAACGAGCTATTAACCTAATCATCTGAATCAACTAATTAATTCTAAACACCTGCAAAAGATTCCTGAGGCTTTTAAAAACTCCCAGCCTGGTTCATTACTCAAAACCGCAATCATGGGTAAGACTGCCGACCTGACTGCTGTCCAGAAGGCCATCATTGACACCCTCAAGCAAGAGGGTAAGACACAGAAAGAATTTTCTGAACGAATAGGCTGTTCCCAGAGTGCTGTATCAAGGCACCTCAGTGGGAAGTCTGTGGGAAGGAAAAAGTGTGGCAGAAAACGCTGCACAACGAGAAGAGGTGACCGGACCCTGAGGAAGATTGTGGAGAAGGACCGATTCCAGACCTTGGGGGACCTGCGGAAGCAGTGGACTGAGTCTGGAGTAGAAACATCCAGAGCCACCGTGTACAGGCGTGTGCAGGAAATGGGCTACAGGTGCTGCATTCCCCAGGTCAAGCCACTTTTGAACCAGAAACAGTGGCAGAAGCGCCTGACCTGGGCTACAGAGAAGCAGCACTGGACTGTTGCTCAGTGGTCCAAAGTGCTTTTTTCGGATGAAAGCAAATTTTGCATGTCATTCGGAAATCAAGGTGCCAGAGTCTGGAGGAAGACTGGGGAGAGGGAAATGCCAAAATGCCTGAAGTCCAGTGTCAAGTACCCACAGTTAGTGATGGTCTGGGGTGCCATGTCAGCTGCTGGTGTTGGTCCACTGTGTTTTATCAAGGGCAGGGTCAATGCAGCTAGCTATCAGGAGATTTTTCAGCACGACCTGGCACCTGCTCACAGTGCCAAAACCACTGGTAAATGGTTTACTGACCATGGTATCACTGTGCTCAATTGGCCTGCCAACTCTCCTGACCTGAACCCCATAGAGAATCTGTGGGATATTGGGAAGAGAAAGTTGAGAGACCCAACACTCTGGATGAGCTTAAGGCCGCTATCGAAGCATCCTGGGCCTCCATAACACCTCAGCAGTGCCACAGGCTGATTGCCTCCATGCCACGCCGCATTGAAGCAGTCATTTCTGCAAAAGGATTCCCGACCAAGTATTGAGTGCATAACTGAACATAATTATTTGAAGGTTGACTTTTTTTGTATTAAAAACACTTTTCTTTTATTGGTCGGATGAAATATGCTAATTTTTTTAGATATGGAATTTGGGTTTTCATGAGCTGTATGCCAAAATCATCAATATTAAAACGATAAAAGGCTTGAACTACTTCAGTTGTGTGTAATGAATCTAAAATATATGAAAGTCTAATGTTTATCAGTACATTACAGAAAATAATGAACTTTATCACAATATGCTAATTTTTTTTAGAAGGACCTGTATATCCAAAGACTGTGTAATCTATCTCCAGCCACTTACTTGTTCTTTTATGTAAGCTAAATGCATCATTTTATGGGCCTGTAATACACTGGCCTGCTGGAAAATTGATATCCAATGACCGTGTAATATAACTTTAGCCACATACTTACTTGTTCTTTTATGCACCCTGAATGCATAATTTTTGGGGACTTGTAGTACACTGGCCTGCTGAAAAAATAATATCCAATGACCGTGTAATCTATCTCCAGCCACTTACTTGGTCTTTTATGTATGCTGAATGCATAATTTCTGGGACCTGTAGTAGACTGGCCTGCTGGAAAATTGATATCCAAAGACTGTGTAATCTATCTCCAGCCACCTACTTTCTTGTTCTTTTATATCTGCTGAATGAACAATTGTTGCGGCCTCGGAGGAATTCAACACCAGTGACGAGCACGTGTTATTGAATATCAACTATTATCATATTATCATTTGTTTTTTTTCAAGAGGAGGGATTTTGTTAGCCATGTTTTTAATCCAATTTTATATTTTTAGTTCTTTTAAACATATGTATTTGACCTGTATTTGTACTGGCCCTCTGTAAAATTGATATCCATTGACCGTGTAATATAACTCCGGCCACATAATCACTTGATCTTTTATGTCATGTGAATGCCTAATGTTTGGGGCCCATAGTACAGTGGCCTACAGTAAAATTTGTATCTATTGACCGCTTAATGTACCTCGAGCCACATAATCAGAATTTCTTTTATGTCAAGTGAATGCCTAATTTTTAAGGCCCGTACTCCTGTGGCCTAAAATAACATTTTCTAAGCTCCAACAGGGCACATTTCAGAATTTCCCTTTAAAATACATTAAAATGTCCCCTGATTAAGATACATATTTTGTCTTGGAATTTTTGTCATTTACCCCCCTCTAGTATGTCTCTGTCCATGTTGTGGGACTATTTGTACACTTCTACTAAGAATTTGGTGGCTGCAAATATGAGCTGAAGGTTTTTCAGATTTGCATGCCATAAAAGTGAATGTGGCCCGGCACAGAACTTACGGTTCGCAAACATTTGATCCCGTTCGCGCGATCGCGTTCACGAACCGTCCTGGCCGATGTTCATATATCACTATCAGCTTCCACAAAAAATTTATAGAGTTTTTCAATACACCTGCGTACACAAAATTACTGCTTGAGGGTTATATACCTGCTTTAACTAACAAATGATTGAGGCCTGCCATTTATCAGCTTCAACAAAATAGTAATAGAGGTTTTCCATATACCTGCGTCCACAAAATGACTGCTTGAGGGTGATATACCATAGAAACATAGAATGTGTTGGCAGATAAGATCCATTTGGCCCATCTAGTCTGCCCAATATACTGAATACTATGGATAGCCCCTGGCCCTATCTTTTATGAAGGATGGCCTTATGCCTATCCCATGCATGCTTAAACTCCTCCACTGTATTTGCAGCTACCACTTCTGCAGGAAGGCTATTCCATGCATCCACTACTCTCTCAGTAAAGTAATACTTCCTTATATTACTTTTAAACCTTTGCCCCTCTAATTTAAAACTGTGTCCTCTTGTAGCAGTTTTTCTTCTTTTAAATATTCTCCCCTCTTTTACCTTGTTGATTACCTTTATGTATTTAAAAGTTTCTATCATATCCCCTCTGTCTCGTCTTTCTTCCAAGCTATACATGTTAAGGTCCTTTAACCTTTCCTGGTAAGTTTTATCCTGCAATCCATGTACCAGTTTAGTAGCTTTTCTCTGAACTCTCTCCAAAGTATCAATATCCTTCTGGAGATATGGTCTCCAGTACTGAGCACAATACTCCAAATGAGGTCTCACTAGTGCTCTGTAGAGTGGCATGAGCACCTCCCTCTTTCTACTGGTAATTCCTCTCCCTATACACCCAAACATTCTGCTAGCATTTCCTGCTGCTCTATGACATTGTCTGCCTACCTTTAAGTCTCCTGTAATAATGACCCCTAAATCCCTTTCCTCAGATACTGAGGTTAGGACTGTATCACTGATTTTATATTCTGCTCTTGGGTTTTTACGCCCCAGGTGCATTATCTTGCACTTATCAACATTAAATTATTGTTGTCAGATTTTTGATCATTCCTCTAGTTTTCCAAAATCATTTTCCATTTGGTGTATCCCTCCAGGAACATCAACCCTGTTACAAATCTTTGTGTCATCAGAAAAAAGACACACCTTACCATCGAGGCCTTCTGCAATTTTGCTGATAAAGACAATATGGGTCCCAGAACATATCCCTGAGGTACCCCACTGGTAACAATACTATGGTCTGAATATACACCATTGACTACAACCCTTTGTTGTCTGTCCCTCAGCCACTGCCTAATCCATTCAACAATATGGGAGTCCAAGCCCAAAGACTGCAATTTATTGATAAGCCTTCTATGTGGGACAGTATCAAAAGCCTTACTAAAGTCTAGATAAGCGATGTCTCCTCCACCTCCGCCATCTATTATTTTAGTTACCCAATCAAAAAAATCAATAAGATTAGTTTGACATGATCTCCCTGAAGTAAACCCATGCTGTTTTTCATCTTTCAATTCATGGGATTTTAGATGTTCCACAATCCTCTCCTTAAGTCGGATTTCCATTAATTGCCCCACTATTGATGTCAGGCTTACTGGCCTATAGTTGCCCGATTCCTCCCTACTACCTTTCTTGTGAATGGGAACATTTGCTAATTTCCAATCTTCTGGGACGACTCCTGTTGCCAGTGATTGGTTAAATAAATCTGTTAATGGTTTTGCTAGTTCACCGCTGAGCTCTTTTAATAGCTTTGGGTGTATCCCATCAGGCCCCTGTGACTTATTTGTATTAATTTTAGACAGTTGACTTAGAACCTCTTCCTCTGTAAAGACACATGCATCAAAAGAATCATTAGTCTTCTTTCCTAACTGAGGCCCTTTTCCTTCATTTTCCTTTGTAAAAACTGAACAGAAGTATTTATTGAGGCAGTCAGCTAGTTCTTTATCTTCTTCCATATACCTTTCTTCTAGGGCTGCAGCTAACGATTATTTGAATAATCGATTAGTTGCCGATTAATTTCTACGATTAATCGATTAATCGAGAAAAACGACAAAATTACAAAACAGAGAGGTTTATATGATCTTACTTGAAAAATTATGTTCAAAGGCCATATTAAAACAAATTGTGGACGACACTATTATGGGGGATCTGTGGACGACACTATTATGGGGGATCTGTGGACGACACTATTATGGGGGATCTGTGGACGACACTATTATGGGGGATCTGTGGACGACACTATTATGGGGGATCTGTGGATGACACTATTATGGGGGATCTGTGGACGACACTATTATGGGGGATATGTGGACGACACTATTATGGGGGATCTGTGGACGACACTATTATGGGGGATCTGTGGACGACACTTATGGGGGATCTGTGGACGACACTATTATGGGGGATCTGTGGACGACACTTATGGGGGATCTGTGGACGACACTATTATGGGGGATCTGTGGACGACACTATTGTGGGGGATCTGTGGACAGCGCAGTTATGGAGAGGAGGATCTGTGGACGGCGTAGTTATGGAGAGGAGGATCTGTGGACGGCGTAGTTATGGAGAGGAGGATCTGTGGACGGCGTAGTTATGGAGAGGGGGATCTGTGGACGGCGTAGTTATGGAGAGGGGGATCTGTGGGTGCCGCAGTTATGGAGAGGGGGATCTGTGGGTGGCGTAGTTATGGAGAGGGGGATCTGTGGGTGGTGCAATTATGGAGAGGGGGATCTGTGGGTGGCGCAGTTATGGAGAGGGGGATCTGTGGGTGGCGCAGTTATGGAGAGGGGGATCTGTGGGCGGCGCAGTTATGGAGAGGGGTATCTGTGGGTGGCGCAGTTATGGAGAGGGGGATCTGTGGGCGGTGTAGTTATGGAGAGGGGCATCTGTGGGCGGCGTAGTTATGGAGAGGGGGATCTGTGGGTGGCGCAGTTATGGAGAGGGGGATCTGTGGGTGGCGCAGTTATGGAGAGGGAGATCTGTGGGCGGCGCAGTTATGGAGAGGGGGATCTGTGGGTGGCGCAGTTATGGAGAGGGGGATCTGTGGGTGGCGCAGTTATGGAGAGGGGGATCTCTGGGTGGCGCAGTTATGGAGAGGGGGATCTGTGGGTGGCGCTGTTATGGAGAGGGGGATATGTGCACTGTTATGGGCATAACAGTGCACAGATCCCTTTCCTCATAACAGTGCACAGATCCCCCTTCCCATAGCAGTGCCATACACAGACCCCCCTCCTCCCCATAGCAGTGCTATACACAGACCCCCCTCCCCATAGCAGTGCCATAGACAGATCCTACCCCCTCTCCATAGCAGTGCTATACACAGACCCCCCTCCCCATAGCAGTGCCATAGACAGATCCTCCCCCCTCCCCATAACAGCCCCGGCCCCGATGCTTATAAGTCGGACTAATCACTGCATCTTTATTTTACCTTTTTACAATGACGCTCCTGTAACAGCCAGGCAGAGCGGACGGTGGCGTAACGTCACTCACTCACGTGACGCACCTGCTCCGCCCACTTCATGAATGAAGTGGGCGGAGCAGGTGCGTCACGTGAGTGAGTGACGTTACGCCGCCGTCCGCTCTGCCTGGCTGTTACAGGAGCGTCATTGTAAAAAGGTAAAATAAAGATGCAGCGACCGCCCGCCCGCATAGCAACGGAATCGGCGATTATTCGATAACTGGATTCGTCGACAACGAATCCAGTTATCGAATATAATCGATTACATCGATTAATCGTTGCAGCCCTACTTCCTTCTTTTGTTTTTTATTTGGAAATTCCATGTTTTAGTTTCCTTTTTTCATTTATGTATCTGAAGAATGCCTTATCGCCTTTTTTTCCCTGACTGAGCTAATTTCTCTTCTGCCTGTGCTTTGGAAGCTCTTATAACTTGTTTGGCCTCTCTCTGCCTAATCATATAAATTTGTCTGTCATCCTCGTTTATTATTTTTTTTATAATTCCTAAATGCTATTTTTTTGTTTTTAATGATTTTGGCCACTTCTGCTGAGTACCACAGTGATCTCTTCCTATTTTTGCTTTTACTGACAAGCCTAATGCAATTTTCTGTTGCCTTCAATAGTGCCACTTTTAAGTAGTCCCATTTCTCCTGGACTCCAATGAAACTGTTCCAATCTGATATGGACTCGTATACCACTAATCTAATTTTAGAGATGTCAGTTTTTCTGAAATCTAAAACTTTTGCTTTTGTGTGGCGTGACTCAGTCACTGTACTTATAGTAAACCACACTGACTGGTGATCACTAGATCCCAAGCTTTCCCCTACAGTAATATCATATACCAAATACCCATTTGTAAATACTAAATCTAAAATGGCCTCCTTCCGGGTTGGCTCCTCAACTACTTGCTGTAGAGATAATCCTAGTAGGGAATTTAGAATATCTGTTCTCCTGGCAGAACTAGCTATTTTGGTTTTCCAGTTTACATCAGGAAGATTGAAGTCTCGCATAATGATAACTTCCCCCTTCAAGGTCATTTCCGCTATTTCCACAACTAGTAGATCATCTAATTATTTGACTTGGCTAGGTGGTCTATATATCACACCTACACGAGTTACCTTATGATTATCAAGCTGCAAGGTAACCCAAACTGACTCTAAATTGCTCTCGCTAACTTGTATCAAATTATATTTTATGCTATCTTTCACATACAGGGCCACCCCTCCCCCTTCTTGTCTTCTGTCTTTCCTGTATAGAGAGAACTCTGATATTGTTATATCCCAGACATTACTCCCATTACCAGCTTCATCTAACAACTGATTGAGGCCTGCCATATGTCAGCTTTCACAAAATAGTGATAAAGGTTTTCCATATACCTGCGTAAACAAAATTACTGCTTGAGGGTGATATACCAGCTTCAACTAACAACTGATTGAGGCCTGCCATATTTTAGCTTCCACAAAATAGTGATAGAGGTTTTCCATATATCTGTGTCCACAAAATTGCTGCTTGAAGGTGATATACCAGCTTCATTTAACAACTGATTGAGGCCTTACATATATCAATTTCCACAAAATAGTGATAGAGGTTTTCCATATGCGTGCGTCCACAAAATAACTGCTTAAAGGTAATATACCAGCTTCAACTAATAACTGATTAAGGCTTGCCATATATTAACTTCCATAAAATAATGATAGAGGTTTTCCATATACCTGCATCCTTAAAATTACTGCTTGAGGGTGATACAGGTCCTTCTCAAAAAATTTGCATATTGTGATAAAGTTCATTATTTTCTGTAATGTACTGATAAACATTAGACTTTCATATATTTTAGATTCATTACACACCAACTGAAGTAGTTCAAGCTTTTTATTGTTTTAATATTGATGATTTTGGCATACAGCTCATGAAAACCCAAATTTCCTATCTCAAAAAATTAGCATATTTCATCCGACCAATAAAAGAAAAGTGTTTTTAATACAAAAAAAGTCAACCTTCAAATAATTATGTTCAGTTATGCACTCAATACTTGGTCGGGAATCCTTTTGCAGAAATCACTGCTTCAATGTGGCGTGGCATGGAGGCAATCAGCCTGTGGCACTGCTGAGGTGTTATGGAGGCCCAGGATGCTTCGATAGCGGCCTTAAGCTCATCCAGAGTGTTGGGTCTTGCGTCTCTCAACTTTCTCTTCCCAATATCCCACAGATTCTCTATGGGGTTCAGGTCAGGAGAGTTGGCAGGCCAATTGAGCACAGTATTACCATGGTCAGTAAACCATTTACCAGTGGTTTTGGCACTGTGAGCAGGTGCCAGGTTATGCTGAAAAATGAAATCTTCATCTCCATAAAGCTTTTCAGCAGATGGAAGCATGAAGTGCTCCAAAATCTCCTGATAGCTAGCTGCATTGACCCTGCCCTTGATAAAACACAGTGGACCAACACCAGCAGCTGACATGGCACCCCAGACCATCACTGACTGTGGGTACTTGACACTGGACTTCAGGCATTTTGGCATTTCCCTCTCCCCAGTCTTCCTCCAGATTCTGGCACCTTGATTTCCGAATGACATGCAACAGTCCAGTGCTGCTTCTCTGTAGCCCAGGTCAGGCGCTTCTGCCGCTGTTTCTGGTTCAAAAGTGGCTTGACCTGGGGAATGCGGCACCTGTAGCCCATTTCCTGCACACGCCTGTACACGGTGGCTCTGGATGTTTCTACTCCAGACTCAGTCCACTGCTTCCGCAGGTCCCCCAAGGTCTGGAATCGGTCCTTCTCCACAATCTTCCTCAGGGTCCGGTCACCTCTTCTCGTTGTGCAGCGTTTTCTGCCACACTTTTTCCTTCCCACAGACTTCCCACTGAGGTGCCTTGATACAGCACTCTGGGAACAGCCTATTCGTTCAGAAATTTCTTTCTGTGTCTTACCCTCTTGCTTGAGGGTGTCAATGATGGCCTTCTGGACAGCAGTCAGGTCGGCAGTCTTACCCATGATTGCAGTTTTGAGTAATGAACCAGGCTGGGAGTTTTTAAAAGCCTCAGGAATCTTTTGCAGGTGTTTAGAGTTAATTAGTTGATTCAGATGATTAGGTTAATAGCTTGTTTAGAGAACCTTTTCATGATATGCTAATTTTTTGAGATAGGAATTTTGGGTTTTCATGAGCTGTATGCCAAAATCATTAATATTAAAACAATAAAAGGCTTGAACTACTTCAGTTGGTGTGTAATGAATCTAAACTATATGAAAGTCTAATGTTTATCAGTACATTACAGAAAATAATTAACTTTATCACAATATGCTAATTTTTTGAGAAGGACCTGTATACTAGCTTCAACTAACATTTACTAACAACTGATTGAGGCCTGCCATATATCAGCTTTCACAAAATAGTGATAGAGGTTTTCCATATACCTGAGTCCACATAATTACTTCTTGAGGGTGATATTCCAGCTTTAACTAACAACTGATTGAGGCCTGCCATATATCAGCTTACACAAATTAGTGATAGAGGTTTTCCATATTCCTGCGTCCACAAATTACTGCTTGATGATGATATATCAGCTTCAACTAACAACTGATTGAGGCCTGCCATATATCAGCATCCACAAAATAGTGATAGAGGTTTTCCATATACCTGTGTCCACAAAATTTCTGCTTGAGGGTGATTTACCAGCTTCAACTAACATCAACTAACAACTGATTGAGGCCTGCCATATATCAGCTTTCAAAAATTAGCGATAGAGATTTTCCATATTCCTGTTTCCACAAAATTACTTTTTGAGGGTGATATACCAGCTTCAACTAACAACTGATTGAGACCTTCCATATATCATCTTCCACAAAAAAGTGATAGAGGTTTTTAATATACCTGTGTCCACAAACTACAGATTGCGGGATTTGATATACTAGCTTAAACTAACAACCGATTGAGGCCTGCCATATATCAGCTTCCACAAAATAGTGATAGAGGTTTTCCATATACCTGCATCCACAAAATTACTGCTTGAGGGTGATATACCAGCTTCAACAAACAACTGATTGAGGCCTGCCATATATCAGCTTCCACAAATACTGCTCTTCTCTCAGGACTTTGGTACAGTTTTTTTTTTGAAAATGACATGCAGAGGAAGAGGCAGGCCATTCCGCAGGGTTGGTAGGGGTGGGGCAGGTGCACCAGGCCAGAGCCTAAGTGGTAAGTTGGAGAAGGTGCGTGCGATTATGTCAAAGGACGCACCAGAGGTGGCTGAGTGACTCACTGAGCCTTCCGCTTCTGCACCTCCTCATCCTCTGTATCTGCACCCTCCTCACTCTCTGCTGTGTGCACCCCCAAAGACACTATCACAACCACCACCACTATAGTCCCTCCACTCGAATCAGAGGAATTATTTCCATCCATACCCAGAGCTTACTGATGCGCAGCCACTCTTGGCATCGCATCAGAAAGAGGAGGTACATTATCAATGGCCGCCACCCAGCGGTCTGACGACAGTACCCAGATCAGCCCAAAAAGGGTGGTCCCCGCTGTTACTGCCCACTCCGAGATCTCTAATGTCAGTGGTGGTGAAGGTGATGATGATGACGTGTCGATGGACCTCACGTGGGTGCCCACAAAAGAGGAAGAGGAGGGGAGTTCAGAGGGAGAGATGGATCAGCATATAGGGAGGAGAAGAAGGAGAGGCAGGCAGAACTCTCAGTACGCAGGAGGCAATAAGTAGACTGCAAATGTATCTAGAGCGAGCCTTCCACCATGCATGGTCACATCTTGCGCTCCTAGGTTGCCAGCACATGGCTCTGCAGTGTGGGCATTCTTTAACATGTCAGCTGCTGACAATAGTGTTGCCATCTGCAGCCTGTGCTGTGAAAGCATAAGTTGCGGTAAGTCCAACATTCACCTAGGGGTGACAGCTTTAAGAAAGCACTTGGCCTCCCATCACCAACCCAGTGGGAGCAACACAGTCAGAACCTACAAAGCCACACTCCCGACCCTCCACGTCCTATCTCTTCTCCTCTCCTCTCTCCTCCCATTTGTCCTCCACTCCACCTTCCACCGTGCCATTGTCGTGTTCATCTGGCACAATGCAGGCTTCCGTGGCCCAAATGTTCAAGCATAAAAAAATGATGTCGGAACTGCTAGCTCGCCAACTACTGCCATATAAACTGGTGGAGCTGAAGGCCTTTGTATCTATTGGCACACCGCAATGGAAGATCCCCGTAAGGAAATAATTCTCCCATAAAGATATCCCTGAACTATATGGCCACGTTCAGCAGCAAGTTAATATTTCCCTGGCACACAGTGTCGGTGACAAGACACATCTGACCACAGACACGTGGTCTAGCAAACACGGGCAGAGAAGATACATAACTTGTACTGCCCACTGGGTGAAACTTCTGACGGCCATCAAGCAAGTAACCCGTGGCACCCATGTGGATTTGGTGCAGGCCGGCGCCCCTTTTCCTCCTATTCCATCCTCTGTCTCCTCTTCGACTGACTCCTCCTTTTCCACTGCTACCGCCTCTTCTGCTGCAACCCACAAGCTCCCCAGAAACAATTCAACATGCTAGCTAAGACGTTGCCATGCTGTGCTGCGGCTATTGTGCCTGGAAGTCAAGAGCCACACGGTCCTGCACCGCTTTCAACTCTGTGGTCACAGGCCAATCAGTGGCTAACCCCTCTCAATTTGACAGTTGGTAAAGTGGTGTGTGACAATGGTGCCAATCTGCTGAGCGTGCTGAAACAGGGCAAAATGACACACATGCCTTGCATCGCAGACATCCTGAACTTATTTGTGCAGCGATTCGTTGCCAAATACCCCGGGGTCCAGGATGTCTTGTGGCAGGCCAGGAAATTATCTAGCCATTTTAGAAAATATTATACGGCTATTGCTCACCTTGCTGACGTTCAGCGGCGACACCACTTGCCCGTCAGATGTCTGATTTGTGACTGCCCAACGCACTGGAACTTCACCTTGTATATGCTTGATAGACTGCTCCAACAGAAACGTGCCATTACCGACTACCTGTATGAACTCTGCGGCTGGACAGGTTCTGAAGAGCTTGGTTTCTTTTCACCGTGCCAGTGGCTGCTCATGCGCG
This sequence comes from Bufo gargarizans, assembly GCF_014858855.1. Lineage (NCBI taxonomy): Eukaryota > Metazoa > Chordata > Amphibia > Anura > Bufonidae > Bufo > Bufo gargarizans. Next base: position 55,510,267 of record NC_058083.1, on the reverse strand, counting down.
ATGCATACAGACTTCTGTGGCCATTTAATGAGATCACCAAACTGGTCAGTCGCAGCCAGGGCGCCATCAGTGACATTGTACCTTACGCCTTCTTTCTGGAGCGTGCATTGCATTGTGTCATTGATCAAGCCTTCGAGGAGCAGAAGCAGGAAGATGAGGAAGTCGCAATGGTGAATGAATTCCCAGGTGGGGCTACTCCATCTGAGACAATTCAGCACGAGTTTGAAGAGCAGTCAGAGGAGGATGGTGGCTGGGGGGAGGAGGAGAAGGAGGAGCAAAAAGAGCAGGCTTTAAACTTTTCGGGGATCCATGTGTCACGGCTAAGAATGGGGGAAATCCTCAGCCGTGCGGTGATGGAGGATGTCCAGTTGCTACTCGGCCAGGACCACAGAATTAGGGAGCAGGTCACCTCCTATTGCGTCCCTAACGATGACCCTGTCTCCTGTCTGTATGAGCCGACCTTGGTGGTAGGAGGGCTCATACGCTGGAACCTTATAGTCCCAACAAGTCCTCAAGTCGACCCTGAACTAGAGAACAGAGTAAGACAACCCACTCCTCCTAGGCACGGAGGAGCAGGAGTCTCACTGGCCAAGCAGCATGAAGATGGGGAACATAAACAGGACTATGGATAAGACAGGTGAAGCAAACAGTCCCACACAAACCTGTCTCAGCCTTGCTGACTGGAACCCGTGCTCAGAAAACGCTGTCCACACAACATAAGAGAAACAGCACACACATACGAACACTCAGGAACCAGGACATCCATAGCCGCACTAAAAAGCAAAGACATAGGACATCAACAACACATCACGGTAATAGAACCTATGACCGGAAGGGTGGCCCTTACAAGAAGATGGAAATCACAGGAGGCTGCTACAGCAAAGCATGACTGAAGCAACCTACTGAGCCATGCCAAAGTGAGAGGCTTTATAGGCCTAAGAGGCCACACCCAACGGTCAGACACACCCAGTGACTCACACACACTGGGGAGTTAACCCTTCCAGCACCAGGGAAGGGAAACACCAACATAAAAAGAAAGTGTCCAACACTAGAACACACTGTGGCTGTTGCCGCTGGCAATGACATGGGTGGCAACCGTGTCCTGGGAGTCAGCCCAAAGGCCGGGACACTGCCACCACATGTACACATCACCGAATGTTGCCACGGGCAACCACAGTGCAGGAAAGGTGTCAGTGCACACCACACAATACACAGAGTGCACACAGACAAACAATAGTGCATACATACACGCACACAAACTCCAAGGGAACCGCACACATACCTGTTGTCCGCGGCAACCCCACTTGAGGCAAACAACATCATGCCTCAAGCTGCGGTTGAAACAACAACCCAAACCGCGGGCAACTGTTTGCGGCTCCCAAGTAGTCACGGCCATAAACATGGTCGTGACACCCTGGTGTTGTCCGTGGCTGGGGGAGGCCACTTCCAATTTGGGGGCTTTTATGCTCCAGTGTTTGAAGAGGGACCCCTGCATAAAAAGCATAAAGGTCAAGGACCTGTAATGAATGGCAAAGTACTTAGACCCCGGATACAAACACAAAATTGCGGACATGTTACCCTCATCACAGAGGGCTGTAAGAATGCAGCATTGGTCTTGCTGCGAGAGATGCTGCATTCTGCTGTTTCAGGCACTGGCAGAGGAATTTTCACCCACAGCAAAATAGGAGCAGGTATCAATCCTACCGTGCCTGCAAAAAGAGGGCGGTTTGAAGATGTGTTGGTCACTTCGGATATGAGATAATTCTTGTAGCCAACCAATTGGCAGCCACCCTCCGGATCCAGCCTCAGAGAAAGTCTAGACCGTCAGGTGTCCGAATACATCGGGTTACCAGCCTATGTTTACGCTCTGAGAAGCGATGAACCCCTTGACTACTGGGTGTGCAAGCTTGACCGGTGGCCAGAGCTGACATAATTTGCCATGGAACTCTTTGCTTGCCCCTCGTTGAGTGTCCTGTCTAAAAGGACCTTCAGCGCAGCAGGGGGATCGTAAACGATAAGCGCACTCGCCTAGCTCACGACAGTGTGGACTACCTCATGATATTTAAAAATGAATGAGGCATGGATCTCGGAGAAATTCAACACCTGTGATGACAACGTGTAATTGAATTTCCTCATGCCAGCCCACACATATCCGCCACAACCCAGAACAAAGAATGGTCCTTGCCTTATGTATATACAGCGGCATAAAAGGCCTTTTATGTCAGGTGAATGCCTACGTTTTGGGGCCTGTACTGGCCGACAGTTAAATATTTATCCTGTGACTGCCTAATGTACTTACAGCCACAGAATCCAAAGTTCTTTGCTGTCAGGTGAATGCCTATTGGATAATTTTTGGGGCCTGTACTGGCCGACAGTTACATTTTTTAGTGCTTGTTACATAATCATACCCCTGTCTCACTCCTCTGCCTCTCATTATGGTGGCGTATGAACCGCATTCACCATAAGGACCTTCCAATGTCACAGGGCCATGTGGCTGTGCCCCCCACCATGTACTGTGCCCCTCACCCCGTACTGTGCCCCCTTATGCCCTGCATAGTACCCTCTTACCACACTCTTGTTCAGTGCCCTTAGTCATTCCCTGTGCCCTCTTATACCCTTTTATCCTGTAACTGTACAGAGGTGTTATCCGGTCACTGTACAGAGGTGTTATCCAGTCAATGTATAGCGGTGGTATCCAATAAATGGATGGCCATAACTGTATCCATTTCCCTGCCCACACCATCCTTTTTTAGACCTGGCATGAGCGAGAAAAATATGCGGTGCTAAGGACCTTTAATCCACAAATACACCTAACATAGATGTATTTCTATATTATAAATGACCACCTAATTGTGTTATTATTCGGGGGTATGGCTAATATCTTTATATTATATAGATTCTAGTGTATTATACTGTGCCCTGTATTTCCCAGTAGAAAATGATCCTTGGGAAACACAGTCCTCATCCCAGACCACCAGGACCAGGTAGCACTCTATCAGTACATGGCGGCCTCCCCTCCCCGCCACGCTGCTCCGCTGTGTAATGGTGCTTATTCTGACACTAGGGCTGGGTTCACATCCTTTTTTTGCAGACTGAAGCCGTACAGTGGCGACCATTCACCAATAATACGTTAAAGTATGCATTTTTTTTTATGGACTCTGTAGGATACAAAAATATGGAGTGCTGCACATTTGTATACATCAAACCGATAGGAAATATAAATTTTCTAGGCAGATTTTTGAGAGTTTCCCTTTAAGATGCATAAAAATGGCCCCTGATTAAAATACAATTTTTTTGGGGGGGGGATTTTTGCCAATTATCCCCCTCTGGTATGTCACTGTCCATGTTGTGGGATTATTTGTGCACTTCTAGTAAGTGTTTGCTGTCTGCAAATATAACCTGAAGGTTTTTCCGGTTCGCCTGCTATTACAGTGAATGGGGCCCGCCGCAAACGCATGGTTCGCAAACATATGATCGCGAACACACGTTTGTGAATCGTCCTGGCCGGTGTTCGTCCATCACTACTCCTCATTGTTACCAGAAGTTCCATTTTTGTTTCATATGACAGGAGAACACTGTGCCAAAAGACTAAATCTCTCTCCTGGAAATCACCTGCAAACATGACTTTGTTTAGTCAATCTTCAAGTTTGAGCTTCTTACTTCCATGATGGCCTTTCCTGGTGTGGCACTGTCACAGATCTCTTCAAAAAAAATAAATAAATGGGGGTTCCTGGCACAGAAATTATAATAATTGTGGTACTGAATATCTGGTCAACATTTTCCAAAATGCTCTTTTCACTTCTTTATTCCTTAAGCTGTAAATGAAAGGATTTAATAAAGGAGCAATGATGACATATATTATAGAAACATATTTTACGCTGGATGAATCGCCTTTTTTTTGCCCCATGTACATGGCCATACATGTCCCGTAGATAATAAAAACCACAATCAAGTGTGAAGCACATGTGGAAAATGTCTTTGATCTGCTATCTACTGAGCTGAGATTTAATATCGATATAATGATACAGATGTAAGAGAAAACTATGAAAATAAATGGTAAGAATAGACTAAACAAGCTCCCAATAAATATAGACAATTCATAGAAGACAATGTCTCCACAGATCAACTCTAGAAGGACTACACTCTCACAAACAAAATGATTGACCTGGTTTCCTCTACAGAATACAAAAGGTTTTCCTATGGTTGGGATTACGGATATAATTATATTCTCTGACCACATAATGACTGTGATGTATTTACATGTCCTCCAGCTCATGATGATGGTGTAATGTAAGGGAAAGCATATGGCGATGTACCGGTCATACGCCATGACAGCCAATAACACAAACTCCGTACCCCCTAGAATCAAACCAAAGTACATTTGTGTCAGGCAGCCGGTCACCGAAATTCTTCTTTCCACATAAAATACGTCAAACAGCATTTTTAGATCATAATTTGATGAGTAAAACATGTCAATAAAAGACAAATTGCAGAGAAAATAATACATGGGTGTGTGCAACTGAGGGCTGGAGATAACAGTGCAAATCAGAAAACTGTTCCCTAAAATGGTCAATATATAAATAGGTAACAAACCAACGAACAATAAAATTCTCGTCTTCAGGGTGTGAGGAAAACCAATAAAAAAAAGTTCATCGAATAAGGTTTGGTTTCCAAAATCAAATGTAAAATATATATCTTTAGTGTTGTAACCCTGCAATATACATAGAAGATGAATACCGTATATCACACATAATGCAATAAAAATAAAAAACATTTAATCAAAAAGTGCTAAATTTTACATCAAACTCAAAATGGAATAGAACAAGTTCAAGTTGTGACTCGTTCTGTTCACCTTTGCGGCAGTGTCAGAATAGTACAGAAGAGTAAGTATGAAATATATACAGTGAGGAACAGAAGTATTTGAACACCCTGCAATTTTGTAAGTTCTCCCACTTACAAATCATGGAGGGGTCACTTCAGTCAGTACACTGACTCCCAAATCTAAATTCACTCTACCATTTGGGAAGTATGTAAACATCCAAACTTTTGTAGATGTAGTAACGAGAGACCTACAAAAAATCTAAATACGCAAACAGCATATTCTGCAACCTAACTATAGAAGAACAAGCAGAAATGAAAGATTTAGCAGAAAACGAGAACCTTATTATAAAGCCCTCGGACAAAGGGGGAAACATAGTGTTATTGGAAAAAGACTACTATGAAAAAATAGCAATGACACTGCTGAAAGAAAAAAAGCATATACAAAGATCTGAGTGCTGATCCAACTGAAAAATATGTACTAGACTTAAAAAAAGCTACTAAAAAGTGCTACAGATAGGAATCTGATTACCAAGGAAGAAGTTAGCATACTTTTCAGACCACGTCCTACCATAGCTACATTTTATGCCATACCCAACATACATAAACAAAGAGAACCTATTCCAGGTAGAGCCATAGTTTCAGGTAACCAGAGTTTGTGTGAGGACATTAGTGAATATGTAGAGCAAGTAATCTTCCCATTTGTTAAATCATTACCCTCATATCTTAAAGATACAAAGGATGCTGTCGTCAGGTGGCAGGAGATGCAGGTAAATCCGCAAACATTTATAGCAAGTTTAGATGTCGAAGCTTTATATACCAGCATTCAGCACACCCTGGGTATACAGGCAGTTGAGCATTATCTTAACATGAAAGGGGTACAATTTCACGAGCACAATTGTTTTGTTTTAACACTTTTGGAATTTTTGTTGAAGCACAATTATTTTATTTTCAATGGAAAATATTATTTACAGACAACCGGTACCGCTATGGGCACGATTTGTGCACCAAGTTTTGCTAATCTTTTTTTAGGGTGGTGGGAAGACCGTATGGTTTTCACGGACACCTATAGTAAATACACTCAACACATTTTATTTTGGGGTCGATATATCGATGATATATTGATTTTTGGGGAAGACACAGAAGCACTTTTTCACAAATTAGTTTGCCATCTTAATCACAATCAAATTGGAATGACCTTTACAGCAGAAATACACAAAAATAAACTTAACTTCCTGAATCTTAAGATTCTATTGCAACCTGACGGCAGCATCCAAACAGAGATATACCGGAAACCAACATCCACCAATAGATTTTTGCATTGGCAAAGCTTCCATCCTGAAGCCCTTAAAAAATGAATTCCAGTGGGCAGTATCTTAGAGCCAGGCGGAACTGCTCTACTGAGGAAGCATTTGAAAGAAAATGTAGTACACTGTACTCATGCTTCCAAAACATGCTTCCAAAACATCAAGCATATAAAAAAGCCAAAAATATGGGAAGACTACAATTACTGGAGGGTAAGATCCAAAAAGGAGGATCTAAAACTATATATTGCATAGGAACATATGATACTGAGGATGACATAGGCAGATTTTGAGACGCCACTGGCATATTTTACAAGCAGACAGTGATATACAGCAAGTGATACCCCGATACCCTATGATGACCTATAGAAGGGGAAAAATATGAGAGAGATGCTAGTGCATAGTCACTATCAACACCATAAAAAAAACTTATAAAACAACCTGGTTAAACCATAAAGGATCATATCCATGTGGAGACTGCGCATTCTGTGATCAAATTATTATTACAAAAACGTTTGAAAATCCAGTCGATGGGAGAAACCATGAAATAAGAGATTACATAAATTGCAAAACAAAAGGAGTAGTGTATATTATCAAATGTGACTGTCCCAGACTGTACGTAGGGAAAACTACTCAAGAACTATGAAGACAGATCTCGAGACTTGAGCAGTATCAATACAGGAGAAGATGCAAACCTAGCCAGACACATGAGAGAAAAACATCAAAGAAATAATACCAACTTTAAATTTTGGGGAGTGACTAAAATAAAATCAGGTCCACGCAAAGGAGATATTGACAGAAGACTCCAGCAAGAGGAGACAAAATGGATCTACCGTTTAAACGGTCTATCCCCAAGAGGCCTTAATGAAGGTTTCACCTATTCGTCCTTCCTGTAGCCTGACCCCCTTCTAAGAGAGAAAATGAAAATAAAAACGATTTAATAAACTGTAAAGAAAGAATCTATTTTAATGATATAAAAATCAAGCGCAAACAGAGAAAGTGTTCAGCAAAAACAATATGAACATGGTGGCATAAAAGTAACTAATAGGTTAAATAATTCAACTAAAGGACATAATGATATAGGACAATTTAATAATACATGCGCGATCTTTAGCCCTACTCTATCAGTGAGAAACACAAAGCCTCTACAGAATACATCCAAATATAGATCACTATAATCCTATAGTGATGAAGACTAAGCCCCTGACATGCGCTCCAACTAGAGTAGTAGTACGAACAACTAGGTCTCAACGATGGTGACTTGTTGTTGAGAGATATTAAGCTCCATTATATGTATATATATATATATATATATATATATATATATATAGTGGTGCTAATGTTAATGCCGGTAACTAAGCTGCGGGGTAGGCATGGACAAAATAGTCTGTGCAAGAGATCTAAGTCCAGAGACATGCGCATTGGCATGAAGAATGAGTAATTCCACTAAGAGGTGTCGCAGGCACGGAATACATAAGATGCGCAAACAAGTAAGTGCAACTAAATAGTAAAAGCAGACTAAGTCCAGTGACATGCGCCTTGGCACGAATGTTAGCAAAACGAGACTCAGTCCAGTGACATGCGCCTTGGCACGAATGTTAGCAAAACGAGACTCAGTCCAGTGACATGCGCCTTGGCACAGATGCTAGCAAAAGGAGACTAAGTCCAGTGACATGCACTTTGGCACCAATGTTAGCACAAGCAACATATATTGTATGATTTTTATTTGTCTTGCACTGCTGAACATAAGTATTTGTAAACCTCAGAAACACAAAGAATTATGGCTCTCAAAGACCTGTTACTGTGCCCTTAAATAGTCCACCTCTACTCTAGTCATGATTCTAACTTAGTAGCACCTGTCTGAGCTCTTTAACCCCTTCAGGACACAGCCTTAAGGACCAGGCTCATTTTCACCATAAGGACCATGCCATTTTTTGAAAATCTGACCAGATACTTAGCCAGGCCATTTTGAGAATATTTTTTTTTCCGTCACATATTGTACTTCATGACACTGGTAAAATTGAGTAAAAAAAAATCATTTTTATTTATAAAATAAAAAAAGAATTTGCAAATTTCTAACGTTCAAATTCTCTACTTCTACAATACATAGTAATAACTCCAAAAATAGTTATTAATTTACATACCCCATATGTCTACTTCATGTTTGGATCATTTTGGGAATGATTTATTTATTTTTTGGGGATGTTACAAGGCTTAGAAATTTAGAAGAAAACCCAATTTTTAGGGACCAGATCAGGTCTGAAGTCACTTTGCGAGGCTTACATAATAGAAACCACACAAAAATTACCCCAATCTTTAAACTACACCCTCAAGGTATTCAAAACTGATTTTATAAACTTTGTTAACCCTTTAGGTGTTCCACAAGAATTAATGGAAAATAGAGATACAATTAAAAAATTTCAATTTTTTGGCAGATTTTCCATTTTAATATTTTTTTTCCAGTTACAAAGCAAGAGTTCACAGCCAAACCAAACTCAATATTTATAGCCCTGATTCTGTAGTTTACAGAAACACCCCATATGTGGTCGTAAACCACTGTACGGGCACACGGCAGGGCGCAGAAGGAAAAGGAATGCCATACGGTTTTTGGAAAGCAGGTTTTGCTGGACAGTTTTTTTTTAAACCATGTCCCATTTTAAGCCCCCTGATGCACCCCTAGAGTAGAAACTAAATAAAAGTAACCCCATCTAAGTAACTACACCCCTCAAGGTATTCAAAACTGATTTTACAAACGTTATTAACCCTTTAGGTGTTTCACAAGAATTTATGGAAAATAGAGATACAATTTCACCCCTAGAGTAGAAACTCCAAAAAAGTGACCCCATTTTAGAAACTATGGGATAGGATGGCAGTTTTCTTGGTACTAGTTTAGGGTACATATGATTTTTGGTTGCTCTATATTACACTTTTTGTGAGGAAAGGTAACAAGAAATAGCTGTTTTGGCATAGTTTTAGTTTTTTGTTATTTACAACATTCATCTGAAAGGTTAGATCATGTAGTATTTTTATAGAGCAGGTTATTGCGGACGTAGTAATACCTAATATGTATACTTTTTTTATTTATGTAAGTTTTACACAATGATTTCATTTTTGAAACAAAAAATTCATGTTCTAGTGTTTCCATAGTCTGAGAGCCATGTTTTTTTCAGTTCTTGGGCAATTATCTTAGGTAGGGTCTAATTTTTTGTGGGATGAAATGACGGTTTGATTGGCACTATTTTGGGGTGCATATGACTTTTTGATCGCTTGCTATTACACTTTTTGTGATGTAAGGTGCCCAAAAATTGCTTTTTTACACCGGTATTTTTTACGGTGTTCACCTGAGGGGTTAGGTCATGTGATATTTTTATAGAGCAAGTTATTACAGATGCAGCGATACCTAATATGTATACTTTTTTAAACTTACTTAAGTTTTTCACAATAACAGCTTTTTTTAAATAAAAAAAATTTGTTTTAGAGTCTCCATATTCTGAGCAATATTTTTTTTATTTTTTTGGGCGATTGTCTTAGGTAGGGGCTCATTTTTTGCAGGATGAGGTGACTGTTATATTGGTACTATTTTGGTGGGCATGCACCTTTTTGATCGCTTACTGTTGTACTTTTTGTGATGTAAGGTGACAAAAAAAATATTTATTTAACACAGTTTTTATTTTTTACGGTGTTCATCTCAGGGGTTAGGTCATGTGATATGTTTATAGAGCCATTCGATACAGACGCAGCGATACCTAATATGTTTTTTTTACTTTATTTGGGGGAAATTAAATTTTTTGTTTTTTGTTTACTTAAAACTTTTCATTTTTGGGGGAAAACTTTATTTTTTCAACTTTTTTTTTCTCACAATCATTTTTGTCCCACTTTTGGACTTCAACTTTTGGGGTCTGATCCCCTTTACAATGCATTCCAATGATTTTGTATTGGAATGCATTAGCTGTATGAGTAATACAGTGTGTATTACTCATACAGCTTCTGGCCTGTGAGATCCAGGGGGCTGGATCTCACAGGCTCGTCACCGAAACGCAGCGCCGATGCCTAAGCAAGGCATTGCGCTGCCTAACATGCCATCGGGTCCCCCTTACAGCCGCACGGGGACCCGATGGCTTCTCCGATCAACGCTGCAACCTCCAGTAAAAGCCGCAAACCGCAGGTGTGAATTGACCTGCGGTTTGCGGCGATCACTGACAAGGGGGGGGGTCACAGGACACCTCCGCGCATTGACCCAAGGTGCCTTCTCAATGATTTAAGGTTAAGTTGCTTGTGGGCCAATGACTCATTGACCCACAAGAAAGAAGCAGGGAGGATTCATGTTTTCAGATGTAAAAAAATGACAAATATTCAAAATAGCGAATATATAGCACTACATTCAAAATACTTGCAAATTTGCAAAGTTGCGATATTCATGATTAATATTCGCTATTCGAATATCCGAGCTCAACACTAGTCATAAAGGCTTGATAATACTCATTTGTTCAATATATTTGAACATTAAGATGCAACCACCCATTCTTGTAGGGCCTTCTAGGAATATTTTCTGGTACACAGTTTTGTATGGTATTCGTTTTGCAAAGAGCTTTTTGTTCTGATACCAGTTCATAATGTAAAAACTAAAGAAATATCAAAGTGGCAGGAGGAAAATAGTAAAGTGTAAAGTCTAGGGAGAAGCTAAGAGATAGGAGATATAATAAGATGCAATACACTGCCTAGAACTGGAGACATGTTTTCCTCAGTTTAAAAAAAAAAAAATCCTGTGGAATTCAAAAGCAAAACAGGCTGACACTGTAGTATAAAGCTAACGTTAGATGAATGTCACCTGAAACCCATCAATTTTAACTGAAACAGCTAACCATTTGGTGTGTACGGGTACGTCAAAGAAAGATAATGATCAGGCAGTTGGATTTCAGTTGTCCAAACCTTTTTGTTGTTGAGGAGATAAGCCGGATGACGCCAATGAAAGTAAAATCGGTGATAAAATAAATGTCTCACCTGTCTTTGAAGCAAAAAATGTAAACTCTGTCGCTCTACAACATAATTTAGTTTCTGTAGATTTTATTCATGATATAAAATCTCCTGGACACTAGATCCCACTGTAGGGTGGAATAATTGTATTATGAAAAGAGTGTGACATAGGACGTACCATCTCTTTGCCCGACATCTTCAGGGTCTCCTTTTTGCTATTAAGAATTTTGGCAATATTTATAAGAAGAAAACTAAACCCTTAGGATTAATCTCAATCTCTATTGTCATTATAATATATTGATTTTTCATTTTAATTTCCTACTATGAATTATTTCCTCCCTGCAGGATAGGAAAGTCTCAGAGACGCTACCATAGTATTAACCTCCACATGACCACCTCATGCTTTATTTTCTTAATTTCCTCCTTTGTATAGAAAAAAAAATATGAAAATACAGAATAATTCATAATAAACATTTTTAGGTGGGCAAAATGTAAACAAATGAGGAATATGACATTTGTATCATTTGTTTTAAGCTTTCTCCTATAATTTCAGGAAATATAAGTATCTGTGAAAAAATATATAAATAATTCTGCCACTGAACAACCCCCTTCATTGTAGAAAGTTATGCCGAAGACTAAAGATGAGCAAATTTCTCAAATTCTATTCGGACGGATAGCCACATTTCACAAAAAGATTGGATTTGATCCAAATTCGTTTGTGACAAATTACTTAAAAATAGATATTTCCTGGCTGCTGAGAGCCTGTATAGTAATGTATAACAATGTGCATTGGAAGAAACATGCATAGGGAATTTGCAGTGCTAGTGAAACAGTACTGTGAGTCAGTATGACACGTAGAAAACAGGCGTCATTCTTAGAATCACGTCACATTTCACTAATTTGGTCAGTTATGAGGACAAAACGAACCAAATAACTCAAGTGTGAATTCAGCCTTACAGGTCAATATTAGCGTCAGGTATAAAGAACCGTGCAGTGGCCAATATTCTACTAAAGAGTGAAAGAGAGCACTCATTTTCCACCAGTCTCCAGCTGATTCCACATAGATTTCTACAGAACCTGTTCTGTTACACACTAAGACAAGTAGTGTCCCCCTGACAGAGTGGAGAGGGTGTGAGGAGGGAGTTTGTGTTGATATCACTGTTTATTTTGCCCTTCTTTTCATCCCTCATAAGAACACCGCAAAAAAAAAAAATGGATCCTGTCTTTTGAGCAGCTAAATGGTCAGCCTTTTCTCAGTAAGCGATCAGTATTACTAAGGCCCAAAAAGTAAAAAAAAAACAGGAGTGAATCCAAACACGAGATGACACGTGAATACAGTGGGACGCGATAGTTTGGGCAACCTTGTTAATCGTCATGATTTTCCTGTATAAATCGTTGGTTGTTACGATAAAAAATGTCAGTTAAATATATCATATAGGAGACACACACAGTGATATTTGAGAAGTGAAATGAAGTTTATTGGATTTACAGAAAGTGTGCTATAATTGTTTAAACAAAATTAGGCAGGTGCATAAATTTTGGCACCGCAAAAAGAAATGAAATCAATATTTAGTAGATCCTCCTTTTGCAGAAATTACAGCCTCTAAACGCTTCCTGTAGGTTCCGATGAGGGTCTGGATTCTGGTTGAAGGTATTTTGGACCATTCCTCTTTACAAAACATCTTTAGTTCATTCAGGTCTGATGGCTTCCGAGCATGGACAGCTCTCTTTAAATCACACCACAGATTTTTAATTATATTCAGGTCTGAGGACTGAGATGGCCATTCCAGAACGTTGTACTTGTACCTCTGCATAAATGCCTTAGTGGATTTTGAGCAGTGTTTAGGGTCATTGTCTTGTTGAAAGATCCAGCCCCGGCACAGCTTCAGCTTTGTCACTGATTCCTGGACATTGGTCTCCAGAATCTGCTGATACTGAGTGGAATCCATGCGTCCCTCAACTTTTACAAGATGCCCAGTCCCTGCACTGGTCACACAGCCCCACAGCATGATGAAACCACCACCATATTTTACTGTAGGTAGCAGGTGTTTTTCTTGGAATGCTGTGTTCTTTTTCCTCTATGTATAACGCCCCTTGTTATGGCCAAATAACTCAATTTTAGTTTCATCAGTCCACAGCACCTTATTCCAAAATGAAGCTGGCTTGTCCAAATGTGCTTTAACCCACCTCAAGCGGCACTTTTTGTGCTGTGGGCGGAGAAAATGCTTCCCTTGCATCACTCTCGCATACAGCATCTCCTTGTGTAAAGTGTGCCGAATGGTTGAACGATGCACAGTGACTCCATCTGCACAAGAAGATGTTGTAGGTCTTTGGTGCCGGTCGGTGGGTTGACTCTGACTGTTCGTCGCTTCTGTCTATCCGAGATTTTTCTTGGTCTGCCACTTCGAGCCTTAACTTGAACTGAGCCTGTGGTCTTCCATTTCCTCAATATGTTCCTAACTGTGGAAACAGACAGCTGAAATCTCTGAGACAGCTTTCTGTATCCTTCCCCTAAACCATGATGGAGAACAATCTTTGTCTTCAGGTCATTTGAGAGTTGTTTTGAGACCCCCATGTTGCTACTCTCCAGAGAAAATTAAAAGAGGAGGGAAACTTACAATTGACCCCCTTAAATACTCTTTCTCATAATTGGATTCACCTGTGTATGTAGGTCAGGGGTCACTGAGCTTACCAAGCCAATTTGAGTTTCAATAATTAGTTCTAAAGGTTTTGGAATCAATAAAATGACAACAACAGAGACCACATGTCTGCACCTGCCTAATTTTGTTTAAACACTTAATTTCACTTCTCAAATATCAGTGTGTGTCTCCTATATGATATATTTAACTGACATTTTATATTGCAACAACCAACGATTTATACAGGAAAAGCATGACGATTAACAAGGTTGCCCAAACTTTCGCATCCCACTGTACATTTGCATGTCTTTTGTGTTTTGTACCCACTCCTGCTTTTTGCTTCCAAATCATGATCCAAACCTGATGCAAAATAAGGAATGTGTTATACAGGTCTTACGGATGCTCCAAAGTCAGAAACTGTTGTGTTTCTCATTTTTCTGTCCTTCTGACAGATCAGAAGAAAGGTAAAATACATTGTGATGTCAACAAGGCCAAACAATAGCGGCCGAGTGACAGATTAGTGAGAGTGGCAAACAGCATGAGGAGTGGTGAGGTAGCAACAGCATGAGGAGTCAACACAGTGGCCCAGTGACAAATTGGTGAGAGTGGCAAACAGCATGAGGAGTCAACACAGTGGCCCAGTGACAGATTGGTGAGAGTGACAACAGCATGAGGAGTCAACACAGTGGCCCAGTGGCAGAGGGGTGAGGGTGGCAATAGCATGAGGAGTCATCACAGTGGCCCGGGGACAGAGTGGCGAGGGTGGCAACAGCATGAGGAGTCAACATAGTGTCACGACTGAGGATGGGGGAAACCCAGGACGACAGAATTAGGGAGCAGGTCACCTCCAATTGCGTCCCTGACTGACACTGACCCTGTCTCCTAGCCGTATGAGCCAACCCTGATGGTGGGAGGACTCATACTCTGGAACCTAATAGTCCCTACAAGCCCTCAGGATGGCCCTGAACTAGGCAGCAGGGTAAGACGATCTATTCCTCCTAGGCACGGAGGAACAGGAGTCTCACTGGCCAAGCAGCATGGAGAAGGGGAACAAGAACAGACCTATGAATATGACAGGTGAACCAAACAGTTCCACACTAACCTGCCACAGCCTTGCTGACTGGAACCCGTGCTCAGAAAACACTGTCCACACAAACATTAGACAAAAAGCACACACATAAGAACATACAGGAACCAGGACATCAATAGCTGCAATAAAAACCAAAAGCATAGGACATCAACTAAACATCAGGGATTTGGATTTATGACCGGAAGGGGAGGCCCTTACTGGAAGGATGGTAAGGATACCAGGAGAACGACTCCAGCAACATGCCTGGAGTACCCCTCAAGCTTCTGCCATCCAGCAGGAAGCTAAATAGCCCAAGCTGCCACACCCACACACACACTGGGAAAGGAGTTAACCCTTCCATCACCAAACCAGGTAAGTGTCACTAAAAGGGGAAGAGTACAATAAACAATTACACTGCAGCTGTTACCGCAGGCAACGACATGCGTGGCACTCATGTCCTGGGAGTCAGCCAGAAGGCCGAGACACTGCCACCACATGTACACAAGACAACACGTTGCCACGGACAGCCACAAGTGAAGGGAAGTGTCACAGTGCACCCCTACATAAACCTCGTGCACACCAGACATAGAAAGTGCATACACACATAGCCAGAGGCAACCGCACGCATCAACAGTGAGACGCCTAGCTAGCAGCTCAGGCTGCTACACAGCCAAATACACCTGTTGTCCACGGCAACCGCACTTGAGGTGAACAACTAACAGCCCCCAGCTGCAGTTGACAAAACTTCCCATAAACATGGGCGTGACACATAGTGGCCCAGTGACTGAGTAGTGAAGTGACAACAGCATAAGGAGTCAACACAGTGGCCCAGTGACACAGTGGTGAGGGTGGCAACAGCATAAGGAGTCAACACAATTGCCCAGTGACAGATTGGCGAGGGTGGCAACAGCATGAAGAGTCAACACAGTGGTCCAGTGACAGAGTGGTGAGGTGGAAACAGCATGAGGAGTCAACACAGTGGCCCAGTGACATATTGGTGAGGGTGGTAACAGCATAAGGAGTCAACACAGTGGCCCAGTGACATATTGGTGAGGGTGGCAAAAGCATGAGGAGTCAACATAGTGGCCCAATGACAGAGTGGTATGGGTGGCAATAGCATCAGGAGTTAACACAATGGCCCAGGGACAGAGTGGTGAGGGTCCAATGGCATGAGGAGTCAACACAGTGGCCCAGTCACAGAGTGATTAGGTGGGGGCCAAAAGCAGGCGGGTGGCAACATCTGAATAGTGGCTGAAGCAGGGTCTTATGCATCATGCAGTAGTGTGTGGAAATCCTGTCTGATCCATGCCTGATTTATCTTCACAAAGATCAGACACTCCACATTTTGGGTGGGATAACTATGTCCCCAGCCGCACTAAACACCCACTCTGATACCACACTACTGGCCGGGCAGGAAAGCTTGTCCAGGGCAAACGCGGCCAGTTGTGGTCACAAATCAAGTTTGGCTGCCCAGTAGTCCAGGGGATATTCCATGTGGCGTGGCAGGGTGCACTATGCCACCACCTGCTGGTTTAGGTTCTTTTCCATGTTGCTGCTGATGGGTGGTTTCTTCACTAGGTGGGTGAAGAAAACTGATCACCAGAGACTCTAGACTGAAGTTGCTGCTGATGGAGTTGTTACTGCTCCTGCCCCTACCCCCAGACCTTCGTAAGGATGGGTGATGGAGCACATAGACAGCGGCCAACTGACTACATAGGATGTCTCCATACTAGATCAGCTTATTCTCCCTCTCAGTAGGTGTAAAAAAGACCCTTATTTTGGACCAGTAGCGAGGGTCTAACATGGTGGAGATCCAGTAGTTATCCCTCTGCGAAATTGTGATAATTTGTCTGTCACTACTCAAGCAACCGAGCAAGCATTGGGCCATTTGCGCAAGCGACTCAGAGGAACTACCTGCCTCCATCTGCACTGCATACTGCCACTGTGTCTTGGGGTCATCTGCCTGGTCTTCCTCATTAGTGATGGACTAACATCTGCTGGGACGGTTCGCGAACGCGATCGCATGAACGCTAGCAAATGTTTGCAAACTGCAGGTTTGCGCGGGTGCCATTCAATTTAATGGCAGGGGAACCTGGAACCTGAAAAACCTTCAGCTCATATTTGCAGCCAAGAAATAATTAATAGAAGTTTGCAAATAGTCCCACAACATGGACAGTGACATACCAGATGTATTATTTGAATTTGCGATCTCCATAAAAAAAATATTTCAATGCGAGATATTGGCAATTAATTGTTCACGTACGCGCATGCGCAAATGCACTATACAGTACCCAAATGCACTATAAAGAAAGTATATTTGTATATAACACCCCGCTTTAATCAGTTTTTTTGGGGGGACAACTGGTATATCACACCAGTAGAAATTATTTGTTCCAATAACGCTTGTCCCTCTATATACCTGCAGTATCACAGCAGAACCGCACACAACTGCCGCACAATACAAATGTACTATAATATACCGTCTAACATAGAAAGTATATTATAACATTGTACAAGGAAGGCAATCCATTAGAATATATATGAAGATAAAACGTAACCTTTAATAATTTTACTATGAGGGTCCATTCACACGTCCGTAAGTGTTTTGCGTGCAAAACACGGACACCGTCAATGTGCATTCTGCAATTTGTGGACCGCACACCACTGGCACTATAATAGAAAATGCCTAATCTTGTCTGCAATTGCGGACAAGAATAGGACATGTTCTATTTTTTGCGAAAATGGAAGCACAGATGCGGAAGTGCGGATCCGCAAATGCAGATGCGGACAGCACCTTCCGGCCCCATTAAAAATGAATAGATCTGCACCCGTTCCGTAAAATTGCGGAACAGATGCGGCCCCATTTTGCAGACGTTTGAATGGAAAAGATATCCCTCAAAATGAAAGTGAATTAAATTATAAAAGTTAAACAAAAAGCATAGATGTGGTCGGCAATAACAAGTGCTCGGCGTCACCAAATCAGAAACCATATGTCCTACCACAATCCGGGGGGTTCCAGTGCACATCCATGAATCCCGGAGGGAACGCAAAAAAAATCTATCCCTGGGCTAGATAATGATGTGGTATTGAAGGACAGGGTGGGCAAAGAACTGTCCCTGATATTGCCCTACAGGGGGGTGCTATTCTGGCCCTGATAGCCTAACCACAGACCACCTGCCCTGATAAGAGCGACCCCGTCCGGAACCTTACCCTATATAAAAATGGCCATAGTAAGCCCCTAGCCCCTAGGCCCCTGACTTCCAGGTGATCACTATATAGATCTATGTGTTTTTGACTCATTATAAAAGTATATTATAAGTATATCGCAGCCCTCTGTGTATCACACATATCGATAGCACACCTATACCAGTGCTTAAAATCACTTTTGTGGCCCTATTAGCTAGCGTTTGGTGTCCCTAATAGACTGTCCCTGCTCCACAGTATTAGTATCAAAATAAAATAATAGGCCCTTTAATGATTTAAAATTTGCAGAAGGTGCATGCGATTACGTCAAAGGACGCACCAGACTAGGTTGAGTGGCTCACTCAACCTTCAGCTTCTGCACCTCCTTATCCTCTCTATCTGCACCTTATTCACTCAATGCTGTGTGCACCCCCAAAGAGACCACCACCACCGTATCTCCTCCGCTCGAGTCAGAGGAATTATTTTCCCATCCATTACAAGACCTTACCAATGTGCAGCCATTCTTGGCATCGGATCAGGAAGAGGAGGTAACAACGGCCGCCACCCAGCAGTCTGACAACAGTACCTAGACCAGCCCAAGGAGGGTGGTCCCCGCTGTTGCTGCCTACTCCTAGATATCTAATGGTAGTGGTGGTCAAGGGGACGATGATGATGTGTCTATGGACGTCACATGGGTGCCCACAAGAGAGGAATAGGAGGGGAGTTCAGAAGGAGAGACGGAGCAGCAGATAGGGAGGAGAAGGAGGAGGAGCAGGCAGAACTTACAATGCACAGGAGGCAAAAAGCAGACTGCAAATGCATCTGGAACGAGCCATCCACCATGCATGGTCACATCTGCTCCCAGGACGCCCGCTTCGTAGTTTTTTTTTTTTTTTTTAACGTGTCCGCTGCTGACAAATACCACATGACCTAACCCCTCAGGTGAACACCGTAAAAAAAAAAAAAAAGAAACAGTGTAAAAAAAGCAATTTTTTGGTCTCCTTACATCACAAAAAGTGTAATAGCAAGCGATCAAAAAGCCATACGCAGGCCAAAATTGTACCAATCAAACCGACTATGGTGACACTAAAACATGATTTTTTTTTGTTTCAAAAATGATATTAGTGTATAAGAATTAAATAAATACAAAAAAAGTATACATTTTACCCTACCTAAGAGAATCGCCCAAAAAATAAAAAAAATATGGCTCTCAGACTATGGTGACACTAAAACATGATTTTTATTATTATTTTTATTAAATATTAGTGTATAAAACTTAAATAAATTTAAAAAGTATACATATTAGGTATCGCTGCATCCGTATCAACCTTCTTTATAAAATACAACATTATTTAACCCCTTTAACTGAGTAAAAAAGCCATTTTGTCAAAAAGTCATATGCACCCCATAATTGTACCAATCAAACCGTCATCTCATCCTGCAAAAAATTGATACCCTATATAAGAGAATCGCCCAAAAAATTTAAAAAACTATGGCTCTCAGACTATGGTGACACTAAAACATGATTTTATTTTTGTTTCAAATTATATTAGTGTATAACTTAAAATAATTTTAAAAAAGTATACATATTAGGTATCGCCGCGTCCATATCAACCTTTTCTACTTTGCCATTTTGTCACATACATCACAAAAAGTGTAATAGCAAGCGATCAAAAAGTCATATGCACCCCAAAATTGTACCAATCAAATCATCATATCATACTAAAAAAAATGAGCCCCAACCACCAAAAAAAATTGTCATATTTGGTATTGTCATGTTCGGAACAACCTGCTCTATAAAAATAGCTCATGCTCTAACCTGTCAGATGAATGTTGTAAATAACAAAAAAAAAAACTGTGGCAAAACAGCTATTTTTTGGTTACTTTGCCTCACAAAAGTGTAACATAGAGAAACCAAAAATCATCTGTACCCTAAAATAGTACCAACAAAACTGACAGCTTATCCCGTAGTTTCCAAAATGGGGTCACTTTTATGGAGTTTCTACTCTAGGGGTGCATCAGGGGGTCTTCAAATATGACATAGCAAGTTAAAATTATCCCAGTGAAATCTGCCCTCCAAAAACCATATGGTCGTTCCTTTCCTTCTGCGCCCTGCCGTGTGGCCATACAGAAGTTTTTGACCACATATGGGGTGTTTCTGTAAACTACAGAATCAGGGCAATAAATAGTGAGTTTTGTTTGGCTGTTAACCTTTGCTTTGTTAGCAGAAAAAAATTATTAAAATGAAAAATCTGCCAAAAAAGTGAAATTCTGAAATTCCATCTCCATTTTCCATTCTTGTGGAACACCTAAATGGTTAGAAAAGTTTGTAAAATCTGTTTTGAATACCTTGAGGGGTGTCGTTTTTAAAATGAGGTCACTTTTTTGGAGTTTCTACTCTAGGGGTTTATCAGGTGGGCTTCAAATGCGACATGGTGTCAAAAAAACTGTCCAGCAAATTCTGCCTATCAAAAACCGTATAGCATTCCTTTCCTTCTGCGCCCTGCCGTGTGCCCTTACAGCAGTTTATGACCACATATGGGGTGTTTCTGTAAACTACAGAATCAGACCCATAAATATTGAGTTTTATTTGACTGTTAACCCTTGCTTTTTAACTAGAAAAAAAATATTAAAATGGAAAATCTGCCAAAAAAAGTGAAATTTTGAAATGTTATCTCTATTTTCTATTAATTCTTGTGGAACACCTAAAGGGTTATCAAAGTTTATAAAATCAGTTTTGAATACCTTGAGGGGTGTCGTTTCTAAAATGGGGTCACTTTTTTGGAGTTTCTACTCTAGGGGTAAAATAAGGGGGCTACAAATGGTACATGGTGTCAAAAAAACAGTCCAGCAAAATCTGCCTTCCAAAAACCGTATGGCATTCCTTTCCTTTTGTGCAATGCCGTGTGCCCGTACAGCAGTTTACGACCACATATAGTGTGTTTCTGTAAACTACAGAATCAATGCCATAAATATTGAGTTTTGTTTGGCTGTTAACTCTTGCTTTGTAACTGGAAAATATTGGTAGAGATTTGTCTCCATGACAATTTTTTTCAATTACCTTCTCAGTGAGAAATAATTGCAGGTATGCCAGAGGGTTGTCACGCTCACTTTGCTTTACTGAGAAACAGTTCAACTTTGTACAATTCGGTTTCAGTTCCAAATTGCAGCAGAAACGATTAGCAGGCTTTACGTGAATGGCAGATAATGTTCTTTGCAAGATACTCAGAGGGCAAAGTCGACACTCCCAGACCAGGCTGCACTATTTCTCAGATATTCTGGCTGGCTATATTCCAAGGCCCGTATGCCCTAATGCTGGCTTTTATATTTGGTAGCAATCTTCCTCAGGTATATATCACTTGCTTTAGATCATGGGTCAGCAACCTTCGGCACTCCAGCTGTTGTGAAACTACAATTCCCAGCATGCTCCATTAATTTTTAAAGGAGTTCTGAGAAGAACAGAACAAGTAAGCATGCTGGGAGTTGTAGTTTCACAACACCTGGAGTGCCGGAGGTTGCCTACCCCTGCTTTAGATTAATGATCCTTCTGCCCTATAGCTTACTTGTTTTAGCTGGAGACGATGGCTCTGCTCTGGCTAAGGAACTTGGTTTCTCCCAGGAGGAAAACTCTTCTCTTGGGGTGAATCTTCTGAGCTAACAGAGGCTCAGGAACTTCAGGCTGGCTAGACTGCACTACTAGCCACCTGGACTGCACTGTACTTCCCTGTCTGGGACTACCTATATATATTCTCAGGCCTCTTTAGCTCCCTCTAATGTCTAGGAGGCTGAACTACACCCTAACAGGCCTGATACCCAGATAACACAGGAAACTGAACATAAAACATCACATTAATACAATAGACATATTAACCCTTGTGTAGTGCCCACCTTTACCTAGTGGGTCACTACATACCCCGTTACTGTGACGTTTCCCATCCTCGGCGCAACATAAGGGGCCCGCCCAGCTGGAAACTGCAGCCTGAAAGACAAAATTGAGAACAGGCATATACGGTAATCACCACATTAGCAGTATAAATATATCAAGCAGTTCCACTGGAAAGTGCGGTGAAAAGGGGCGTTGTTCTCTTCTCTTAGGATAGTATAAGGGAACAGGGGGCGCTGACCTGGTACAGCGAATCAAGGATAACCAGGATAGTCCATAATGATAGTCTATAGAAAATGCAAACATAACATAAGTTCCTGGAGGCTCAAAAAACAAAATGAGTCTGTACCCGGGTCTTGTAAATGGTTAAACAGGGGTTTCCCGTGAGGGGCTACCTGGGCCCATAATGTAGTCTCCAAATATCATAAGTGGGTGCCCCTTGGTAGACCGTGGACCTCCTTACTGGCAAAGGTTCTTCCTGCCTCGGCTCAGGAGGGTCAGAGGAGCTCACAGGCTCTGGAGTTGTTTCAGGAACGCTCTAGGACAGATTGTCCTGAGTTTGAGGACTAGCAGGAACTGGAGCTGGTACCACCAAGTTCAAAAGAGAAATGTGTAAAATTTGGTCTATAATGTTAATAACCTTCAAAACTTCTGAATACACATAGATAGCGCCTAAACCCCACGAACATAAAACTAACAGATTGTATAAAATATATAAGCGCAATAAGGTAAAATAGTATCCCTTAAAGGGACGAATAACCGAATAGTCAGTGATAGCCGTAAATAGTGATAAATAGTGACTTACTCCAACGGGGGGCTGTCAAGCAGGTATAAATGCACCTGTGACAGTGACCCCCCAAGCAAGGCTGTCAGAGAAAGGAGCACAAATAGAAAGTGGGTGATTGTAGCCTAAAGTGAACTGAACTACTCACTTCACTAGGGGGGGCTGTCACATAGGTCGGTGGTCGCAAATACCTAGGACAGTATACCCCCCTGGCCAAGATCGCTGGATTTAACTTGAGAAAACAAGTGAATCTGGTAAAGCAGTTGTTACTCACTTCACTGGGGGGCTGCCGAGCAGGTGTAATGTAAATTACCTGAGACAGTACCCCCCCGGCCGAGTCAGCTTGTCGTGGTCTCCAAATAGGAAAACAGTACGTCTAATCTTGAAATGGATTTCTTCAAATATTTTAATAAGAAGCGCAATCACCGACTTCCGGTCCCCATAGCCGGCGTGCGGTCCATCTGCGGCCGACATGCGTTCCACAGAACCGGAAGTGGTGGTGATTGTGCGACTTCCAGTCCTTGGATGCGTTCCACCCGACCGGAAGCCGCGAATGGACGCGACTTCCCGCCCCTTTTTGATCACGGAACGCGGGAATAGGATGCGGTGGTGTGGAGAACCCTATTTATTGTGTGAGTTTTCTTATTTTTATGTATTAGTACCTTGCTCCTGAGGAAGGGGTTTTGTATAACCCCGAAACGCGTAGAGCTTTGCTTATTAAAATATTTGAAGAAATCCATTTCAAGATTAGACGTACTGTTTTCCTATTTGGAGACCACGACAAGCTGACTCGGCCGGGGCGGTACTGTCTCAGGTAATTTATATTACACCTGCTTGGCAGCCCCCCAGTGAAGTGAGTAACAACTGCTTTACCAGATTTACTTGTTAAATCCAGCGATCTTGGCCAGGGGGGTATACTGTCCTAGGTATTTGCGACCACCGACCTATGTGACAGCCCCCCCTAGTGAAGTGAGTAGTTCAGTTCACTTTAGGCTACAATCACCCACTTTCTATTTGTGCTCCTTTCTCTGACAGCCTTGCTTGGGGGGGTCACTGTCGCAGGTGCATTTATACCTGCTTGACAGCCCCCCGTTGGAGTAAGTCACTATTTATCACTATTTACGGCTATCACTGACCATTCGGTTATTCGTCCCTTTAAGCGATACTATTTTACCTTATTGCGCTTATATATTTTATATAATCTGTTAGTTTTATGTTCGTGGGGTTTAGGCGCTATCTATGTGTATTCAGAAGTTTTGAAGGTCATTAACATTATAGACCAAATTTTACACATTTCTCAGAATTTCAATGAGAGTTTGATTCATCTTTTCACAGAGTCCATTACCTTGCGGATGATAGGCGGTAGTCCGGACTTTCTGGCAATTGTGCAGCAGGCACATTTCTTGGAACAGCTGTGATATAAACACAGACCCTTGGTCGGTGAGGATCCCCTCTGGGCAGCCGTAAGGCAGGAGGAAATGCTTCCAGAATGCCTCTGCTGTAGTCTTGGCTCTCAGGTCTTTCACAGGCTCTGCTACAACAAACTTAGTGAAGTGATCAATAATGGTCATGGCATAGGTATACCCTGAGTGACTTGGCTCCAACGTCACATGATCAATAGCAACAAGTTCTAAAGGAGTTTTACTCACGATAGGATGGAGAGGCGCCCTCTGGTCATGGCGTTCACTTCGTTCCACGGCACAGGCAGTGCATTCCCGGCACCATTTCTCAATGTCTTCTCTCATCCCGATACAATAGAATCACCTGCAAATGGTGGCCTCGGTCTTCTGCACGCCGAAGCGTCCGGACTGGTTATGATACATTTTTAACACCAGACTGGCATCACAGGACACTGGATCCACGCTCCTTCTAAGCAACAGGCCTTTTTGAAGGAAGAGTTGGTGGCAATGTCTCCACAGTCTCATTAGTTCTGGGTCTGCACTCTTCCTGCGGACTCTCTCAGGGGTTCTCCCACTGGTAAGGAAGTTGAGCAGTTCACCGAGAACTCTACTTTCTGACTGGAGTTTAATCCACCTTTTCTCGGTCGCCCCTGGACTCAGGAATATTTTATGAGGAAGGATCAGCAGCTGAGTGGTTTTCAGTGCTAATATTATCCTGCTGAGCAAATTTGTTGTAAAACGCCGGCATTTCCACCTCGTCTCAGGCATCCTTTGGTTCATCTGGTGCTTCTTTGGTGGGGAGCCGATACAGGGCATCAGCATTGTCGTTGGAGCGGCCTGCCCGGTATTTCACAGTGAAGTCATAGTTGGCAAGGCGGGAGGCCCATCTCTGCTCCAGGGCCCCTAATCTGGCTGTATTCAGATGTGCCAGGGGGTTATTGTCCGTGAAGGCAACAAACGGAGTGGCAGCAAGATAGTCTTTGAATTTTTCAGTCACAGCCCACACTAAGGCAAGGAACTCCAGCTTGAAGGAACTATAGTTATGATCGTTCTTCTCAGGTCCCCTCAGGGATCTGCTGGCGTAGGCAATCACCCTCTCTTTGTTATCTTGCACTTGAGCCAACACGGCCCCCAGGCCTCTTTTACTGGCATCCGTGTAGAGGTGAAACGGCTTCTGATAATCCGGGTAACCCAGGACAGGGGGTTCGGTCAGCTTCTTCTTTAGGAGCTGAAAGGCAATCTCCCATTCTTCATTCCATTCAACAGGGATAGGAGTCTTTGGACTCTTCTTGGGATGCCCCCTTAGGAGTTCCTGGATTGGATCCGCAATTTGTGCAAAATGCTGGATGAAGCGCCTATAATACTGCAAAGCTGAGGAAACTTCTCACCTCTTTCACGATGGTGGGAGTAGGCCAATTACGGACAGCAGCAAGTTTATCCGGATCAGGCTGGACTCCTTTGGCACTGACAACGTGCCCTAGGTACTTTACTGCTGGTTTCAGCAGGTGGCACTTGACCGGCTTGATTTTAAGGCCATATTTAACAAGGACTTGAAACACTTCAGCCAGGTGTTTTAAATGGTCCTCATACGTCTTGGAGTAGATAATGACGTCATCTAGGTATAACAATACAGTCTCAAAGTTCCTATGGCCTAAACAACGCTCCATCAGCCGTTGGAACGTCCCTGGAGCGTTACACAGTCCAACTGGCATATAATTAAATTCAAACAGGCCCATAGGTGTAGTGAAAGCGGTCTTCTCACAATCTTCTGGGGCCATAAGTACCTGCCAGTACCCGCTAGTTAAGTCCAAAGTGGAGAAGTAGGCTGATGACCCCAAGGCAGTCAAGGACTCCTCAATGTGTGGTAATGGATAAGCATCTTTGTGGGTGATTTGATAGATTTTTCTGTAATCCACGCAGAACCTTATACTGCCATCTTTTTTCCGAACCAGGACTAGGGGCGCAGCCCAGGGACTATGACTGTCCCGGATTATATTAGAGTCCTTCATCTCCTGTATCATCTCTTTCACAGACTGATAGGTCGTAGGTGGTATGGGTCTGTATCTCTCCTTGATAGGAGGATGAGAGCCAGTGGGTATGGTATGTTTGATTACACTGACCTCTCCGTAGTCCGTGGAGTGCTTGCTAAAGGCCTTGTGGTGCTCTTTAACTAGATTCAAGACTCCCTCTATTTGCTCCTTCGGGTGGATTCATTCCCCACATGATGTTCTTCCCACCAGGATACTGAAGAGGCGCTGGCAGTGGCGCTGCTGCTCTGTGCGGTCAGGCAGGCAGATGGATCACATCCTGGAAAGACACCTGGAAAAGCTGAGCAACGGGGCAGTGCTTAAAAAGAGTAACGGGGTGATCACCAAAATTTATCAAACACACAGGCACTTTACCTTGGGACACAGTCACCAGACTCTTGGCTGTTCGTACGAACGGGTGATTCTCAATTTGGATAGTTTCCACTAGGGCTTGATAGTCCTGGCCCTGGATCCCTAACAAAGCACGGCACCACAGGATGATCTGAGAATTTGGAGGCAGAATTACCGGCCGGTTATCCCGGATCCGGACAGTGCAGATTTCTCCTTTCCCGTTGGCGAACCTTTGCTGAGCACACAGCACACTGATAGTCTTTTGAATGACTCGTCTGGAAGCAGGTGAGGCCGAAGATATAGTTTGGTTCAAAGCTTCAAGCACTTTGGAGTAACAATTTTAAAAGACGTTAGTCCCTAGGATCACAGGGTATCCTCCTTTATCTCCTGCTTGTACCACGATCACACCTTGCTGTGTTAAGGTGGCTTCTCCCATCTGAAGGGTAGGTTCCCAGTACCCATGGACTTTCACTGGCTTACCGTTGCTGGCGATGATATCCAGCCAGGACTCTGGTGGCTGGGTGAGGAGGCTTGAATCCCAGAACTTGTCAAAGGCAGGTCGTTGGATGGTAGAGACCTGAGACCCAGTATCCAGCAGGGCTTCAAAAGGTATCCCGTTGATACATATGTTAATTTTTGGATGGGATCCTACGTATCTGGGCATCCAGCTTGGGTCCTTTGGACCTACTCTCTTACCTCCCGTTGGGCGGTCTTCTGCCTCGGGGGTTGCCCGTTTAACTGCCAGCACATTGATTCAGTATGTCCATATTTTTTACAATAGTGACAGACAGGCTGTTTGCGATTTCTAGACTGGTAACTTGGTCGTCCATCAGGTTCCTTGGGATATACATCTTTATATGCAGGCGGGAGCCTTGGAGGAAAAGGGCCTTCATCTTCCAGTAACAATGGCCTCTCCCATTCCTCTATCTTCTTGCACACTTTCTCTAGGCTCATAGTGAGATGGTTTACCTGCTCCATTAGTGCCGCTACCACATCTGTTACTGGCGCCTGTGTGGCTTGACTGACTACAGCCGCCCCACATTGACAGTCTTTGACTGACAGGCCGGGGGTTCAGGGGTGGCTGCTGGACCTGCAGCCGGGTTTTGGCCTAGGATACTGATGGCCAGCTCCTTAAAATCCAAAAATGCACAATTGGGGTGTTGAGCTGACAGCATCTTCAGCTAGCCCTTTAAGTGCTCAGTACTTATACCCGCAATGAACTGCTCTCTAAGAGTCCTGTCCTTCTCCTCGGCCACCTGGACCACAGCCCTCAGGGTCTCTTGCATGGACAGAGCAAAATCGTGGAGCGACTCCCCAGGCTGTTGCTTCCTGCTGAAAAATCGCATTTTAACTTCGGACACCGTTCTGGCCTCAAACGTGGTGCCGAGGCGATCAAAAATCTGCTCCAGACTACTCTGAACGGGGCCATGACATGACTTCCCTGCGGGCGGCCCCTTCTAACTGAGCTAGGAGGATCTCCATTTGTTGTTCAGCAGAGATAGGGTAGAGCCGGAATAAGGCCAGGATCTGGTCTCTAAAGTCCTTTAATTTATGGGCTTCCCCGGAATATCGCGGGAACCAGGGGGCCCCAAAATAATACGGCATGGCCAGTGTCATCAGGCTTGATGCTGCCGCGAGATGCGTGGCTACGTCAGACGTCCGACACGCAGCGCCAGAAGGTAGGCGCGGCCTCTTAGAGCTCCGGGATTCCAGGTAGTCGGTATCCTCTTTCCAGACAGGGCAGCGCTTTCCTCCTTACAGGCTGGACGGTCCCTTCTCTTTGTCTTTTTCGCGCCAAACGGGCACAACGAGGTGCACTAATAATCCAGTCAGGTTAAGCAGCCATCTTTGAGCACATCACTGTCTATTCACTGACAGCAAGCAGTGACTTAAACAAACGGCAAACAGTCCATGCAACAAAATATTCACACCGCAATTATTACAGTTCTTTGGCCCAGCAATTTTTCCAATCAACAAGTAGGGCTTAGTCACTTTATGGGCAAATAACGGCACACAGTTATATTCCACAATGGCGTAGGAAAAGTCTGTAAATCCTGTTTGTGACGCCAATTTATGCAGTACGCAGACCTGCAGGGTATTGCGATTGTGAGGTCATGGTTCTTGGGCAAGCGAGGGTTGCTATGGGTTACTCACAGTTTGTAGGATGACCCTGGGCAGCGTGCAGCAGTGATGGAGAGGCTGGCACAGTAGTCCTCTGGGGCACACTCTGTATTTTGGGAACAGGCCTGGTGGTGGATGAGGTGCCCTGGATGTTGCAGGTGTTTGAGGTGCCTGGGGAAAGGTCCCTTTAAGAAACGTGACGCCAGTGCCTGTAACGGTGGCACACCGATTTATAGTTGTAGTAAATGAGGTACAGGATGGTATGGTGAACCAAACTTTGCTTTACTGAGAAACAGTTCAACTTTGTACAATTCGGTTTCAGTTCCACCTTGCAGCAGTAACGATTAGCAGGCTTTACAGAAATGGCAGATAATTTTCTTTGCAAGATACTCAGAGGGAAAATTCGACACTGCCAGACCAGGCTGCACTATTTCTCAGATATTCTGGCTGGCTATATTCCAAGGCCTGTATGCCCAAATGCTGGCTTTTATCCTTGGTAGCAATCTTCCTCAGGTATATATCACTTGCTTTAGATTAATGATCCTTCTGCCCTTCAGCTTACTTGTTTTAGCTGGAGACGACGGCTCTTCTCTGCTCTGGCTAAGGAACTTGGTTTCTTCCAGGAGGCAAACTCTTCTCTTGGGGTGAATCATCTGAGCTAACAGAGGCTCAGGAACTTCAGGCTGGCTAGACTGCACTACTAGCCACCTGGACTGCACTGCACTTCCCTGTCTGGGCCTACCTATATATATTCAGGGCTCTCTAGCTCCCTCTAATGTCTAGTAGGCTGAACTACACCCTAACAGGCCTGATACCCAGATAACACAGGAAACTGAACATAAAACATTACATTAATACAATAGACATATTAACCCATGTGTAGTGCCCACCTTTACCTAGTGGGACACTACATATGACCATGTCCTTAAAGGGTTAAACATATGTATTTGACCTGTATTTGTACTGACCTTCAGCAAAATGTATATCCTTTGACCATTTAATAGACCTCCAGCCACATACTTACTTGTTCTTTTATGTACGCTGAATGCACTGGCCTGCTGGAAAATTGATATCCAATGACTGTGAAATCTACCTTCAGCCACTTACTTACTTGTTCTTTTATGTACGCTGAATGCATAATTTTGGGGGCCTGTAGTACACTAGCCTGCTGGAAAATTTATATCCAGTGACCGTGTAATCTACCTTCAGCCACATACTTACTTGTTTTTTTGTGTAAGCTGAATGCATAATTTTTGGGATCTGTAGTAGACTGGCCTGCTGGAAAATTGATATCCAATGACCGTGCAATCTATCTCCAGCCACTTACTTACTTGTTCTTTTATGTACGCCGAATGCATAATCTTTGGGGCCTGTAGATCACTGGCCTGCCGGGAAATTGATATCCAATGACATTGTAATCTACCTCCAGCCACATACTTACTTGTTCTTTTATGTACACTGAATGAACAATTGTTGCGGCCTCGGAGGAATTCAATTCCAGTGACGAGCATGTGTTATTGAATTTCATAGCATGTTTTTAATCCAATTTTATATTTCTAGTTCTTTTAAACATATGTATTTGACCTGTATTTGTACTGGCCCGCAGTAAAATTGATATCCATTGACCGTGTATTATACCTCCGGCAATATAATCACTTGATCTTTTCTGTCATGTGAATGCCTAATGTTGGGGCCCATAGTACAGTGGCCTACAGTAAAAAGTTTATCCATTGACCGCATAATGTTCCTCAAGCCACATAATCAGAATTTCTTTTATGTCAGGTGAATGCCTAATTTTTAAGGCCCGTAAAATGCATAAAAATGTCCCCTGATTAAGATACAAATTTTTTTGTTGGAATTTTTGTCATTTATCCCCCCCCCTCTAGCTGTTTCAGGTTCGCATTCCATGAAAGGGAATGGGGCCCAGTGCAAACTTATGGTTGGCAAACATTTGATCCCGTTCGTGCGATCGCGTTCACGAACCGTCCTGGCTGATGTTCGTCCATCACTATCAGCTTCCACAAAATAGTGATAGAGGTTTTCAATACACCTGCGTACACAAAATTACTGTTTGAGCGTGATATGCCAACTTCAACTAACAACTGATTGAGGCCTGCCATATATCAGCTTCCACAAAATAGTGATAGAGGTTTTCCATATGCCTGCATCCACAAAATTACTGCCTGGGGGGTGATATACTAGCTTCAACTAACAACTGAATGAGGCCTTCTATATATCAGCTACCAGAAAATAGTAATAGAGATTTTCCATATACCTGCATCCACAAAATACAGATGGCAGGTTTGGATATACCTGCTTCAACTAACAACTGATTGAGGCTTGACGCCTGGTAGATGGGTCCGACACGTATGTGCGCTAATAGCTTCCATAATTCATTTATAGTCGGGATTGTACCACTATTATCTAGAATGACCCCCATTTCTTAGCTCTATTGTTTGCATATACTGTATAATGGTGTGCAGCCATTTTGTTTTTTGTAATTATGTTTGCTTCATGGATATGCACCTGTGATTCTGAAGGTTCTAGTCTAAATTTTCTTGCAATGTATTGAGGCTAGCACCTCTTTTAGACTGAACACGCCCATCTACCTAGGACTTCTGAGCAGAGTACGTTTGTAGCTGGTTCCTGCACTTCCCTGAATATTGTAGGCTTAAGTAAGTCCAAAGTGAGGCAGTATATTTAGTAATAGGGACTAGGGTTGAGTGAACCCGAACTGTAAAGGAACTTTAGGATTTTTGGACCCCGGACCCAAAACCGAACATTTCTGTAAAAGTTTGGGTTCGGTGTTCGGCGCTTTCATGCCACTTTTTGAAAGGCTGCACAGCAGCCAATCAAAAAGCGTCATACTACTTGCCCCAAGAGGCCATCACAGCCATGCCTACTAATGGCATGGCTGTGATTGGCCAGAGCAGCATGTGACCCAGGCTCTATATAAGCTGGAGTCACGTAGCGCTGTACGTCACTCTGCTCTGATCAGTGTAGGGAGAGGATGCTGCTGGACTTGTGATTTCAGGGAGAGAATAGGAGAGAATATAACTCAGCGATCTACCTAGAAATAGTTGTGTGGGTGCAGGAGACAATCGTTTTACCCTGCCCTTAGGCCATTGACTAAAAATATTATTTTTTTTATAATTCTGCTAGGTGGGTGGCGGCGGCGGCGGTGGCCATTTTATGAATGCTCAGTGCACCAACACTGCATCTGAGCTTTTGGGACATTGCAAATCACTATTTTTGGGGGGCAAATTACAACATCTGGATAAGTCAGTGTGCAATATAAGGTAGAAATACACCCATCATTTTCTGGGGTTTGAAAAACACACTTTTCTTTTTAAAAAACAGTAGGCCATTGATCAAAAATAAAAAACCTTTTATAATTCTGTTAGTTAGGTGGGTGGCGGCGGCGGTGGCCATTTTAGAAATATCTTGGTCAAGTGCCAACTTTGTATAAAAAAAATGGGAAAAGTTGTCTTTAGCCGAGATATTTCTCTCACCCAGCATGGGTATATGTAAAATAACACCCCAAAACACATTCACCAACTTCTCCTGAGTACGGTGATACCACATGTGTGACACTTTTTTGCCGCCTAGGTGGGCAAATGGGCTCACATTCCAAAGAGCACCTTTCGGATTTCACAGGGCATTTTTTACAGATTTTGATTTCAAACTACTTTCCACGCATATGGGCCCCTAAAATGCCAGGGCAGTATAACTACCCCACAAGGGACCTCATTTTGGAAAGAAGACACCTCAAGGTATTCCGTGAGGGGCATGGCGAGTTCCTAGAATTTTTTATTTTTTGACGCAATTTAGTGGAATATGAGACTTTGTAAGGAAAAAAAAAATAATGAAAATCATCATTTTCCTCTAACTTGTGACAAAAAATAAAAAGTTCTATGAACTCACTATGCCCAACAGCGAATACCTTAGGGTGTCTACTTTCCGAAATGGGGTCATTTGTGCGGGGTTTCTACTGTTTGGGCTTGTAGAACCTCAGGAAACATGACAGGTGCTCAGAAAGTCAGAGCTGCTTCAAAAAGTGGAAATTCACATTTTTGTACCATAGTTTGTAAACGCTATAACTTTTACCCAAACCATTTTTTTTTTACCCAAACATTTTTTTTTATCAAAGACATGTAGAACAATAAATTTAGCGAAAAATTTATATATGGATGTCATTTTTTTTTGCAAAATTTTACAACTGAAAGTGAAAAATGTCATTTTTTTGAAAAAAAATCGTTAAATTTCGATTAATAACAAAAAAAATGTCAGCAGCAATGAAATACCACCAAATGAAAGCTCTATTAGTGAGAAGAAAAGGAGGTCAAATTCATTTGGGTGGTAAGTTGCATGACCGAGCAATAAACGGTGAAAGTAGTGTAGTGCAGAAGTGTAAATAGTGGCCTGGTCATTAAGGGGGTTTCAGCTAGCGGGGTTGAAGTGGTTAAAGATCGGGTCCCCAGCCCGATCGTCTCCTAGCAACCATGCGTGAAAATTACACCGCATCTGCACTTGCTTGCGGATGCTTGTGATTTTCACGCAACCCCATTCATTTCTATCGGTCGGGATTCAGTGCGGATGCAATGCGTTCAACTTACGCATCGCATCCGCGCGGAATACTCCC
Organism: Bufo gargarizans; assembly: GCF_014858855.1. Classification (NCBI taxonomy): domain Eukaryota; kingdom Metazoa; phylum Chordata; class Amphibia; order Anura; family Bufonidae; genus Bufo; species Bufo gargarizans. Next base: position 55,477,072 of record NC_058083.1, on the reverse strand, counting down.
CCGTGTAAAAGGGGCCTAAGTCAGTGTTTAATTTGTTTAATTTAAGCTAGAAAAACACCCATCATTTTCTGGGGTTTGAAAAACACACTTTTTTGACAAAAAACACTATTTTCAGGCCTTGCAGCATCAGCACGTGTGAAATTACAGGCTTATATACTGCTGTCAAATTCAGTTCGTTTGGGCACAAAAAAAATAGTTGCCAGCCTTTGATGCAGATGTCATTGTGAGATACACCCTTAATACATTTGGGTTACATTCAGAGATTTTAAATACCGCCATTTGGTGCACCAATATTGAATTCAGGCCTACAGAGGTTCAGGCCCTGTGAGATACCACCTCTACATACAGGGGTTTGAATTAGGCATTTGAAATACAGCCATTTTGTGCAAAGATATATTTACTGCAGGCCTACAGAGATTCAGGCCCTCTGAGATACTACATCTACATACAGGGGACAAGAAAGGTCTCTGGCTCCTACTGCTTCCTCTTCTGCTGCAGTGGCAGCCTCTTCATCCACCTCTGAAAGGGGCCAGCAACACCAACACCTGGGTCACCAAGAGTCTCCACAATGTCCCACGCAAGCGTTCAGCTCTCCATATCCCAAACACTGGAGAGGAAGAGGAAGCACCCCCCTACCCAGCCGCAATCCCTAGCCCTGAATGCCAGCATTTCTAAATTACTTGCCTTTGAAATGCTGGCATTCCGTCTGGTGGAGACGGATAGTTTTAAAGGCCTTATGGCGGTGGCTGTCCCACAGTATGTCGTGCCCAGCCGCCACTACTTTTCAAGGCAAGCCATCCCTTCACAACCAAGAAGGGGACAAAATCAGGTGTGCACCTGACTACGAATACGTGGACCAGTAAGCACGGTCAGGGCCGTTATGTCTCCATAGCAGCACACTGGGTAAATGCAGTGGTGGCTGGGCCTGAGGAGGATAGCAGTTTGGCACATATCCTTCCACCACCAAGGATTGCAGGATGCTTCAGTTTGCCTCCTGTTGCTTCCTCCTCCTACTCTGCTTCCTCATCCTCTACCAGCTCCTCATCCGGTCAGCGTAACACCTTCACCACCAACTTCAGCACAGATGGGGTAAACGACAGCAGGCAGTTTTAAAACGTATCTGTTTGGGGGACAAACCCCACACCGCCCAGGAGCTGTGGACGGGCCTTGAACAACAGACCGATGAGTGGTTTGTGCCAGTCAGCCTCAAGCCAGGCCTGGTGGTGTGCGATATTGGGCAAAATCTCGTAGCAGCTCTGGGACTAGCCAGTTTGACGCACATCCCTTGCCTGGCGCATGTGCTGAATTTGGTGGTGCAGAGATTCCTTAAAAATTACCCTGACATGTCAGAGCTGTTGCATAAAGTGCGGGCCGTCTGTGCGTGCTTTCGTCATTCTCACCCTGCTGCTGCTCGCCTGTCAGCGCTGCAGCGTAACTTCGGCCTTCCTGCTCACCGCCTCATATGCGACGTGCCCACAAGGTGGAACTCCACCTTGCACATGCTAGCCAGACTGTGCGAGCAGCAGCAGGCGATAGTGGACTTTCAGCTCGGCGGAACAGCACCACTTCACCACCAATGACTGGGCCTCCATGCGAGACCTGTGTTCCTTGTTGCGCTGTTTCGAGTACTCCACCAACATGGCCAGTGCCGATAACGCCGTTCTCAGCGTTACTATCCCACTTCTATGCCTGCTTAAAAAAAACGCTCCTGGCGATGATGGAAGAGAATGTGACACAGAAGGTGGAGGAGGAAGAGGGATTATTTTGTAGGTTTTCCGGCCAGTCATTCCCAAGTGGCTCCGAGGATGGGGTCAAGCATCCACAAACCCAAGGTACATAATTGTCCAGCCAGGGCACAGTTCTGGAGGATGAGGAGGTGGAGGGTGAGGAGGAGGAGATGCAAGAGGAGGAACCATGTTCACAGCAGGGTGGCACCCAGACCAGCTTATGGACATCACTGGTGCGTGGATGGGGGGATACAGAGGACACAGATGATATACCTCCCACAGAGGACAGCTTTTTGTTGCCTCTGGGCAGCCTGGCACACATGAGCGATTACATGCTGCAGTGTCTCCGCAACGATCGCCGACTCCGAGTTGCCCACATTCTAATTTGTGCTGATTACTGGTTCGCCACGCTGCTGGATCCCTGTTACAAGGACAACGTACCGTCCTTAATTCTGTCACTGGAGCGTGATCGTAAGATGCGCAAGTACAAGCGTGCACTGGTAGACGCGCTGCTGGTGGCATTCCCACCTGACAGTGGGGGCACAATGGAAGCACAAGGCGAAGGCAGAGGACGAGGAAGATGTCGCCAACACAGCCTTAGAAGGCAGGGATAGCATGGTCGAAATGTGGAAAAGCTTTGTCAGCATGCTAGAACAACCAGCACCACCAGCTGATATGGAACGTCTTAGCAGGAGGCAGCATTTCACCAACATGGTGGAGCAGTATGTGTGCACACGCCTTCACGTACTGAATGACGGGTCTGCCCCCTTTAACTTATGGGTCTCCAAATTGGGCACATGGCCTGAGCTTGCCCTTTACGCCTTAGAGGTTCTGGCCTGCATTGCAGCCAGTGTATTTTCTGAATGTGTGTTTAGCACGGCAGGGGGCGTCATCACAGACAAGCACAGCCGCCTGTCCACAGCCAACGTGGACAAGCTGACGTTCATTAAAATGAACCAGGCTTTGATCCCACAGGACCTGTCTGTACCTTGTGCAGAATAGACATTTATACGACCATCAAACATACATTCTTGTACTCAAGTCAAGTGCAATGATTCTTTGTTTTATTTATTTTTTATTTGTCCCAATATTTTGGGGGCTACCTACCCCAATAAAAATAAAAAATAAACATTGTTGGCTACCTCCTCCTCCTCCTCCATTGCTGCCTCCACTTACAACACCACATTAACCGCCTTCTCAACCTCTGACTCCATATCCACCTCCTTCTCTGAGTATCCACATTTGTTTGCAGAGCAGTTGCCATGCTCTTAAGCACATTTTACTGCCTTTTACATCCGTCTAGCCTTTTCAAGGACTATTTTAGAGCAATTTTAATGCAAAAAAGTGCCAATTTTAGTGCCCTAAATTGAAAAATTTCTTATTTTCAATTGTCGTGTGACATTTTACCATTTTTGGGGTATACAAACACCTGCTGTGCCTGGGTGACAGGGGCCTAAATCTCTCAAAATCCTCTGTTCTATTGCTGGGTGACATAAACCCATTTTTGCTGTGAATGAACCCCTGCTGTGCCTGGGTGACAGGGGCCTAAATCTCTCAAAATCGTCTGTTCTATTGCAGGGTGACATGAACCCATTTTTGCTGTGAATGAACCCCTGCTGTGCCTGGGTGACAGGGGCCTAAATCTCTCAAAATCATCTGTTTTATTGCAGGGTGACATGAACCCCTTTTTGCCCTGAATGAACCCCTGCTGTGCCTGGGTGACAGGGGCCTAAATCTCTCCAAAATCCTCTGTTCTATTGCTGGGTGACAATAACCCACTTTTGCCATGAATGAACGCCTGCTCTGCATTGCTGACAGGGGCCTAAATCTCTCCAAATCCTATGTTGTATTGCTGGGTGACATGTACCCCCTTTTGCCCTAAATGAACCCCTGCTGTGCCTGAGTGACAGGGGCCTAAATCTCTCAAAATCCTCTGTTCTATTGCTGGGTGACATGAACCCCATTTTGCCATGAATGAACCCCTGCTCTGCATTGCTGACAGGGAACTAAATTTAGTGAAAACATCTGTTACTGATCGGAAGATGCGCGACTACAAGCGCACGCTGATGATAGCATTCCCACCTGACAGCGGGGGCACAGTGGAAGCACAAGGCGACAGCTGGGGCACTGTCAGCACCTTAGAAGGCAGGGTTAGCATGGGCAAAATGTGGAAAAGCTTTGTCAGCCTTGGAGGTGCTGACCTGCCCTGCAGCCAGTGTATAGTGTGAACGTGTGTTGAGCACGGCAGAGAGCATTATCACAGGCCGCAGCCAATGTGGACAAGCTTACGTTTATTAAAATGAACCAGGCATGGATCCTACAGGACTTGTCCGTACCTTGTGCAGAATAGACATTTATACCAGCCTCAACTATCCATTCTTGTACTCAAGTGCACTTATTCTTAGTTGTATTTTGTTATATGTCCCAATATTTTGGGGGATACCCCAATTTAAAAATAAAAAAATTACACAAATCAGTTTTTGGCTACCTATTCCTCCTTCACCGCCGCTTCTACCTACACTGCCACGTCAACCTACACCGCCACATCCACAAATCCACCACCTCCTTAAATTCCTACTCCTAGATCCAGATTGTTATTTTAAATTTTTCTGTATTTTATGTTATTTTACGTAATTTCCCTATCCACATTTTTTTGCAGAACAGTTGCCCTGCTCTTAAGCACATTTTGATGCCTTTTGAAGCCTTCTAACCTTTTCCAGATCTATTTTAGAGCCATTTTAGTGCCCAAAAGTTTGGGTCCCCATTGACTTTAATGGGGTTCGGGTTCGGGTTCGAGGTCAAGTTCGGGTCAAGTTCGGGTCCTGAACCCAAACTTTTTTTTCAAGTTCGGCCGAACTCGTCGAACCCGAACATCCAGGTGTCCGCTCAACTCTATTATGGACACATCTGCGGAAGCCACCTTGAGGCCTGGTAGATGGGCCCGACACGTATGTGCACTAATAGCTTCCATTATTCATTTATAGTTAGTATTGTACCACTTTTATCTAGAGTGACCCTCATTTCTTAGCTCTATTGTTTGTATATATAACAGTGCGCAGCCATTTAGTTTTTTGTAATTATGTTTGCTTCATGGATATGCACCTGTGATTCTGAAGGCTCTAGTCTAAATTTTCTTGCAATATATTGAGGGTAGCACGTCTTTTAGACTGAACACGCCCATCTACCTGGGAGTTCTGAGCAGAGTACATTTGTAGCTGGATCCTACAATGCCCTGAATATTGTAGGCTTAAGTAAATCCAAAGTGAGGCAGTATATTTAGTGATAGGGACCCATCTGCAGAAGCCTCCTTGATGCCTGGTAGATGGGTCCGACACGTATGTGCGCTGAGAGCTTCCATTATTCATTTATAGTTGGTATTGTACTACTTTTATCTAGAATGACCCCCATTTCTTAGCTCTATTGTATATATAATGGTGTGCAGCCATTTTGTTTTATGTAATTATGTTTGCTTCATGGATATGCACCTGTGATTCTGAAGGCTGTAGTCTAAATTGTCTTGCAACTGATTGAGGCTTGCCATATATCAGCTTCCACAAAATAGTGATAAGGTTTTTCATATAATTGCATCTACAAAATTACTGCTTGAGGGTGATATACCAGCTTCAACAAGCAACTGATTGATACCTGTCATATATCAGCTTCCACAAAATAGTGATAGAGGTTTTCCATATACCTGCGTTCACGAAATTACTGCCTGAGGGTGATATATCAGCTTCAACTGATTGAGGCCAACCATATATCAGCTTCCACAAAATAGTGAGAGAGGTTTTCCATATACCTGCGCCCACAAAATACAGATTAGAGGTTTTGATATACCTGCTTCAACTAACAACTGATTGAGGCTTGCCATATACCAGCTTCCACAAAATAGTAATAGAGGTATTCCATATACCTGCGTTCACAAAATTACTTCTTGAGGGTTATATACCTGCTTCAACTAACAACTGTTTGAGGCCTGCCATATATCAGCTTTCACAAAATAGTGATCGAGGTTTTTAATATACCTGCGTCCACAAAATTACTGCTTGAGGGTGATATACCAGCTTCAACTAACATCAACTAACAACTGATTGAGGCCTGCCATATATCAGCTGCCACAAAATAGTGATAGAGGTTTTCCATATACCTGCGTCCACAAAATTACTGCTTGAGGGTGATTTACCAGCTTTATCTAACAACTGAATGAGGCCTGCCATATATCAGCTTCCACAAAATAGTGATAGAGGTTTTCCATATACCTGTGTCCACAAAATTACTGCTTGAGGGTGATATACCAGCTTCAACTAACAACTGATTGAGGCCTGCCATATATCAGCTTCCACAAAATAGTGATAGAGATTTTCAATATGCCTGCGTCCACAAAATTACTGCTTGAGGGTGATATACCAGCTTTATCTAACAACTGATTGAGGCCTGCCATATATCAGCTTGCACAAAATAGTGATAGAGATTTTCAATATGCCTGCGTCCACAAAATTACTGCCTGAGGGTGATATACCAGCTTCAACTAACAACTGATTGAGGCTTAAATATATCAGCTTCCAAAAAATAGTGATCGAGGCTTTAGATATACCTGCGTCCCAAAAATTACTGCTTGAGGGTGATATACCAGCTTCAACTAACAACTGATTGAGGTCTGCCATATTTTAGCTTCCACAAAATAGTGATAGAGGTTTACCATATACCTGCGTCCACAAAATTACTGCTTGACGGTGATATACCAGCCTCATCTAACAAATGATTGAGACCTGCCATATATCAGTATTCACAAAATAGTGATAGAGGTTTTCCATATACTGTACCTGCGTCCACAAAATAAATGCTTAAAGGTGATATAAGAGCTTCAACTAATAACTGATTAAGGCCTGCCATATATTAACGTCCATAAATAATGATAGAGGTTTTCAATATACCTACGTCCATAAAATTACTGCTTGAGGGTGATATACCAGCTTTATCTAACAACTGATTGAGGCCTGCCATATATCAGCTTGCACAAAATAGTGATAGAGGTTTTCCATATGCCTGCGTCCACAAAATTACTGCCTGAGGGTGATATACCAGCTTCAACTAACAACTGATTGAGGCTTCCATATATCAGCTTCCACAAAATAGTGATCGAGGCTTTCAATATACCTGCGTCCCAAAAATTACTGCTTGAGGGTGATATACCAGCTTCAACTAACAACTGATTGAGGTCTGCCATATTTTAGCTTCCACAAAATAGTGATAGAGGTTTACCATATACCTGCGTCCACAAAATTACTGCTTGACGGTGATATACCAGCCTCATCTAACAACTGATTGAGAGCTGCCATATATCAGTATTCACAAAATAGTGATAGAGGTTTTCCATATACTGTACCTGCGTCCACAAAATAAATGCTTAAAGGTGATATAAGAGCTTCAACTAATAACTGATTAAGGCCTGCCATACATTAACGTCCATAAATAATGATAGAGGTTTTCAATATACCTACGTCCATAAAATGACTGCTTGAGGGTGATATACCAGCTTTATCTAACAACTGATTGAGGTCTTCCATATATCAGCTTCCACAAAATAGTGATAGAGGTTTTCCATATGCCTGCGTCCACAAAATTACTGCCTGAGGGTGATATACCAGCTTCAACTAACAACTGATTGAGGCTTCCATATATCAGCTTCCACAAAATAGTGATCGAGGCTTTCAATATACCTGCGTCCCAGAAAATTACTGCTTGAGGGTGATATACCAGCTTCAACTAACAACTGATTGAGGTCTGCCATATTTTAGCTTCCACAAAATAGTGATAGAGGTTTACCATATACCTGCGTCCACAAAATTACAGCTTGACGGTGATACAAGCCTCATCTAACAACTGATTGAGGCCTGCCATATATCAGTATTCACAAAATAGTGATAGAGTTTTTCCATATACTGTACCTGCGTCCACAAAATAAATGCTTAAAGGTGATATAAGAGCTTCAACTAATAACTGATTAAGGCCTGCCATATATTAACGTCCATAAATAATGATAGAGGTTTTCAATATACCTACGTCCATAAAATTACTGCTTGAGGGTGATATACCAGCTTTATCTAACAACTGATTGAGGCCTTCCATATATCAGCTTCCACAAAATAGTGATAGAGGTTTTCCATATACCTGCGTCCACAAAATTACTGCTTGAGGGTGATATATCAGCTTCAACTAACAACTGATTGAGGCCTGCCATATTTTAGCTTCCACAAAATAGTAATAGAGGTTTTCCATATACCTGTGTCCACAAAATTACTGCTTGAGGCTGATATACCAGCTTCATATAAAAACCGATTGAGGTCTGCCATATATCAGCTTTAAAAAAAATAGTGATAGAGGTTTTCCATATACCTGCGTCCACAAAATTACTTCCTAAAGGGTGATATTCCAGGTTCAACTAACAACTGATTGAGGCCTGCCATATATCAGCTTCCACAAAATAGTGATAGAGGTTTTTCATATAACTGCGTCCACAAAATTACTGCTTGAGGCCTCATGCACACGACCGTATTTTGTTTCCGTGTCCGATTATTATTTTTTTGCGGATAGGATGCAGACCCATTCATTTCAATGTGTGCTATCCGCATCAGTATGTCCGTTCCGTTGCTCCGCAAAAAAAATAGTGCATGTCCTAGTTTTTTTCTAGTTTGCGGACAAGGATAGACATTATTACAATGGATCCGCAAAAAAAAAAACGGATCTACAAAAAAAACGGATGCCATACGGATTTTCATCATTTTTTTTTGCGGATCTGCAATTTGCGGACCGCATAACACATACGGTCGTGTGCATGTAGCCTGAGAGTGATATACCAGCTTCAACAAACAACTGATTAAGGCCTGCCATATTTTAGCTACCACAAATACTGCTCTTCTCTCGGGACTTTGGCACAGGGTCATTTTGAAAATGACAGGCAGAGGAAGAGGCAGGCCATTCTGCAGGGGTGCTAGGGGTGGGGCAGGTGCACCAGTCCTGGGCCTAAGTAGGAAGTTGGAGAAGGTGCGTGCGATTATGTCAAAGGACACACCAGAGGTGGTTGAGTTGCTCACTCAGCCTTCCGCTTCTGCACCTTCCTCATCCTCTGTATCTGCAGCCTCCTCACTCTCTGCTGTGTGCACACCCAAAGATACCATCACCACCACCACCACCATAGCCCCTCCACTCGAGTCAGAGGAATTATTTTCCCATCCACACCCAGACCTTACTGATGAGCAGCCACTCTTGGCATTGGATCAGGAAGAGGAGGTTACAACGGCCGCGACCCAGCGGTCTGACGACAGTACTCAGATCAGCCCAAGAAGGGTGGTCCCCGCTGTTGCTGCCTACTCCGAGATATCTAATGTCAGCGGTGGTGAAGGTGATGATGATGACGTGTTGATGGACCTCGCGTGGTGCCCACTAAAGTGAGGAGAAGACGTAGAAGCAGGCAGAACTAGCAGTGCACAGGAGGCAAAAAGCAGACTGCAAATGTATCTAGAGCGAGCCACCATGCATGGTCATATCTTGCGAATGAGGCTCATTTTAAGAACCTGGTTATGCCTTTTGGGTTGATGAACGCGCCAGCAGTATTTCAGCGATTCGTCAATGACATTTTTCTTCACTTGGTGGGGAGGTTCGTAGTAGTTTACCTGGATGACATTTTGATTTATTTTCCTGATCTGAGGACCCATCAGGATCATGTGAGACAGGTTTTGACGATCCTTCAGGAGAATAAATTATATGCCAAATTGGAGAAATGTTTGTTTGCGGTGCAAGAGCTTCCGTTCTTGGGATACATGCTTTCTGATTCTGGTTTTCGTATGGACCCCGAAAAGGTCCGGGCGGTTCTGGAGAGGGACCAACCAGATAATCAGAAAGGTTTGATGCGGTTCTTGGGGTTTACGAATTATTATAGAAATTTATTTTCGAATTATTCTACCGTAGTAAAACCTCTTACTGATATGACCAAGAAGGGCGCCGATGTCTCTGTCTGGTCGGATGAGGCATTGCAGGCCTTTTCGGCTATAAAGGAGCATTTTGCGTCTGCTCCCATTCTGGTGCAGCCGGATGTGTCTCAGCCATTCGTAGTGGAGGTTGATGCATCAGAGGTGGGGGTTGGAGCTGTGCTGTCACGGGGTTCATCTCCTGGCAAGTGGGTCCCGTGTGCCTTTTTCTCCAAGAAGCTCACGGTCGCCGAGAGGAATTATGATGTTGGAGAGAGAGAGTTGTTGGCTATCAAGTTGGGCTTTAAGGAATGGCGTCACTGGTTAGAGGGGGCGTCTCACCCCGTTATGGTGTACACTGACCAAAATAATTTGGCTTACCTGCAATCTGCCAAGCGTCTGAACCCTAGGCAGGCCAGATGGTCACTGTTTTTTACCAGGTTCAATTTTGTGGTTACCTTTCACCCAGGGGTCAAGAACATCAAGGCAGATGCCTTGTCTCGCAGCTTTCCTGGGGGAGGCGATTCAGAGAATCCTGCGCCGATTTTGGCGGATGGGGTGGTGGTCTCCGCTCTGTACCCTGAATTGGAGATGGAGGTGTTGGGAGCCCATGAGGGGGCTCCTGGTGCTTGTCCCCCAGGGAGGTTGTTTGTTCCTGAGGGCCTGCGATACAAGGTGTTCAAGGAACATCACGATACTGTCCTCGCTGGACATCCTGGTGGTAAGTCCACCTGTGATCTAGTATCCAGGAAGTTCTGGTGGCCAGGGTTATGTAAGAGCATTGAGAATTACGTGACAGCTTGGGAAACCTGCGCTCGGTCAAAGGTTGCTCATACTCGACCGCCTGGTTCACTTCTTCCATTGTCTATTCCGTCTCATCCTTGAACGCATTTGTCTATGGACTTTAATACGGATCTGCCAAGTTCCTCCGGGAGAACAGTGATTTTGGTGGTAGTTGACCGTTTCAGTAAAATGTCTCACTTTATACCACTAACTAGTCTGCCTAACGCTAAGACTCTTGCGCAGATTTTAGTGGATAATATTGTGAAATTGCATGGTATTCCTTCGGCTGTGGTCTCTGATAGGGGCATGCAGTTTGTCTCTAGGTTTTGGAGGGCGTTCTGCTCTCGACTTGGCATTCAACTTTAATTCTCTTCGACTTTTCATCCGCAGTCGAATGGGGTGGTGGTCTCCGCTCTGTACCCTGAATTGGAGATGGAGGTGTTGGGAGCCCATGAGGGGGCTCCTGGTGCTTGTCCCCCAGGGAGGTTATTTGTTCCTGAGGGCCTGCGATACAAGGTATTCAAGGAACATCACGATACTGTCCTCGCTGGACATCCTGGTGGTAAGTCCACCTGTGATCTAGTATCCAGGAGGTTCTGGTGGCCAGGGTTATGTAAGAGCATTGAGAATTACGTGACAGCTTGTGAAACCTGCGCTCGGTCAAAGGTTGCTCATACTCGACCGCCTGGTTCACTTCTTCCATTGTCTATTCCGTCTCGTCCTTGAACGCATTTGTCTATGGACTTTAATACGGATCTGCCAAGTTCCTCCGGGAGAACAGTGATTTTGGTGGTAGTTGACCGTTTCAGTAAAATGGCTCACTTTATACCACTAACTAGTCTGCCTGACGCTAAGACTCTTGCGCAGATTTTAGTGGATAATATTGTGAAATTGCATGGTATTCCTTCGGCTGTGGTCTCTGATAGGGGCATGCAGTTTGTCTCTAGGTTTTGGAGGGCGTTCTGCTCTCGACTTGGCATTCAACTTTAATTCTCTTCGGCTTTTGATCCGCAGTCGAATGGTCAGACGGAGCGTACTAATCAAAACTTGGAGACCTACTTGAGGTGCTTTGTGGCTGAGAATCAGGAGGACTGGTCCTCATTCTTGTCCTTAGCAGAATTTGTGTTGAATAACCGTAGACAGGAGTCCACGGGTAAGTCGCCATTTTTTGGAGCATACGGTTTCCATCCTCAGTTTGGTACCTTTTCTGGGACTGGTTCCTCTGGGATGCCAGAGGAGGAGAGATTCTCTTCTGCCTTATCCTCCATCTGGCGGAGGATTCAAGGGAATTTGGAGAAGATGGGTGAGAGGTATAAACGAATGGCTGACAAGAGACGTGTGACTGGTCCGGACCTGTGTGTGGGTGATCTGGTGTGGTTGTCCACTAAGAATATCACATTGAGAGTGCTATCTTGGAAACTGGGTCCAAGATTTATTAGTCCGTATAAAATTTCTACGGTGATCAATCCTGTGGCGTTTCGGCTGGATCTTCCGCAGACTTGGAGGATCCATGATGTGTTCCACAGGTTTTTACTAAAAAAATACGTGAGACCGGTGGAACCATCGCCATTGCCTCCTCCTCCTGTTCTAGTCGAGGGAAACTTGGAGTTTGAGATCTCCAGGATCCTCGACTCGAGAGTTCTTCGGGGTTCCCTTCAGTACCTGGTGCACTGGAGGGGATACGGCCCTGAGGAGAGTATGTGGGTTCCGGCGTTGGATGTCAACGCCAGCCGACTGGCGAGGGCTTTTCATAGGTCCCATCCGGATAAGGTTGGTCCGGGGTGTCCGGAGGTCACCCGTAGAAGGGGGGGTACTGTCATGCCCCACTATGACGATGTGCGGAGGTCGGCCAGGATAGCAGCACGAGTTTAGTGTTTGTTTTGGAGCCGTGCTGGATCCGCCTCTCATCAGGTGCACTGGGTGGGGTCATTCGTTTAAATAGCACACCAGCCCAGTGCTCTGAGCGGATTATAAGAATCATTGTGGTCTTGGAAGCTAGGAAGGAAGGTTGTCTGTTCCAGTTCAAAAAGATAAGTGTGATTTCAAGTTTGGTTGTTTTGTGTCATCTCTCCCATCCAGGTTCTGTGCGAGCAGGCTGCTCCTATTTCCCCTCTTCACCATCTCAGGAAATTTAGGGTTTTTTCAGCCCAGGCACGGGGACACATCATACCTACCTTTAAGGTCTGCGTGTGGGCTGAGCAGTGCAGGGAAAGAGGTCAGGGATTAGCTGGGAGGTGACCCTTCCCCTGTCTCTCGCCCAGAGCCTGGTTGGTGGGTTATTTGTGAGTCTGAGTGCATGCCCGCCGTGACAGATATCCAATAACTGGATGGCCATAACTGCATCCCATTCCCTGCCCACACCATCCTTTTTTAGACCTGGCATGAGCGGGAAAAATATGCAGATTGCGGTGCTAAGGACCTTGGTGCCAGAAATACGCCTAACATAGATGTATTTCTATATAATAAATGACCACCTAATTGTATTATTATTCGGGGGTATGGCTAATATCTTTATATTATATAGATTCTAGTGTATTATACTGTGTTCTGTATTTCCCAGTAGAAAATGATCCTTGGGAAACACAGTCCTCATTCGAGACCACCAGGACCAGGTTGCGCTCTGTCAGTACACAGCGGCCTCCCCTCTGCGCCACGCTGCTCCGCTGTGTACTGGTGCTTATTCTGACACATACTATTTTTGCCATCCATTTAATGCAGACTGATGCCGTACAGTGGTGTCCGTTCACCATATGGTTCCATGGTAAAAATAAATTACATTAACGTATGCATTTTTTTAATGGACTCTGTAGAATACAAAAAAAAGGAGTGCTGCACATTTGTATACATCAAACCGATAGGAAATATCAATTTTCTAGGCTCCAACAGGGCAGATTTTTGAGTTTCCCTTTAAGACGCATAAAAATGGCCCCTGATTAAAATACTATTTTTTTGTGGGAATTTTTGCCAATGATCCCCCTCTGGTATGTCACTGGCCATGTTGTGGGAGTATTTGTGCACTTCTAGTAAGTGTTTGCTGGCTGCAAACATGACCTGAAGGTTTTTCAGGTTCGCCTGACATTACAGTGAATTGGGCCCGCCGCAAACGCATGGTTCGCGAACATCAGATCGCGAACGCGCGTTTGTAAATCGTCCTGGCCGATGTTCGTCTATCGCTACTCCTCATTGTTACCAGAATTTCCATTTTTGTTTCATATGACAGGAGAACACTGTGCCAAAAGACAAAATCTCTCTCCTGGAAATCACCTGCAAACATGACTTTGTTTAGTCAGTCTTCAAGTTTGAGCTTCTTACTTCCATGATGGCCTTTCATGGTGTGGCACTGTCACAGATCTGTTTAAAAAAAAAGGGTTTCCTGGCACAGAAATTATAATAATTGTGGTACTGAATATCTGGTCAACATTTTCCAAAATGCTTTTTTCACTTCTTTATTCCTTAAACTGTAAATGAAAGGATTTAATAAAGGAGCAATGATGACATATATTATAGAAACATATTTTACTCTGGATGAATCACCTTTTTCTTGCCCCATGTACGCGGTCATACATGTCCCGTAGATAATAAAAACCACAATCAAGTGTGACGCACATGTGGAAAATGTCTTTGATCTGCTATCTACTGAGCTGAGATTTAATATTGATATTATGATACAGATGTAAGAGAAAACAATGAAAACAAATGGTAAGAATAGACTAATCAAGCTCCCAATAAATAAAGTTAATTCATAGAAAACAATGTCTCCACAGATCAACTCTAGAAGGACTACAGTCTCACAAGCAAAATGATTGACCTGGTTTCCTCTACAGAATAGAAAAGGTTTTCCGATGGTCGGGATTACGGATAAAATTATATTCTCTGACCACATAATGACTGTGATGTATTTACATGTCCTCCAGCTCATGATGATGGTGTAATGTAAGGGAAAGTAAACGGCGATATACCGGTCATACGCCATGACAGCCAATAACACATACTCCGTACCCCCTAGAATCAAACCAAAGTACATTTGTGTCAGGCAGCCGGTCACCGAAATTCTTCTTTCTACATAAAATACGTCAACCAGCATTTTTAGAACAATATTGGATGAGTAAAACATGTCAATAAAAGACAAATTGCAGAGAAAATAATACATGGGTGTGTGCAACTGAGGACTGGAGATAACAGTGCAAATCAGAAAACTGTTCCCTAAAATGGTCAATATATAAATAGGCAACAAACCAACGAACAGTAAAATTCTCATCTTCAGGGTGTGAGGAATACCAATTAAAAAAAGTTCATCGAACAAGGTTTGGTTTCCAAAATCAATTGCAAAATATATATCTTCAGTCTTGTAACCCTGCAACATACATAGAAGATAAAAATGAATACCATATATCACCCATAAAGCAATAAAAATAAAAAACATTAAATCAAAAAGTGCTAAATTTGACATCAAGCTCAAAATGGAATAGAACAAGTTCAAGTTGTGACTCGTTCTGTTCACCTTTGCGGCAGTGTCGGAATAGTACAGAAGAGTAAGTATGAAATATATACAGTGAGGAACAAAAGTATTTGAACACCCTGCAATTTTGCAAGTTCTCCCACTTACAAATCATGGAGGGGTCAGAAATTCTGAGATAACTACTTAGTTTTCCCTTAAGGTGTCAGGATGCGGTGTTTTACTCAATAAATCAAACCTACTAATGTCCCATGGACTAAATTACACCTCTTAATCCTTCACCTGTTTAGTAATAAAACTTAGCTTTTATTTATTTATTCTAACCAATATATTTCTAAAGAGTGCTTTCAAAATTGCCAGCTAGTCTCAGCCCGCACTTAATGTTGTTACAGTTCCTGCTCTAATATTCTAGCTAGGACTGTGACATTGTAACCATTGCTGGCTGCGTGCTGTCAGTATAGTTTGTAGGTACAATGTATCTTTTACTAATTATGGAGTCATCATGCTATTGCTTTGCTTGAGGCTATGCTGAATTAAAACATATGAGCAACGGTGCCCCCTAACATGTTTCGCCGAGTACCGGTGTCTTCAGGGGTTTGGGCAGTGAGTGTGAACGTGCTCTCTGTTCGGCTCAATTTATCATCTCTGTTTGCATATCGTCATTAGAGCGTGTTATTGTCTTAGCCAATAGGTGTATACTCATCAGTGAACTTTCAATCCGATTGGTAGCAATTACTAGCCTTGCCCTCTGCTGTCATCAGCTATTTAACCTGACTCTTCTGGTTGGTTCCGATCAATACATGTAATCAGTAAGCGCCGCGCATGCTTCAGAGACTTAGACTCTTCTCTCACCGTCCGTGTCACTGCGCATGTCATGGGAGTTAAAGTTCTTCACTTCCATGTCTTTACCGCGAACCGCGCATGCGTTGATACTTAGTTGCTTGTGCTAACATTCGTGCCAAAGCGCATGTCACTGGACTTAGTCTCCTTATGCTAACATCTGTGCGAAGGCGCATGTCTCTGGACTTAGTCTCGTTTTGCTAACATTCGTGCCAAGGCGCATGTTACTGGACTTGCCAAGGCGCATGTTACTGGAGTCTCCTTTTACTATTTAGTTGCACTTACTTGTTTGTGCATCCTATGTATTCCGCGCCTGCGCCACCTCTTAGTGGAATTACTCATTCTTCATGCTAATGCGCATGTCTCTGGACTTAATACTCTTGCACAGACTATTATGTCCATGCCTACCCCGCAGCTTAGTTTTTGTTAACATTAGCACCACTCATTCAAAGAGTTTTCTTTATTTTCATGACTCACACTGAAGGCATCAAAACTATGAATTAACACATGTGGAATTATATACATAACAAAAAAGTGTGAAACAACTGAAAATATGTCATATTCTAGGTTCTTCAAAGTAGCCACCTTTTGCTTTGATTACTGCTTTGCACACTCTTGGCATTCTCTTGATGAGCTTCAAGAGGTAGTCACCTGAAATGGTTTTCACTTCACAGGTGTGCCCTGTCAGGTTTAATAAGTGGGATTTCTTGCCTTATATATTTGACCATCAAGGAGAGTGATGGGGTGCTGCGCCAGATGACCTGGCCTCCACAGTCACCGGACCTGAACCCAATCAAGATGGTTTGGAGTGAGCTGGACCGCAGAGTGAAGGCAAAAGGGCCAACAAGTGCTAAGCATCTCTGGGAACTCCTTCAAGACTGTTGGAAGACCATTTCAGGTGACTACCTCTTAAAGCTCGTCAAGAGAATGCCAAGAGTGTGCAAGGCAGTAATCAAAGCCAAAGGTGGCTACTTTAAAGAACCTAGAATATGACATATTTTCAGTTGTTTCACACTTTTTTGTTATGTATATAATTCCACATGTGTTAATTCATAGTTTTGATGCCTTAAGTGTGAATCTACAATTTTCATAGTCATGAACATAAAGAAAACTCTGAATGAGTGTCCAAACTTTTGGTCTGTTCTGTATATATGTATATATATATATATATATATATATATATATAATGAAGCTTAATATCTCTAACCAACAAGTCACCATCGTTGAGACCTAGTTGTTCGTTCTACTACTCTAGTTGGAGCACATGTCAGGGGACTTAGTCTTCATCACTATAGGATTACACCAATCGGATTATTGGCTAAGACAAATACGAGCTCTAATGACGATATGCAAACAGAGATGATAAATTGAGCCGAACAGAGCGCACGCTCACACTCTGCCCAAACCCCTGAAGACGCCGGTACTCGGCAAAACATGTCGGGGGGCAGCGTTGCTCATGTTTAAATTTAGCATAGACTCAAGCAAAGCAATAACATGATGACTCCATAACTAATAAAAGATACATTGTACCTAATCATGATCAAGGTATAAATGATCTAAAAACACATCTGGAAAAAGAAAATTTCAAACAAGAACAATTGGAATTTATAACAGAAGGGGTGAGACATATATTAGAGCATAACTACTTCTTCTTTGAGAAGAATTACTACCTCCAGATCATGGGTACCGCCATGGGCACCAGGTTTGCCTCCAGTTCTGCAAAATTTATTTATGGCATACTGGGAAAATTTAATCATCAATCCCCAAAAAGGAGGGGGCAACCTGGTGCTCTGGCGGAGATACATCGATGATGTGATCCTGATCTGGAAGGGAAGTGAAGTTACCTTGCAAACATTCATCTCGGAATTGAATAAAAACATTTATAATTTAACTTTCACAGCCAGTATTAATAAAATAAAAACAGAATTCTTAGATTTGAATATCACCAAAAAAGAAAATAGATATGTATGCCGAACCTTCCAAAAAACAACAGCAAAAAATGGATATATATTATATTAAAGCTGTCATTTGCCACATTGGCTAATGAACATACCTTTTGGACAATTCCGTCGTATAAAATGGAATTGCACTGAAGATTTACAATTTCAACAGGAAGCCTGAAAATTAAAAGACAGGTTTGTGGAAAAAAGATATCCCACACAAGTGCTAGAAAAAGCACTCCTAAAGGTTAATAAAATACCTAGAGAAACCTTCTTCAGAAAAAATCCGGAAAAATCCATAAAAAATGATGAGGAAACTACCAAAAAAAAGAATACGGAGTTTAGGATTATAATTCCCTTTTCTTCACAATATAAACAAATTGAATTGATTATAAATAAATATTGGCATTTGGCGAAATATTGGCGCTATCACAGGACAAGATAATTGGTCCTTCACTACCTATTAAACCTCAAATCACTTACACAAGAGCACAGAATTTAGGATTAAAAATTGCACCTTCTATCAAGCACAAATATAAAAATCCATCCCTCAACAACTGGATAAGTCTGAAGAGGTTTTATAGATGTGGAAAGTGTCAGGGCTGTAAAATAACCAAATCAGCTCATCTCAAAATACATTTTCCATGACCATTGGTTCATTGGTAGAACAAAGCGGTGCTTAAAAACTAGAATAAGTGAACATATACGAAAGTTTAGAAATGGATATATTAAACATTCACTATCAAAGCGCTTTAAAGATTTCCACAATAAAGATCCGAAAGGCATGTTCTTTATGGCGCTACAAAAAATTGACAAACATTGGCGTGGGGGAAAACATATAGGAAAAATGTCCAGAGCCGAATCTAGACTTATCTTTGAATTCGTCAGCCTCATACCAATGGGTTTAAATGCCGATTTGGAAATTTTTGGCTTCTTATGATTCTGGGGTTGTGTGTTTGTCATCCGACGGAGAGTCTCATGTTTGGCATCAATAGCGAAAAAAACGCAACAGAATCGCAAGCAAAATCGCATGTCCAACAACAGGATAAAATTCCTGAATTTCTGATCACCAGACCCGCCCTACACCTTTGGGTCATTATGAGCGGTCTATAAAATAGTCAGTCCAAAAATGGGAGATCAGCTGCCACTGAGGAAGGGGTAAGAGGTCCCCAAAACGCGTCTGGTGTAAGCAGCTGAGAACTCCCACCGGACTAACAAGAGGACTCTATACAGATGATCTATTAAAATCTTACGAATAATTGGAGCGCTCCAAATAGGAGAAAAATTCCGGATCATATCTTCAAGTTCCCACGACACCCTGCTGCGAGATACAAGCCTGTTTCCTGATACAGACCACGTGATATACCGGCGTATGCCTGAACAGCATGGCGTAACAAATATAGCAGCAGCTTCTATGTCGGGCATGTAATGCCGCATCTTGGGATACGAAAATTTCAACCCACCTAGGAGCAGGTAAGACCTGTATAGGCGGGCATTACAGTGCACATTGGTATCAGAAACTAAGGTCTGGACATTCAATTGCAAACAATTGCAACGGTATTCAGGACTGTTCCTTTTCGAGTTTCATAAGTGTAAACATCCTTCTATTTAAGGACGTTTTGGTTCAAAAGCCGCAAGCTATACTGATATGAATATATTCTATGCAGACTTTTGAACCAACAGAAAATTCAGTCAGTCCTATTGGGAAGTCATTTTTATGTATAGCAATTATTTGCATATCTAACAGATATTGCGCGTTTTCCAACATTCAATGTGTGTCAGCATATACATGTGTGATTGATTGTTTTATGGAATATTTTAATAGTGTTTTATTGAGATTGATTTTGCCATTAAATTGAGTGTGATCACCATATATTGTGCATCCATTTGTAACCACACATACAGAGTGCCAGTCCGCAATTTACAAGTAATTCCTATAGATAAAATTGTGCTGGGCATAACATTTTCAATAGATGGTTCCGCAAAAAACGGAACGGAAACGGAAGACATACAGATGCATTTCCGTATGTGTTCTGTTTTTTTGCAGACCCATTGACTTGAATGGAGCCACAGAATATGATTTGCGGGCAATAATAAGACATGTTCTAATTTTAAACGGAACGGAAAAACGGAAATACAGAAACAGAATGCATACGGAGTACATTCCGTTTTTTTTGCGGAACCTTTGAAATTAATGGCCACTAAACGGGGGGGAAAAACGGTCGTGTGCAGGAGGCCTTACTCATACAGCTTCTTGCCTGTGAGATCCAGGGGGCTGGATCTCAACGGCTCGTCACCGGAAGGCAGCGCCGATGCCTAAGAAAGGCATTGCGCTGCCTTCCATGCCATCGGGTCACCCTTACAGCCGCGCGGGGAACCTATGGCTTCTCCGATCAACGCCACAACCTCCAGTAAAAGCCGCAAACCAGACCTGCGGTTTGCGGCGATTGCCGACACAGGGGGGGGGGGAGTCACAGGAACCCCCCGCGCATTGACCCAAGGTGCCTTCTCAATGATTTAAGGTTAAGTTGCTTGTGGGCCGATGACTCATTCCCCCACAAGAAAGAAGCAGGGAGGAATCATGTTTTCAGATGTAAAAAAATGATGAATATTCAAAATAGCGAATATATAGCACTACATTCAAAATATTCGTGAATTAGCGAAGTTGCGATTAATCTTCGCTATTCGAATATCCAAGCTCAACACTAATCATAAAGGCTTGATGATACTCATTTGTTCAATATATTTGAACATTAAGATGCAACCAACCATTCTTGTAGGGCCTTCTAGGAATATTTTCTTGTACACGGTTTTGTATGGTATGATTTTTTTTTTTTATTTGCAAAGAGCTTTTTGTTCTGATACCAGTTCATAATGTAAAAACTCCAGAAAATAAAAGCGGAAGGAGGAAAATAGTAAAGTGTAAAGGTTAGGGAGAAGCTAAGAGATAGGAGATATACAGTAATAAGATGCAATATGCTGCATAGAGCTGGAGAAATGTTTTCCTCAGGTTTTAAAAAATTCCTGTGAGGTTCGAAAGCAAAACAGGTTGACACTGTAGTATAAAGCTAACGTTAGATGAATGTCACCTGAAACCCATCAATTTTAACTGAAACAGCTAACCATTTGGTGTGTACGAGTACATCAGAGAAAGATAATGATCAGGCAGTTGGATTTCAGTTGTCCAAACCTTTTTGTTGCTGAGGAGATAAGCCGGATGAAGCCAATGAAAGTAAAATCGGTGAAAAAATAAATATCTCACTTGTCTTTGAAGCAAAAAATGTAAACTCTGTCGCTCTACAATATAATTTAGTTTCTGTAGATTTTATTCATGATATAAAATCTTCTGGGCACTAGATCCCACTGTAGGGTGGAATAATTGTATTATGAAAAGAGTGTGACATAGGACATACCATCTCTTTGCCCGACATCTTCAGGGTCTCCTTTTTGCTATTAAGAATTTTGGCAATATTTATAAGAAGAAAACTAAACCCTTGGGATTAATCGCAATCTCTATTGTCATTATAATATATAGATTTTTTATTTTAATTTCCTACTATGAATTATTTCCTCCCTGCAGGATAGGAAAGTCTCAGAGACGCTACCATAGTATTAACCTCCACATGACCACCTCATGCCTATTTGTTAATTTCCTCTTTTGTACAGAAAAAAGTTATGAAAATACAGAATAATTCATAATAAGCATTTTTAGGTGTGCAAAATGTAAACAAATGAGTAATATGTCATTTGAATCATTTGTTTTAAGCTTTCTCCTATAATTTCAGGAAATATAAGTATCTGTGAAAATTATATATTTTTTTCCTGCCACTGAACATCCCCTTTCATTGTAGAAAGTTATGCCGAACACTAAAGATGAGCAAATTTCTCAAAAATTCAATTCAGACGGATAGCCAAATTTCATAAAAAGATTGAACTTGTTCTAAATTCATTTGTGACTAGGAATGAGCGAACCCGAACTGTATATTGGCCAGTGCAGCATGTGAAACCAGCCTCTATTTAAGTTAGAGTCACGTAGGCCGCACGTCACTCTCCTCTGATCAGTGCAGGGAGAGGATGCAGCTGCTGTTAGGGCGAGATTAGGCACTAGACAGGGATTTACTCAGCAAAAACACTTAATGAAGTGATCGATCTACAGCTGTGAATCATTCATCTTCTGCTATTCAATTGCTCACTGTTTTTACGCTGTCCAGAGCGTTTTTCTGTCACTTTTTTCGGGGGTGATCGGCGGCCATTTCGTGTCTTGTGGTGCGCCAGCAGAAGCTGCCACCAAGTCCATTTAACCATCAATAGTGTGGTTATTTTTTTTCTATATCCTACATCAGGGGCTTGGCTGTGCTTGCTATTTTATTTAGGGGTGAAATACAATTGCCAAAATAGCAGTGCCCTAAATCTGGTGTTTCAGCTGTGGCTAGCCAATTGTAATACTGTCTGCTGTCTGGCAAAGGATATATTTTTGTTATGGGTTGAAATACAATTCCCATATTTAGCTAAATCTGTGGTTATTGCTGTAGCTGGTCAATTCATTTAGTGTCCGCCAAAGCACAGTTTCTGTTCTGGGTTGAAATACAATTCCCAACTTAGCAATTCCCTAAATCAGTGGTTTCTGCTGTATCAGGCCAACTTTAAATCTATCCATAAAAGGGTATATTAGATTGAAGGTGCGGATAGGGTCATCCTCAACAACTTCACACGCTACCGTGCATTTCCAAGTCTAATTCTGTCCGTAAACGTATACCTGTCATCCAGGGCCTAAATACTAGGCCTACAATTTATATTCAGCTAAATCTGTTGTTACTGCTGTGCCTGTATTAGTGTAATACGGTACCTAAATTGATTGCCAGATAGTGTTAGGCATCTGTAATAAAAGGCCTGAATTTGAATTCAATACATTGGGCCAAATAATTGTTTTCATATTGTGGTGAACGGTAACAGTGAGGAAAACATCTAGTCAGGGACGCGGACGCGGACATAGTCGTGGTGCTGTTAGTGGACCCTCTGGTGCTCGGAGAGGACGTGGCCGTTCTGCCACAGCCACACGTCCTAATGAACCAACTACCTCAGGTCCCAGTAGCCGCCAGAATTTACAGCGATATTTGGTGGGGCCCAATGCCGTTCTAAGGATGGTAAGGCCTGAGCAGGTACAGGCATTAGTCAATTGGGTGGCCGACAGTGGATTCAGCACGTTCACATTATCTCCCACCCAGTCTTCTGCAGAAAGCGCACAGATGGCGCCTGAAAACCAAGCCCATCAGTCTGTCACATCACCCCCATGCATATCAGGGAAACTGTCTGAGCCTCAAGTTATGCAGCAGTCTCTTATGCTGTTTGAAGACTCTGCTGGCAGGGTTTCCCAAGGGCATCCACCTAGCCCTTCCTCAGCGGTGGAAGACATAGAATGCACGGACGCACAACCACTTATGTTTCCTGATGATAAGGACATAGGAATACCACCTCAGCACGTCTCTGATGATGACGAAACACAGGTGCCTATTGCTGTGTCTTTCTGCAGTGTGCAGACTGATAAGGAGGTCAGGGAGGAAGACTGGGTGGAAGACGATGCAGGGAACGATGAAGTCCTAGACCCCACATGGAATGAAGGTCGTGCCACTGACTTTCACAGTTCGGAGGAAGAGGCAGTGGTGAGACCGAGCCAACAGCGTAGCAAAAGAGGGAGCAGTGGGCAAAAGCAGAACACCCGCCGCCAAGAGACTCCGCCTGCTACTGACCGCCGCCATCTGGGACCGAGCACCCCAAAGGCAGCTTCAAGGAGTTCTCGGCCTCTTGTGCTGCTGCCGCCTCGTCCTCTTCCTCCGACTCTTAAGGAACGTTGGCACCTGCCGCCTAGCAAACAGGGGATGTACCACCAACACCACCACCTCCGTCACCAAGCATCTCAACTATGTCACAAGGAAGCGTTTAGCTCTCCATCTCACAAGCATTTGAGAGAAAGCGTAAATTCCCACTTAGCCACCCTCGATCCCTGGCCCTGAATGCCAGAATTTCTAAACTACTGGCCTATGAAATGCTGTCATTTAGGCTGGTGGACACAGAAAGCTTCAAACAGCTCATGTCGCTTGCTGTCCCACAGTATGTTGTTCCCAGCCGCCACTACTTCTCCAAGAGAGCTATGCCTTCCCTGCACAAACAAGTATCCGATAAAATCAAGTGTTCACTGCGCAACGCCAACTGTGGCAAGGTCCACCTAACCACAGATACGTGGACCAGTAAGCATGGCCAGGGACGCTATATCTCCCTAACTGCACACTGGGTAAATGTAGTGGCGGCTGGGCCCCAGGCGGAGAGCTGTTTGACGCACGTCCTTCCGCTGCCAAGGATCGTAGGGCAACATTCTTTGCCTCCTCATGCCTCTTCCTCCTACTCGGCTTCCTCCTCCTCTTCTTCCACCTGCTCATCCAGTCAGCCACACACCTTCACCACCAACTTCAGCACAGCCCAGGGTAAACGTCAGCAGGCCATTCTGAAACTCATATGTTTGGGGGACAGGCCCCACACCGCACAGGAGTTGTGGCGGGGTATAGAACAGCAGACCGACGAGTGGTTGCTGCCGATGAGCCTCAAGCCCGGCCTGGTGGTGTGCGATAATGGGCGAAATCTCGTTGCAGCTCTGGGACTAGCCGGTTTGACGCACATCCCTTGCCTGGTGCATGGGCTGAATTTGGTGGTGCAGAAGTTCATTCACAACTACCCCGACATGTCAGAGCTGCTGCATAAAGTGCGGGCCGTCTGTTCGCGCTTCCGGCGATCACATCCTGCCGCTGCTCACCTGTCTGTGCAACAGCATAACTTCGGCCTTTCCGCTCACCACCTCATATGCGACGTGCCCACCAGGTGGAAATCCACCTTGCACATGCTGGACAGACTGTGCGAGCAGCAGCAGGCCATAGTGGAGTTTCAGCTGCAGCACTCACGGGTCAGTCGCACTGCGGAACAGCACCACTTCACCACCAATGACTGGGCCTCCATGCAAGACCTGTGTGCCCTGTTGCGCTGTTTCGAGTACTCCACCAACATGGCCAGTGGCGATGATGCCGTTATCAGCGTTACAATACCACTTCTATGTCTCCTTGAGAAAACACTTAGGGCGATGATGGAAGAAGAGGTGGCTCAGGAGGAGGAAGAGGGGTCAATTTTAGCACTTTCAGGCCAGTCTCTTCGAAGTGACTCAGAGGGAGGTTTTTTGCAACAGCAGAGGCCAGGTACAAATGTGGCCAGCCAGGGCCCACTACTGGAGGACGAGGAGGACAAGGATTAGAAAGAGGTGGAGTAGGATGAGGATGAAGCATGTTCACAGCGGGGTGGCATCCAACGCAGCTTGGGCCCATCACTGGTGTGTGGCTGGGGGGAAACGCAGGACGATGACGATAAGCCTCCCACAGAGGACAGCTTGTCCTTACCTCTGGGCAGCCTGGCACACATGAGCGATTATATGCTGCAGTGCCTGGGCAACGACAGCAGAGTTGCCCACATTTTAACGTGTGCGGACTACTGGGTTGCCACCCTGCTGGATCCCCGGTACAAAGACAATGTGCCCTCCTTACTTCCTGCACTGGAGCGTGATAGGAAGATGCGCGAGTACAAGCGCACTTTGGTAGACGCGCTACTGAGAGCATTCCCAAATGTCACAGGGGAACAAGTGGAAGCCCAAGGCGAAGGCAGAGAAGGAGCAAGAGGTCACCAACGCAGCTGTGTCACGGCCAGCTCCTCTGAGGGCAGTGTTAGCATGGCAGAGATGTGGAAAAGTTTTTTCAACACGCCACAGCTAACTGCACCACCACCTGATATGGAACGTGTTAGCAGGAGGCAACATTTCACTAACATACGTACTGACTGATGGTTCGGCCCAATTCAACTTCTGGGTCTCCAAATTGTCCACGTGGCCAGAGCTAGCCTTTTATGCCTTGGAGATGCTGGCCTGCCCAGTGGCCAGCGTTTTGTCTGAACGTGTATTCAGCACGGCAGGGGGCGGCATTACAGACAAACGCAGCCGCCTGTCTACAGCCAATGTGGACAAGCTGACGTTCATAAAAATGAACCAGGCATGGATCCCACAGGACTTGTCCATCCCTTGTGCAGATTAGACATTTATAACTACCTCCCCATAACCATATATTATTGTACTCCAGGGCACTTCCTCATTCAATCCTATTTTTATTTTCATTTTACCATTATATTGCGGGGCAACCCAAAGTTGAATGAACATCTCCTCTGTCTGGGTGCCAGGGCCTAAAAATATCTGACAGTGGCCTGTTCCAGTGTTGGGTGACATGAACCATGATTCTCTGCTATGGGACCTCTCTCCTCTGTTTGGGTGCCGGGGCCTAAATATCTGACAATGGACTGTTCCAGTTTTGGGTGACGTGAAGCCTGATTCTCTGCTATGACATGAAGCCTGAATCTCTGCTATGGGACTTTTCTCCTCTGTCTGGGTGCCGGGGCCTAAATATCTGACAATGGACTGTTCCAGTTTTGGGTGACGTGAAACCTAATTCTCTGCTATGACATGAAGTCTGATTCGCTGCTGACATGAAGCCTGAATCTCTGCTATGGGACCTCTCTCCTCTGTCTGGGTGCCGGGACCTAAATATCTGACAATGGACTGTTCTAATTTTGGGTGACGTGAAGCCTGATACTCTTCTATGACATGAAGCCTGAATCTCACCTATTGTCACGGCTGCGGATGGGAAAAACCCTCAGCCGTGTGGTATCAGCAGATGGGTGGTCAGAGCATGGCCAGGACAGGAATAAGGGAGAAGGTCACCTCCTACACATCCCTAATTCTGACCCTGTCTCCTATCCGTATGAGCCAACCCTGAAGGTAGGAGGGCTCATACTCCGGAACCTGATATTCCTGCTCATCCTCAGGGTGGCCCTGGACTAGGAGCAGGGTAAGACGACCCGTTCCTCCTAGACACGAAGGAACATAGGTCTCATTGGCCAATCTACATAGAAAGGGGAACCTAAACAGACATATGGCAATGACAGGTAAGTGAGACTAGTACCACACTTACCTGCCACAGACACACAAATTGGAACCCACGTGCAAGTGCTGCTATCCACAACCAACACAAGGGGACACAGCACACAACAGACATCACACGGGAACCCAGTAAACCATATGCTGCAATAACAGATAAACCATAAACTAACACCAGACATAACGTTTATGACCACCAGGGTGGCCCTCACTGGCAGATGGTAAGTAACCAGGAGGATGTCTCCAGCAAGCATGGCTGAAGAAACCCCACTGACTACTGCTATTCACTGAGGCTTTATAGGGCCAAGTAGCCACACCCACAGTGAGAAACACCCAGTACACACACACTAGGAAGGAACTTAACCCTTCCAACACCAGGGAAGGGAAGACATCAACTTAAAGGGGAAGTGCACACCCCATGCACACCTATAAAAGGCACATCTATAAAGAGAGGTTGCCAGGTGCAACCGCATGCCTATTGCAGCAAGCTGCCTAGCACCGCTCAGGCTGCTCTGCTGCCACATACACAATGTTGCCAGCCGCAACCACAGGTGAGGCAACATACTAAAGCCATCACCTGTGATTGACAACAACACCAAGACCGCAGTCAACTGCATGCAACTACAGGAGTCACGAGCATGACCAAGGGTCGTGACACTCCCACCCCTCAAAGCCCCCCCCCCCAACCGAAAAGGGAAGCTGGTGGAGCCAAACAACAGGGAGGGGGGGAGGGGCAATGCCTGATAACCACCAGTGTCTCCCTCCAAAACTGCCGCCAACAAACCTGGAACGACACAACGGTCCCAGGTCGTCAGCCACCAAAGCAGACTGGAGGAAAGAACAACTGGAGGCACTGCCAGACAGGTACCCATATCCTCCTCCAGAACTGCCGCCTACATACCTGGACCGACACCTAGGTCCCAGGCAGCCAGCCACCAAAGCAGTCTGGAGGAGGGACACTGGACACCGTGTCCAACTCAGGAAAACGTTTCTACTCCAGGTCGCTGCCAGCAGACATTCCCAGACCAGCACCGAGCAGGTATACCATGGAATTCTGCCAGCAGACGACTAGAGCAAGGAACCCTGAGAGGGACGAGGGGTCAAGAACATGGACACGGTTAGCAAGGTGGTGGGGAATAAGCCACCAACCGCGCCGTTAACGGTGAACCCCATAACGCTCTCCCTCCGGGGAACGCGCATATATGCCGAAAATGGCTGGCAATACATGCTGCCCCCTCTTTCGAAGGCGTACCAGGTGAGGAGCCTTGGTGGTCATACTGTGATCGGCTGCGGATGGGAAAAACCCTCAGCCGTGTGGTATCAACAGATGGGTGGTCAGAGCATGGCCAGGACAGGAATAAGGGAGAAGGTCACCTCCTACACATCCCTAATTCTGACCCTGTCTCCTATCCGTATGAGCCAACCCTGAAGGTAGAAGGGCTCATACTCCGGAACCTGATATTCCTGCTCTCCCTCAGGGTGGCCCTGGACTAGGAGCAGGGTAAGACGACCCGTTCCTCCTAGACACGGAGGAACATGAGTCTCACTGGCCAAGCTACATAGAAAGGGGAACATAAACAGACATATTGCAATGACAGGTAAGTGAGACTAGTACCACACTTACCTGCCACAGACACACAACCTGGAACCCACGTGCAAGTGCTGCTATCCACAACCAACACAAGGACACAGCACACAACAGACATCACACGGGAACCCAGTAAACCATATGCTGCAATAACAGATAAACCATAAACTAACACCAGACATAA
Organism: Bufo gargarizans; assembly: GCF_014858855.1. NCBI lineage: Eukaryota > Metazoa > Chordata > Amphibia > Anura > Bufonidae > Bufo > Bufo gargarizans. Next base: position 55,448,571 of record NC_058083.1, on the reverse strand, counting down.
CGTTTATGACCACCAGGGTGGCCCTCACTGGCAGATGGTAAGTAACCAGGAGGATGTCTCCAGCAAGCATGGCTGAAGAACCCCCACTGACTACTGCTATTCACTGAGGCTTTATAGGGCCAAGTAGCCACACCCACAGGGAGACACACCCAGTACACACACACTAGGAAGGAACTTAACCCTTCCAACACCAGGGAAGGGAAGACATCAACTTAAAGGGGAAGTGAACACAACACATATAACACCCCGTGCACACCGATAAAAGGCACACCTATAAAGAGAGGTTGCCAGGTGCAACCGCATGCCTATTGCAGCAAGCTGCCTAGCACCGCCCAGGCTGCTCTGCTGCCACACACAATGTTGCCAGCCGCAACCACAGGTGAGGCAACATACTAAAGCCCTCACCTGTGATTGACAACAACACCAAGACCGCAGGCAACTGTATGCGGTTACAGGAGTCACGACCATGACCAAGGGTCGTGACAGCTATGGGACCTCTCTCCTCTGTCTGGGTGCCGGGGCCTAAATATCAGACAATGGCCTGTTCCAGTGGTGGGTGACGTGAAGCCTGATTCTCTGCTATGACGTGAAGCCTGATTCTCTGCTATGACCTGAAGCCTGATTCTCTGCTATGACATGAAGCCTGAATCTCTGCTATGGGACCTCTCTCATCTGTCTGGGTGTCGGGGCCTAAATATCTGACAATGGACTGTTTCCGTTTTGGGTGACGTGAAGCCTGATTCTCTGCTATGCCATGAAGCCTGATTCTCTGCTGACATGAAGCCTGAATCTCTGCTATGTGACCTCTCTCCTCTGTCTGGGTGCCGGGGCCTAAATATCTGACAATGGACTGTTCCAGTTTTGGGTGACGTGAAGCCTGATTCTCTGCTATGACATGAAGCCTGATTCTCTGCTGACATGAAGCCTGAATCTCTGCTATGGGACCTCTCTCCTCTGTCTGGGTGCCAGGGCCAAAATATCTGATAATGGTCTGTTCCGTTGGTGGGTGATGTGAAGCCTGATTCTCTGCTATGACATGAAGCCTGATTCTTTGCTATGACATGAAGCCTGATTCTCTGCTATGGGACCTCTCTCCTCTGTCTGGGTGCCAGGTCCAAAATATCTGACAATGGCCTGTTCCAGTTTAGGGTGACATGAAGCCTGATTCTCTGCTATGACATGTAGCCTGATTCTCTGCAATTGGACCTATCTCCTCTGTCTGGCTGCCGGGGTCTAAATATCTGACAGTGGTTTGTTCCCGTGGTGGGTGACATGAAGCCTGATTCTCTGCTATGGGACCTCTCTCCAATTGATATTGGTTAATTTGTATTTATTTTATTTTTATTTGTATTCATTTCCCTATCCACATTTGTTTGCAGGGGATTTATCTACATTGTGCTGCCTTTTGCAGCCCTCTAGCCCTTTCCTGGGCTGTTTTACAGCCTTTTTAGTGCCAAAAAGTTTGGGTCCCCATTGACTTCAATGGGGTTCGGGACGAAGTTCGGGTCGGGTTCGGATTCCGAACCCGAACATTTCCGGGAAGTTCGGCCTAACTTCTCGAACCCGAACATCCAGGTGTTCGCTCAACTCTATTTGTGACAAATCACTTAAAAACAGATATTTCCTGGCTGCTTAGAGCCTGTATAGTAATGTATAGCAATGTGCATTGGAAGAAACATGCATAGGGAATTTGCAGTGCTAGTGAAACAGTATGACACATCAGTATGACACGTAGAAAACAGGCGTCATTCTTAGAATCACGTCACATTTCACTAATTTGGTCAGTTACGAGGACAAAACTAACCAAATAACTCAAGTGTGAATTCAGCCTTACAGGTCAATTTTAGTGTCAGGTATAAAGAACCGTGCAGTGGCCAATATTCTACTATAGAGTGAAAAAGAGCACTCATTTTACACCGTCTCCAGCTGATTCCACATAGATTTCTACAGAACCTGTTCTGTTACACATTATGACAAGTAGTGTCCCCCTGACAGAGTGGAGAGGGTGTGAGGAGGAAGTTTGTGTTGACATCACTACTCAGTGGGGAAATTAATGGAAACCATACTTAACCACTTAAGGACAACAGGTTTATACCCCCCTAGTGACCAGGCCCTTTTTTACAAATCGGCACTCCACAACTTTAGCGGTTTATTGCTCGGTCATGCAACTTACCACCCAAATTAATTTTACCTCCTTTTCTTCTCACTAATAGAGCTTTCATTTGGTGGTATTTCATTGCTGCTGACATTTTTTGTTATTAATCGAAATTTAACGATTTTTTTGCAAAAAAATGACATTTTTCACTTTGAGTTGTAAAATTTTGCAAAAAAAAACGACATCCATATATACATTTTTCGCTAAATTTATTGTTCTACATGTCTTTGATTTAAAAAAAATGTTTGGGTAAAAAAAAAAAAATGGTTTGGGTAAAAGTTATAGCGTTTACAAACTATGGTACAAAAATGTGAATTTCCGCTTTTTGAAGCAGCTCTGACTTTCTGAGCACCTGTCATGTTTCCTGAGGTTCTACAATGCCCAGACAGTACAAACACCCCACAAATGACCCCATTTCGGAAAGTAGACACCCTAAGGTATTCGCTGATGGGCATAGTGAGTTCATAGAACTTTTTATTTTTTGTCACAAGTTAGCGGAAAATTATGATTTATTATTATTATTATTTTTTTCTTACAAAGTCTCATATTCCACTAACTTGTGACAAAAAATAAAAACTTCCATGAACTCACTATGCCCATCACGAAATACCTTGGGGTGTCTTCTTTCCAAAATGGGGTCACTTGTGGGGTAGTTATACTGCCCTGGCATTCTAGGGGCCCTAATGTGTGGTTAGTAGTTTGAAATCAAAATGTGTAAAAAATGGCCTGTGAAATCCGAAAGGTGCTCTTTGGAATGTGTGCCCCTTTGCCCACCTAGGCGGCAAAAAAGTGACACACATCTGGTATCGCCGTACTCAGGAGAAGTTGGGGAATGTGTTTTGGGGTGTCATTTTACATATACCCATGTTGGGTGAGAGAAATATCTTGGCAAAAGACAACTTTTCCAATTTTTTTATACACAGTTGGCATTTGACCAAGATATTTATATCACCCAGCATGGGTATATGTAAAATGACACCCCAAAACACATTGCCCAACTTCTCCTGAGTACGGCGATACCAGATGTGTGACACTTTTTTGCAGCCTGGGTGGGCAAAGGGGCCCACATTCCAAAGAACACCTTTAGGATTTCACCGGCCATTTTTTAAAGATTTTGATTTCAAACTACTAACCACACATTAGGGCCCCTAAATTGCCAGGGCAGTATAACTACCCCACAAGTGACCCCATTTTGGAAAGAAGACACCCCAAGGTATTCCGTGAGGGGCATGGCGAGTTCCTGGAATTTTTTATTTTTTGTCACAAGTTAGTGGAATATGAGACTTTGTAAGGAAAAAAAAAAAAAAAAAAATCATCATTTTCCGCTAACTTGTGAGAAAAAATAAAAATTTCTAGGAACTCGCCATGCCCCTCACGGAATACCTTGGGGTGTCTTATTTCCAAAATGGGGTCACTTGTGGGGTAGTTATACTGCCCTGGCATTCTAGGGGCCCTAATGTGTGGTAAGCAGTTTGAAATCAAAATGTGTAAAAAAGGACCTGTGAAATCTGAAAGGTGCTCTTTGGAATGTGTGCCCCTTTGCCCACCTTGTCGGCAAAAAAGTGACACACATCTGGTATCGCCGTACTCAGGAGAAGTTGGGGAATGTGTTTTGGGGTGTCATTTTACAAATACCCATGCTGGGTGAGAGAAATATCTCTGCAAAAGACAATTTTTCCCATTTTTTTATACAAAGTTGGCATTTGACCAAGATTTTTATCTCACCCAGCATGGGTATATGTAAAATGACACCCCAAAACACATTAACCCAACTTCTCCTGAGTACGGCGATACCACATGTGTGACACTTTTTTGCAGCCTAGATGCGCAAAGCGGCCCAAATTCCTTTTAGGAGGGCATTTTTAGACATTTGGATCCCAGACTTCTTCTCACGCTTTCGGGCCCCTAAAAAGCCAGGGCAGTATAAATACCCCACATGTGACCCCATTTTGGAAAGAAGACACCCCAAGATATTCAATGAGGGGCCTGGCGAGTTCATATATTTTTTTTTTTTGGCACAAGTTAGCGGAAATTGATTTTTTTTGTATTTTCTCACAAAGTCTCCCTTTCCGCTAACTTGGGACAAAAATTTCAATCTTTCATGGACTCAATATGCCCCTCATGGAATACCTTGGGGTGTCTTCATTCCGAAATGGGGTCACATGTGGGTTACTTATACTGCCCTGGCATTTTAGCGGCCCTACAGCGTCAGAAGAAGTCTGGAATATAAATGTCTAAAAAAATTTACGCATTTGGATTCCGTGAGGGGTATGGTGAGTTCATGTGAGATTTTATTTTTTGACACAAGTTAGTGGAATATGAGACTTAGTAAGAAAAAACAAAAACAAACAAAAACTTTCCGCTAACTTGGGCCCAAAAAAATGTCTAAATGGTGCCTTACAGGGGGTGATCAATGACAGGGGGGTGATCAGGGAATCTATATGGGGTGATCACCCCCCTGTCATTGATCACCCCCCTGTAAGGCTCCATTCAGACGTCCGTATGATTTTTTACGGATCCACGGATACATGGATCGGATCCGCAAAACACATGCGGACGTCTGAATGGAGCCTTACAGGGGGGTGATCAATGACAGAGGGGTGATCACCCATATAGACTCCCTGATCACCTCCGTCATTGATCACCCCCCTGTAAGGCTCCATTCAGACGTCCGTATGATTTTTTACGGATCCACGGATACATGGATCAGATCTGAAAAACACATGCGGACGTCTGAATGGAGCCTTACAGGGGGGTGATCAATGACGGAGGTGATCAGGGAGTCTATATGGGTGATCACCCCTCTGTCATTGATCACCCCCCTGTAAGGCTCCATTCAGACGTCCGCATGTGTTTTGCGGATCCGATCCATGTATCCGTGGATCCGTAAAAAATCATACGGACGTCTGAATGGAGCCTTACAGGGGGGTGATCAATGACGGAGGTGATCAGGGAGTCTATATGGGTGATCACTCCTCTGTCATTGATCACCCCCCTGTAAGGCTCCATTCAGACGTCCGCATGTGTTTTGCGGATCCGATCCATGTATCAGTGGATCCGTAAAAATCATACGGACCTCTGAATGGAGCCTTACAGGGGGGTGATCAATGACAGGGAAGTGATCAGGAAGTCTATATGCGTGATCACCCCCTTGTCATTGATCACCCCCCTGTAAGGCTCCATTCAGACGTCCGTATGCGTTTTGCGGCTCCTATCCATGTATCCGTGGATCCGAAAAAATCATACGGACCTCTGAATGGAGCCTTACAGGGGGGTGATCAATGACAGGAGGGTGATCAATGACAGGGGGGTGATCAGGGAGTCTATATGGGCTGATCAGTGGTTTATAAAGGGTTAATAAGTGACGGGGGGGGTGTAGTTTAGTGTAGTTGTGTTTGGTGCTACTTTAGTGAGCTGCCTGAGTCCTCTGGTGGTCGATCCTAACAAAAGGGACCACCAGAGGACCAGGTAGCAGGTATATTAGACGCTGTTATCAAAACAGCGTCTAATATACCTGTTAGGGGTTAAAAAAATCACATCTCCAGCCTGCCAGCAAGCGATCGCCGCTGGCAGGCTGGAGATCCACTCGCTTACCTTCCGTTCCTGTGAGCGCGCGCGCCTGCGTGCGCGCGTTCACAGGAAATCTCAGCTCACGCGAGATGACGCCTATTGGCGTTAGTGTGACCTGGGAGAGCCGCCGCGATGACGCTTTTCGGCGTTAGCGTGGCGGCAAGCGGTTAAGGAGAGGATTGTGGAACATCTAAAATCCCATGGATTGAAAGATGAAAAACAGCATGGGTTTACTTCAGGGAGACCATGTCAAACTAATCTAATTGATTTTTTTGATTGGGTCACTGGCAAGGGTGGCAACAGCATGAGGAGTCAACACAGTGGCCCAGTGACTGAGTAGTAAAGTGGAAACAGCATAAGCTGTCCACACAGTGGAGCAGTGACAGAGTGGTGAGGTGACAACAGCATGAGAAGTTAACACAGTGGCCCAGTGACAGAGTGGTGAGCATGGCAACAGCATAAGGAGTCAACACAGTGGCCCAGTGACAGAGTGGTGAAGGTGACAAAAGCATGAGGAGTCAACACAATTGCCCAGTGACAGATTGGCGAGGGTTGCAACAGCATGAAGAGTCAACACAGTGGCCCAGTGACAGAGTGATGAGGGTGGCAACAGCATGAGGAGTCAACACAGTGGCCCAGTGACTAAGTAGTGAAGTGGCAACAGCATGAGGAGTCAACACAGTGGCTCAGTGAAATATTGGTGAGGGTGACAATAGCATCAGGAGTTAACACAATGGCCCAGGGACAGAGTAGTGAGGTTGCAATGGCATGAGGAGTCAACACAGTGGCCCAGTCACAGAGTGATGCGGTGGGGGCCAAAAGCAATTGCAGTAAAAGCACAAGATGGTGGGTGGCAGTGGGAGCACATGGCAGCAGGTATGTTGCATCAGGCGGGTGGCAACATCTGAATAGTGGCTGAAGCAAGGTCTTATGCATCATGCAGTGGTGTGTGGAAATCCTGGCAGATCCATGCCTGATCCATCTTCACAAAGGTCAGTCTTTCCACATTTTGGGTGGGATAACTATGCCCCCAGCCACACTAAACACCCACTCTGATGCCACACTACTGGCCAGGCAGGAAAGCTTGTCCAGGGCAAACTCGTCCAGTTGTGGTCACAAATCAAGTTTGGCTGCCCAGTAGTCCAAAGGATATTCCATGTGGCGTGGCAGGGTGCACTATGCCACCACCTGCTGGTTTAGGTTCTTTTCCATGTTGCTGGTGATGGGTGGTTTCTTCACTAGGTGGGTGAAGAAAACTGATCATCAGAGACTCTAGACTGAAGTTGCTGCTGATGGAGTTGGTACTGCTCCTGCCCCTACCCCCAGACCTTCATAAGGAAGGGCGATGGAGCACATAGACAGTGGACAACTGACTACATAGGATTTGAGATGTCCCGAACTATTCGCCGGCGAACAGTTCCCTAGTGAACATAGCTTGTTTGCGTTCGCCGCAGCGGGCGAACATATGCGATGTTCGATCTGCCCCCTGTACGTCATCATTGTGTAAACTTTGACCCTGTACTTCACAGTCAGCAGACACATTCCAGCCAATCAGCAGCAGACGCTCCCTCCCAGACCCTTTCACCGCCTGGACAGCATCCATTTTAGATTCATTCGGAAGCTGCATTCTCAGTGAGAGGAGGGACAGTGTAGCTGCTGCTGATTCAATAGAGAAATCGATAGCTAAGTGTATTCAGTGTCCACTACAGTCCTGAAAGACTCATCTGATCTCTGCTGTAAGGACAGCACCCCAAAAAGCCAGTTTTAGAGCTAGAACATTAGTCTGCTTTTTTTCTTGTGTAATCAAATTGCAGTTGCCTACTTGCCTGCCTGCAGCAAGTGTGTCAGGCACACAGCCCTGCAAGTCCATAGTTTCACCAGCGCAACTCATATCTGGTGTCACATTCGATTATATTTAAAGAAAAACAACATTTTTGACTGAATAACTAGCAGTCAGTTGCACACACGTGTTTGTGTGTCTATGGCTTAGTGCCAGTAAATAGTGTCACTTCAGCGCCATTCATATCTGGTGTCACGCAGAGAGAGGCAACGCAGAGAGAGGAGTCTGAAGAAAAGGAGTCAGAGGAGGAAGGTGGCTTTGAGAAGGTGGAAGACTAACCACAGCAGGCGTCCCAGGGGGCTTGTTGTCACCTTTCGGGGACCCTTAGTGTTGTACGTGGCTGGGTGGAGGAAGAGACCTTCAATGACGTCAGTAAGGACAGATGAGTATATATTCAGATATATAGACATATTCGTCGATTCTAGAAATACAACCATTAGGAACTCAGATCTAAGTTGTAATCGCAATGCGATTAATACAGGTTATATTGATCGCATTTCGAATTCAACTTAGAGCTGGGTTCCTAATGGTTGTATTGCTAGAATATAACGAATATTGAGAATATAGTGCTATATTCGTCAATTCTAGCAATACAACCATTAGGAACTCAGATCTAAGTTGTAATCGCATTGCGAAAAATGCAGGTTATATTAATCGCAATTTTATGTTCGAGACATCTCTACATAGGATGTCTATTTTCAGCTTATTCTCCCTCTTAGTAGGTGTAAAAAAGACCCCCATTTTGGACCAGTAGCGAGGGTCTAACATGGTGGAGAGCCAGTAGTTATCCCTCTTGCCAAATTGTGATAATTTGGCTGTCACTACGCAAGCAACCGAGCAAGCATTGGGCCATTTGCACAAGCGACTCAGAGAAACTACCTGCCTCCATCTGCACTGCATACTGCCACTGTGTCTTGGGGTCATCTGCCTGGTCTTCCTCATTAGTGATGGAAGAACATCGATCAAATGTTTGCGAACCGCAAGTTTGTGGCGGGTCCCATTCATTTTAATGGCAGGCTAACCTGAAAAACCTTCAGGTCATATTTGCAGCCAAGAAATAATTGGACATGGACACAACATGGACAGTGACATACCAGATGTATTATTCAAATTTGCGATCTCTATAAAAAAAATTAAAAAATTGTGAAATATCGGCAATATAATTTTTGCGTACGCGCATGCGCAAATGCACTATACAGTACCCAAATGCACTATAAAGAAAGTATATTTGTATATAAAACCCGGTCTTAATCAGTTTTTTTTGGGGGGGGGGGGTGTATATCACACCAGTAGAAATGATTTGTTCCAATAACGCTTGTCCCTCTATATACCTGCAGTATCGCAGCAGAACCGCACACAACTGCCGCACAATGCAAATGCACTAACATAGAAAGTATATTATAACATTGTACAAGGAAGGCAATCCATTAGAATATACATGAAGATAAAACGTAACCTTTAATAATTTAACTAAGAGGGTCCATTCACACGTCCGTAAGTGTTTTGCGATCCGCAAAACACGGACACAGGCAATGTGCATTCTGCAATTTGTGGACCGCACATCGCCGGCACTATAATAGAAAATGCCTAATCTTGTCTGCAATTGCGGACAAGAATAGGACATGTTCTATTTTTTTGCGGAAATGGAAGCACAGATGCTGAAGTGCGGATCCACAAATGCGGATGTGGATCTGCAAATGCGGATGCGGACAGCACATTCCGGCCCCATTTAAAATGAATGGGTCTGCAAAATTGTGGAACGAATGCGGACCCATTTTGCTGACGTGTGAATGGAAAAGATATCCCTCAAAATGAAAATAAATTAAATTATTAAAGTTAAGCAAATAGCATAGATGTGTTATAGGCAATAACAAGTGCTCGGGGACACTAAATCAGGTGCTCGACGGCACCAAATCAGAAACCATATGCCCTATCACAATCCAGGGGGTTCCAGTGCACATTGATGATTCCAGGAGGGAAATCAAAAAAACATCCATCCCTGTGCTAGATGATGATGTGGTATTGAAGGACAGGGTAAGCAAAGAACTGTCCCTGATATTGCCCTACAGGGGGGTGCTATTCTGGCCCTGATAACCTAACCACAGACCACCCGCCCCGATAAGAGCGACCATGTCCGGAACCTTAGCCTATATAAAAATGGCCCTAGTAAGCCCCTAGCCCCTAGACCCCTGACAGGTGATCACTATATAGATCTTTGTGTTTTTGACTCATTATAAAAGTATATTATAAGTACCGTATTTTTCGCCCTTTAATACGCACCGGCCCGTAAGACGCACCTAGGTTTTTGAGGAGGAAAAAAATATATATATAGTTTGAGCCAAAAGGTGTGCTTTTGGTGGGTTTTGAACTAATTGTGGTCTGTGGATGACACTGTTATGGGGGATCTGTGGGTGACACTTATGGGGGATCTGTGGGTGATACTTATGGAGGATCTGTGGGTGACACTTATGGGGGATCTGTGGGTGACACTTATGGGGGATCTGTGGGTGACACTTATGGGGGATCTGTGGGTGGCTCTTATTGGGGTCTCTGGATGGCACTGTTATGGGGATCTGTGTAGACAGTTATGGGGGGGGTCTGTGGATGACACATATATAGCATCCTATGCTATGTGTCATCCACAGATCCCCTCCATAATTGTCCCTGTAGTGAATGACCCTCAATACAGGGGGTGGGTGTCGCATCTGCTTTTATAATGACAGTGGGCCCCGTGCAGTGACTGTATTCTACTTCACAGGCCCCGCTCACTGTATAATCATATTTCTAATAGTTAATTGTTATGTATATACCGTAATTGCATAATCAGCACCTGTATACTTAGGTAGCAGAGAGAAGAGAGGAGGGAGGAGGCAGGAGGCAGGCCGGGAGAACGGGCACTGGCAGCGTGAGTCATACGTCATGCACCCACGCCGCCTGCTTCATTCATAAAGTGGGCGGCGCAGGCGCGTGACGTCCTCTTGGCCGGCCTCCTCCCTCCTCTCTGCTACTTACCGAGCGCTTGTAAGTATACAGGCGCTGATTATGCGATTACGGTATATACATAACAATTAACTATTAGAGATATGATTATACAGTGAGCGGGGCTCGTGTAGTAGAATACAATCACTGCACGGGACCCGCTGTCATTATAAAAGCAGATGCCGGCCCCCAGCCCCTCCTCCCTCACAGCTGATACAACTGCCGTGTGGCATCGCGGCGGGTGTATCATTGAAAATTCGGCAAGATCAGCAGCATTCTCCCCATAAGACGCACTGCTATTTCCCCCCCCAAAAGTGCGTCCTATAGGGCGAAAAATACAGTATATCACACCCCTCTGTGTATCACACATATCGATAGCACACCTATACTAGTGCTTAAAATTACTTTTGTGGCCCTATTAGCTAGCGTTTGGTGTCCCTAACAGCCTGTCCCTGCTCCACAAAGCAACCTCTCCCTACACTGGCAAAACACTACATGTAAAATGGCGGCCAGATCAGGTTTATTTATTTAAGGTAGGGGGGAAGTCCATGTACTGAAATGTCTCAATTGGCTTACCTGATGGATGTGTCATGGGTCAAAGTTCTTCACAGTGTAAAAGAATATGCCGGGCGCAAATTTCTCCATATGTTTGCATGTTTGGCGAATCACATATGAGGCGATGTTGGGGAATGCCATTCTGCATTTGCAGCTCAGGAAGGGTGTACTTTGCAGTGTAAAAGTGGCTGAAGTGCTGCACAGTTTCCTGGCCATTTTCAGGATGTTGTGGAGATGGGTGGAAGTTTACAGGAACTGCTTTCCAGGGGCCATTATTGTCACTGTTACTGCCACTGCTGCTGCCACCCTCCCCACTTTGTCATGCGGCCACTATTGTCAAATGTTACTGCTAGAGTTGAGCGGACACCTGGATGTTCGGGTTCAACGGGTTTGGCCGAACTTCACAAAAAAGCTTGAGTTCGGGACCCGAACTTGACCCCAAACCCCATTGAAGTCAATGGGGACCCGAACTTTTGAGAACTAAAATGGCTCTAAAAATGTCACGGAAAGAGCAGCAAACTGTGATTAAGAGCATGGCAAGTGCTCTGCAATCAAATGGGGATAGGGAAATGACTTCAAATAACATAAAATAAGTAAGAATTAAAACGAATAATCTTGATCTAGGAGGACGAGGTCCATATGGAGTAGGAGTTTGAGGAGGCGGTGGATGTGGCGGTGTAGGTGGAAGCGGCGATGGAGGAGGATGAGGTAGCCTACACTGCATTATTGTTTTAAATTTATTTTTATTTTTTCAATTCGGGTACACCCCAAAACAGTGGGAAATATAACCTGTGATCACCCCCTCCAGTTGTGCTAAACACACGTTAAGACAATATACTGGCTGCAGGGCAGGCTAGCACCTCCAAGGCATAAAGGGCAAGCTCAGGCCATGTGCCCAATTTGGAGACCCAGAAGTTGAAGCGGGCAGACCCGTCATTCAGTACGTGTAGGCGTGTGCACACATATTGCTCCACCATGTTGGTGAAATGCTGCCTCCTGCTAAGACGTTCCATATCAGCTGGTGGTGCTGGTTGTTGTGGCGTGCTGACCAAGCTTTTCCACATTTCGGCCATGCTAACCCTGCCTTCTGAGGTGCTGGCGGTGCCCAACTGCGTTTTTTGGAGTTTCTACTCTAGGGGTAAATCAGAGGAGCTACAAATGGTACATGGTGTAAAAAAAACAGTCCAGCAAAATCTGCCTTCCAAAAACCGTATGGCATTCCTATCCTTCTGTGTCCTGCCGTGTGCCCGTACAGCAGTTTACAACCACATATGGGGTGTTTCTGTAAACTACAGAATCAGGGCCATAAATATTGAGTTTCGTTTAGCTGTTAACCCTTGCTTTGTAACTGGAAAAAAATTATTAAAATGGAAAAATGTGAAATTTTGAAATGTTATCTCTATTTTTTATTAATTCTTGTGGAACACCTAAAGGGTTAGCAAAGTTTGTAAAATCAGTTTTGAATACCTTGAGGGGTGTAGTTTCTAAAATGGGGTAACTTTTTTGATTTTCTACTCAAGGGGTGCATCAGGGGGCTTCAAATGGGACATGGTGTCAATAAACCAGTCCAGCAAAATCTGCCTTCCAAAAACCGTATGGCATTCCTTTTCTTCTGCTTCCTGCCGTGTGCCCGTACATTAGTTTACGACCACATATAGTGTGTTTCTGTAAACTACAAAATCAAAGCCATAAATATCGAGTTTTGTTTGGCTGTTAACCCTTGCTTTGTAACTGGAATTTTTTTTTAATAAAAATAGAAAATCTGCCAAAAAAGTGAAATTTTGAAATTTGATCTCTATTTTCAATTAATTTTTGTTGAACACCTAAAGGGTTAGTAAAGTCTGTAAAGTCAGTTTTGAATACCTTGAGGGGTGTAGTTTCTAGATTGGGGTCATTTTTGGGTGGTTTATGTTATGTAAGCCTCACAAAGTGACTTTAGACCTGAACTAGTCCTTGAAAAGTGGGTTTTTGAAACATTTCAAGATTTGCTTCTAAACTTCTAAGCCTTGTAACATCCCCAAAAAATAAAATGTAATTCCCAAAGTAATCCAAACATGAAGTAGACATATGGGGAATGTAAAGTAATAACTATTTTGTAGGTAATACTATTTATTATAGAAGTAGAGAAATTGAAACTTGGAAATTTGCAAATTGTTTCCAATTTTTTGTAAATTTAGAATTTTTTTATAAATAAAACAGATTTTTTTTTTTTACTTTATTTTACTTTATCTCATAATGGCCTGGATAAGTCAAAGCTTTTTAAATTTATCATCACAGTGACACTGGTCAGATTTGCAAAAAATGGCCTGGTCCTTAACCTCCCTGGCGGTATGATTATGTCAGGAATTTTGTACCAAAAGTGGTACAATTTTTTGCAAGAAATCTGGTGTTATGTATTGTAGGCTTGCAATTCTTAGTAATTACTGAAACCTGACCAAACAAGACTTTAGTAGACATCCCAGATGTGATAAAGTTTCAAACACAAAATCATGAATTATAATCTAATAAATAATATAATTTTATTTAATAATGTAATACAAATAATGAAATTTGTCAAACACAGAAAATTCAATAAGCATCCTGAGTGTGATACATTTTGAAACATGGGACTGCACAAAGTCCAACGTCACAATCAGGACAATGGAACCTGGTTTCTTTTCGGACTTTCTTTCCATTGCCATCAGTCTTTGAGCCGCAAACCACACACATCCTGGTAGGTGCTGCATTTTTTGCGATGACCAGTCAGGCGTTCTGGGTTGACAACGTCAACAGCACGACGTCCAGGTCTGTTCACAGCTACTGATGGCGTCTGGTGGTTGACAAAACCACCTTCCATATAAACTCAGAATAAACAAGAGGCTTGTCACTCTTTGCTCTGTGCAGGATCTATGCATTCCAAAGGCATTGTTCCAAAAGATGCCTGAAGATCTTCTTATAATATTTTTTTTTGCTGTTTGCGCATAGCCGGATAAAATGTCATGTTCGGCTCTGGTATTATTATAGTCTATCACAACTTGCAGCTTCAGCACATCTTTCCCACCTTTTGTGTGGACCATGGCAGTAGAAGTATTGTGCACAGTACTCATGAGACACACGTCCTTCTTGTCTCGCCATCGCATTGCCATCATCTTAACCTTCTGCCAGGCAACCATTTCTCTGTTTTTCAGTTTTTTCTTGGCAAACATAGATGGCATGTCACATCGGTTAGGCCTAACGGTACTATATGCATCAGTCTTGTTTTGTAGCAAAACCTCATACAGTTCCGGAGATGTGTAGAAATTGTCCATGGTCACACAATATCCCTGGTTAGGCAATGGCTCCGGCAGTGTAAGGACAGATGATGTGGCCATCCCATAGTCACTGTACCTGGGCTTGAACTTTGTGCCTTTACCGGTGTAAATTACCGAATTCCAGATGTACCCAGTGGATGACTCGCAGAGCATGTAGGATTTGATGCTCTTTTATATGCAATGTACTGTATCCAGCTTAGGCGTCCCTTGTAGGCCATCAAACTTTCATCTACGCTGACATCCCATTCTGGCACGTAAGTCAGCTGGAAATTGGTCACATTAATTTGCCCTACCTCCCAGATTTTTTTTAGTTTGGGCGCAGGATGTGTGGCCTCATCAAATTCTTAATTGTTCGTGAAGTGCAAATACTTCATGATGAGGGAAAACTGACATCACGGTGCCAAAAAATTTAGTGGCCAGTAACTTATTGGTGGTCCAGTTCCATTTCTGGAGCGGTTTCCCCATCACCCCCTGAAGAATGATGAGTCCCAGAAACTGCCACATGTCCTCTTCGGTCACCCGTTCCCAATTTCTGCTTCTGGAAAAGGTGGCATGCAGCATAGTGGATTGCTGCTCTTGGTAGCGATTTGTCTCTGTGACAATTTTTTTCAATTTCCTACTCAGTGAGAAATAATTGCAGGTATGCCAGAGGGCTGTCACGCTCAACATCTAACTTCATCCCAGGGAATCCAGAGAACAGGAATCTTGGGGGCGCTACCTGGTCCATATCGCAGTCAATAGGGCACCAAGTGCGCACATGGCTTAGGTCAGGTGCAGGATCATTGCCGTTGTCACTTGCCAGATCAGTTTCATTATTACACGACAAATCTCCCCACAACTCCCTATCCTTCAGTTCTGCGACCCCTCCATGTCACTGTTGATGTCACTCAACTGGTCCAAAAGTGCTTTTGTAGTAAAGTTGCACTTTTTTGATGCCATGCTATAAATGTATTTTATGGGCACAAATGACAGTAAAATGGCAGGCAAGGGGCACTGTACAGTCAGATCTGAGGTTATACAGTGCAATCCTCTCACATTACAACGTACAACCTATTTTATGTGTGTCACTTTTTGTGTATATATTTATTTGAATTACCCGCCCAGTTCCACTCCCATGCGCAGCTGCTGCTCGCAGGGAACGGAACCAGGAATTTAAATGCGCTCTCGCCGGCGATCACAGTGGAGGACATCGCCGGATCGCCGCCAGAAGGTGAGGGGACTCTGCAATGTTACCCCGAGCGTGACTTGGGGTTACTGCTCCTGGCAGCGAAAATTAACCCTGAGTCACGCTCGGGAATACTGCCAAGGAGGTAAAGGTGAAATATGTCCGTGTCCTTAAGGGGTTAAACATATGTATTTGACCTGTATTTGTACAGTAAAATTTATATCCTTTGACCATCTAATAGACCTCCAGCCACATACTTACTTGTTATTTTATGTACGCTGAATGCATAATTTTGGGGGCCTGTAGTAGACTGGCCTGCTGGAAAATTGATATCCAATGACCATGTAATCTATCTCCAGCCACTTACTTATTTGTTCTTTTATGTACGCTGAATGCATCATTTTTGGGGCCTGTAGTACACTGGCCTGCTGGAAAATTGATATCAAGTGACAGTGTAATCTACCTTCAGTCAATTACTTACTTGTTCTTTTATGTACGCTGAAAGCATAATTTTCGGGACCTGTAGTACACTGGCCTGCTTTAAACTTTATATCCAATGACCGTGTAATCTACCTCCAGCCACATACTTACTAGTTGTTTTATGTACGCTGAATGAAGAATTGTTGCGGCCTCGGAGGAATTCAACAACAGTGACGAGCATGTGTTATTGAATTTTATAGCCATGTTTTTAATCAAATTTTTAATTTTTTGTTATTTTAAACATATTTGACCTCAATTTGTACTGGCCTGCAGTAAAATTGATATCCATTGACTGTGTAATATACCCCTGGCCACATAATCACTTGATCTTTTCTGTCATGTGAATGCCTAATGTTTGGGGCCCATAGTACAGTGGCCTACAGTAAACAGCTTATCCATTGACCGTATAATGTTCCTCGAGCCACATATTCAGAATTTATTTTATGTCAGGTGAATGCCTAATTTTTAAAAAATGTCCCCTGATTAAGATACATATTTTTTGTTGGAATTTTTGTCATTTATCCCCCTCTAGTATGTCTCTGTCCATGTTGTGGGACTATTTGTACACTTATACTAAATATTTGGTGGCTGCAAATATGAGCTGGAGGTTTTTCAGGTTAACCTGCCATGAAAGGGAATTGGGCCCGGTGCAAACTTATGGTTGGCAAACATTTGATCCCGTTCGCGCGATCGCGTTCACGAACCGTCCTGGCTGATGTTCGTCCATCACTATCAGCTTCCACAAAATAGTGATGGAGGTTTTCCATATACCTGCGTCCACAAAATTACTGCTTGAGGGTGATATACCAGCTTTATCTAACAACTAATTGAGGCCTGCCATATATCAGCTTCCACAAAATAGTGATAGAGGTTTTCCATATACCTGCGTCAACAAAATTACTGCTTGAGTCTCATATATTAGCTTCATCTAACAACTGATTGAGGCCTGCCATATATCAGCTTTAAAAAAATAGTGATAGAGGTTTTCCATATACCTGCGTCCACAAAATTTCTTCTCGAGGGTGATATTCCAGATTCAACTAACAACTGATTGAGGTCTGTCATATATCAACTTCCACAAAATAGTGATAGAGGTTTTTCATATAACCGTGTCCACAAAATTACTGCTTGAGTGTGATATACCAGCTTCAACAAACAACTGATTGAGGACTGCCATATATCAGCTTTCACAAATACTGCTCTTCTCTCGGGACTTTGGCACAGGGGCATTTTGAAAATGACAGGCAGAGGAAGAGGCAGGCTATTCTGCAGGGGTGGGGCAGGTGCACCAGTCCTGGGCCTAAGTGAGAAATTGAAGAAGGTGCATGCGATTATGTCAAAGGATGCACCAGAGGTGGTTGAGTTGCTCACTCAGCCTTCCGCTTCTGCACCCTCCTCATCCTCTGTATCTGCACCCTCCTCACTCTCTGCTGTGTGCACCCCCAAAGATACAATCACCACCACCACCATAGCCCCTCCACTCGAGTCAGAGGATGTATTTTCCCATCCATACCCAGACCTTACCGATGAGCAGCCACTCTTGGCATTGGATCAGGAAGAGGAGGTACATTATCAACGGCCGCCACCCAGCAGTCTGACGACAGTACTCAGATCAGCCCAAGAAGGGTGGTCCCCGCTGTTGCTGCCTACTCCGAGATATCTAATGTCAGCGGTGGTGAAGGTGATGATGATGACGTGTCGATGGACCTCGCGTGCCCACTGAAGAGGAAGAGGAGGGGAGTTCAGAGGGAGAGATGGAGCAGCAGATAGTGAGGGGAAGAAGGAGAAGCAGGCAGAACTCGCAGTCCACAGGAGGCAAAAAGCAGACTGCAAATGTATCTAGAGCGAGCCACCATGCATGGTCATATCTTGTGCTCCCAGGTCGTTGGCGCATGGCTCCTCAGTGTGGACTTTTTTAACATGTCAGCTGCTGACAATAGTGTTGCCATCTGCAGCCTTTCCTGTCAACGCATAAGTTGCGGTAAGTCCAACACTTACCTAGGGACGACAGCTTTAAGAAAGCACTTGGCCTCCCATCACCGAGCCCAGTGGGAGCAACGCGGTCAGAACCCACAAAACCACACTCCCGACCCTCCACGTCCTGCCTCTTCTCCTTCTCCTCTCTCCTCCCATTTGTCCTCCACTCCACCTTCCACCGTGCCATCTCGTGTTCATCTGGCACAATGCAGGCTTCCGTGGCCCAAATGTTCAAGCATAAAAAAATGAGGTTGGAATTGCAGTTCACCAACTACTGCCATATAAACTGGTGGAGTTGAAGGCCTTTGTGTCCATTGGCACACCGCAATGGAAGGTCCCCGGATGGAAATAATTCTCCCATATAGATATCCCTGTACTATATGGCCACTTTCAGCGGCAAGTTAATATATCTCTGGCACACAGTGTCGGTGACAAGACACATCTGACCACAGACATGTGGTCTAGCAAACACGAGCCGGGACAATACATTACTTTTACTGCCCACTGGGTGAAACTTCTGACGGCCATCAAGCAAGTAACCCGTGGCACCCGTGTGGATTTGGTTCAGGCCAGCCCCTTCTCTTCCTCCTATTTCATCCTCTGTCTTCTCTTCGAATGACTGCTGTCACAGGCCGATCAGTTGCTAACCCCTCTCAATTTGACAGTTGGTAAAGTGGTGTGCGACAACGGTGCCAATCTGCTGAGCGTGCTGAAACAGGGCAAAATGACACACGTGCAGTGCATGGCCCAGGTCCTGTAATTATTCGTGCAGCCATTCGTTGCTAAATACTCCGGGGTCCAGGATGTCTTGTGGCAGGCTAGGAAATTCTCCTACCATTTTAGAAAATATTACACGGCCATTGCTCGCCTTGCTGACGTTCAGCGGCGACACGACTTGCAAGAAGAGCAGGCTTTAAACTTTTCAGGGATCCCTGGTGCCGTCTGTGGCTGGGGGGAGGAGAGAGGACGACATTCTCCTGGGCGATGAGCAGGAGCCAGGGCACTCCACCACTTCCAATTTGAGGGCCTTTATGCTCCAGTGTTTGAAGAGGGACCCCCGTATAAAAAGCAAAAAGGTAAAGGACCTGTACTGGGTGGCAACGACCTCCGATACAAACACAAAATGGCGGACATGTTACCAGCATCACAGAGGGCTGTCATAATGCAGCATTGGCCTTGCTGCTAGAGATGCTGCATTCTGTTGTTGCAGGCACTGGCAGAGGAATTTCCACCCACAGTGAAACAGGTGCAGGTACCAATCCTACCGTGCCTGCAAAAAGAGGGCAGTTTGAAGATGTGTTGGTCACTTCGGATATGAGATAATTCTTGCAGCCAACCAATTGACAGCTGCCATCCGGATCCAGCCTCAGGGAAAGTCTAGATCGACAGGTGTCCGACTACATCGGGTTACCTGCCGATGTTTATGCTCTGAGAAGCGAGGAACCCCTTGACCGGTGGCCAGAGCTGACACAATTTGCCATGGAACTCTTTGCTTGCCCCCCGTTGAGTGTCCTGTCCAAAAGGACCTTCAGCGAAGCAGGGGGGATCGTAAACGATAAGCACACTCGCCTAGCTCACAACAGTGTGGACTACCTCACGATTTTTAAAAATGAATGAGGCATGGATCTCGGAGGAATTCAACACCTGTGATGACCACGTGTAATTGAATTTCCTCATGCCAGCCCACACATATCCGCCACAACCCAGAACAAAGAATGGTCCATGCCTTATGTATATACAGCGGCATAAAAGGCCTTTTATATAGGTGAATGCCTAAGTATTGGGGTCTATACTGGCCGACAGTTAAATATTTATCCTGTGACCGCCTAATATACTTCCAGCCACAGAATCCAAAGTTATTTGCTGTCAGGTGAATGTCTATTGCCCAATTTTTTGGCCTATACTGGCCGATAGTTACATATTTGTCCTATGACTGCCTAATGCACCTCCGGCAACAGAATCCAAATTTCTTTGCTGTTAGGTGAATGCCTATTGGCTAATTTTTGGGGCCTGTACTGGCCGACAGTTACAGTTTTTTAGTTTTTTCTACATAATCATACCTCTGTCTCACTCCTCTGCCTCTCATTATGGTGGCGTATGAACTGCATTCACCATAAGGACCGTCTAATGTCACAGGGCCATGTGACTGTGCCCCCCACCATGTACTGTGCGCCTCACCCCGTACTGTACCCCCCTATGCCCTGCATAGTTCCCTCTTAACACACTCTGTGCAGTGCCCCTAGTCCCATGATGGCAAACCTATTGCACGCGTGCCAGAGAGGGCACGCAGAGCCTTCTCTATCAGCACGCGCGCCCTAGCCCATATGTATAAAGAGGAGGATCACGGTCCCGGACTCCAGCTGACTTACATTCATTTGCGCCGAACACAGAGGGGAGGGACTTGCATCAGCGCTGCGAAGACAGAGGGGAGTGAGAGGGGAGGGACTCACATCACTGCGCGCCTCCTGCAATCAGGAAGCATATAGGGCGCAACATGTGATATGGGAGGGGCGGAGGCAGAACCAGAGGACCGAACGGAACATTGCAGGGGAGCTCACTACCCTTCAGTATTCTGTCAGTGACTGCTTGTGGGTTTCAGGTAGAAGCATAACGCTGGTTGGTTGAGCTTCTGCCAATCAGCGTTATGCTTCTTCCTCTGCTGTGTCAGTACAACATCATCTTGCTCTGTGAGTGGTGCAGCCTGGACCCATGAGCTATTCCTGGAAGCAGAACAAGCAGTGAGAGAATCACATCTGCCCTGGTATAATAGATTTTTAATGTAAAAGTTCACACTGACTGAGGGGACTCAGGGAGAACCCCTGTTCCCCACTCATACACCTCCAGACTCCAGCAGTGTATGGGAGGTGGTAGAGGGGTCCTCCTCCCTAAGGGCCCATGCACACGACCAGTCTAAGGCTAGTTTCACGCTAGCGTCGGGACGGATACGACAGCCTGTTGGATCCGTCCTGCCGCTATTTCACGTGTGGCCCCGAGCTGCTGCTCATCCCCATTGACTATAATGGGGGCGGAGTTCCGGCAGCAGCTCTCGGCGAGAGGCCCTTGGACTAAAACTACGACATGTCCGACATTTAGTACGGCAGCCTCTCACCAAGTGCTTACCGCTGGAACTCCGCCCACATTATAGTCAAAAGGGATGAGCAGCAGTCCGGGGCCACACGTGAACTAGCGGCAGGACGGATCCAACAGGGATCCATCCTGTCGCTAGTGTGAAACTAGCCTGAGTGGGCCATATGTCCCGGACTGGTATTGATCATGTGCAGGGGAGCACACAACATCATAAGATCTTATGATTGTAGGACATTAGTACCGCTGGCAGCCCAACATGCACAGCATCACAGTAACCTACGATTTTGTGTGCTCCCCTGTACACAATCAATGCCAGTCCGGGATATCTGGTCCGCTCACGTTATTTTAATGAAAAAAAAGGATCTACGCCGGTCCCCAATTATAGCGAACAGGGCCAGGTGAACTTCCGGCAGTGCACGTGGTAGCTACGGATAGGGCAGGCTGTTCCCCCACCAGAAAAGCCTGCCGGAGAAGACTGCCGCTAGTGTGAAAGTAGCCTAAATTGGGAAGTGTTCAAGTTACCATTATTTTTCCATTCTGAATAAAGAAAAAAAAAAAGAATCCTGTAAAAAAACAAATCCCGTGCATCAGTTGCACATTTAGCATTTATTTGATCCATTTCTGTGTGAGCCTTTAGGACTCATGCACACGACAGTGAATAATGGCCGTGGGACTGCCGTCTAAGTAACGTCCGTCACACAGCCATTTTTAGCACCAATGAAAGTCTATGGGGCTATTCACATGGCCGTTCTTTTAACAGCTAGTGAATAGCATCTGTCCAAAAATAGGACATGTCCTATTTTTGTCCGTTTCCACAGCCATGCGGACCCCACTGAAATCAATAAGACCATTTTTAACAGCCAATTGACGAGTACACTTTCATTAGGGGTTTAAAAAAGTGTCCCCCATGGTTTAACCACTTCAACCCCGCTTGCTGAAACCCCCTTAATGACCAGGCCACTTTTTACACTTCTGCACTACACTACTTTCACCGTTTATTGCTCAGTCATGCAACTTACCACCCAAATGAATTTTACCTCCTTTACTTCTCACTAATAGAGCTTTCATTTGGTGGTATTTCATTGCTGCTGACATTTTTACTTTTTTTGTTATTAATCGAAATTTTACGATTTTTTTGCAAAAAAATGACATTTTTCACTTTCAGCTGTAAAATTTTGCAAAAAAAACAACATCCATATATACATTTTTTGCTAAATTTATTGTTATACATGTCTTTGATAAAAAAAAATGTTTGGGCATAAAAAAAATGGTTT
Source organism: Bufo gargarizans (assembly GCF_014858855.1). NCBI lineage: Eukaryota > Metazoa > Chordata > Amphibia > Anura > Bufonidae > Bufo > Bufo gargarizans. Next base: position 55,426,199 of record NC_058083.1, on the reverse strand, counting down.
GGGTAAAAGTTATAGCGTTTACAAACTATGGTACAAAAATGTGAATTTCCGCTTTTTGAAGCAGCTCTGACTTTCTGAGCACCTGTCATGTTTCCTGAGGTTCTACAATGCCCAGACAGTAGAAAACCCCCACAAATGACCCCATTTCGGAAAGTAGACATATCATGTCTCATGTTCCACTAACTTGTGACAAAAAATAAAAACTTCCATGAACTCACTATGCCCATCACAAAATACCTTGGGGTGTCTTCTTTCCAAAATGGGGTCACTTGTGGGGTAGTTATACTGCGTTGGCATTTTAGGGGCCCATATGCGTGAGAAGTAGTTTGCAATCAAAATCTGTAAAAAATGACCGGTGAAATCCGAAAGGTGCAATTTGGAATGTGGGTCCCTTTGCCCACCTAGGCTGCAAAAAAGTGTCACACATCTGGTATTGCCGTACTCAGGAGAAGTTGGGGAATGTGTTTTGGGGTGTCATTTTACATATACCCATGCTGGGTGAGAGAAATATCTTGGCAAAAGACAACTTTTCCAATTTTTTTTATACAAAGTTGGCATTTGACCAAGATATTTATCTCACCCAGCATGGGTATATGTAAAATGACACCCCAAAACACATTCCCCAACTTCTCCTGAGTACGGCGATACCAGATGTGTGACACTTTTTTGCAGCCAAGGTGAGCAAAGGGGCACACATTCCAAAGAGCACCTTTCGGATTTCACAGGCCATTTTTTACACATTTTGATTGCAAACTACTTCTCACACATTAGGGCCCCTAAATTGCCAGGGCAGTATAACTACCCCACAAGTGACCCCATTTTGGAAAGAAGACACCCCAAGGTATTCCGTGAGGGGCATGGCGAGTTCCTAGAATTTTTTATTTCAATCTTTCATGGACTCAATATGCCCCTCAGCGAATACCTTGGGGTGTCTTCTTTCCAAAATGGGGTCAGTTGTGGGGTGTTTATACTGCCCTGGCATTTGAGGGTCTCCGCAATCATTACATGTATGGCCAGCATTAGGAGTTTCTGCTATTCTCCTTATATTGAGCATACAGGTAATGAGATCGATGTGGATGAATAAATCATTGCCGGGATTTATATTTTTTTTCTTTATATACAAAGTGTTTGCCAAAGCATAGGAACACCACCTCCTCCTCAGCTCATATGCCTCGGCAAACTTATCTTTTACTGCAGAGGAGAAATCTCATCTTGCAGCGCCGCATACAACAACTTGCGTGTAATCTGACAGCAGCGCAATGCTTCTGTCAGAATGCACATCAGTGCTGCAGCTAGTCGATCGGTTGGTCCACCTGGAAGGTAAAAAAAAAAAAGAAAAAACCAGGCCGCAACGCAATAATTTTATTAACTTTGGAACAGAACATATAAACTTTAACTTTTTGAACTGAACATTAACCTTTTTGCTTACTGGTGATTTTTTTTTTTTACCTTTATAGAACAAACCTCTCCTTCCCCATGGGACAATGTGCAAAGCGCAAATCGCCCAAAGATGTGGCGAAGTGCGTTATGCACTTTGTCCCAGGTGAAAGGAGACGTTTGCAGCAGCTCTGTGTGAATGGGCCCTAATAGCCCTGTGTGCCTGTCCTGGTGAGATGTGATCCCTATGCTAGGTGTACCTGTGTGTGGTACTTCCGGAAACACTCCCCTAAGCATAGGGCAGGGTGGTCAGGGCAGTCAGGACAGAAATAGCGGGTGTCACGCCTTATTCCACTCCTGCTACAGACACAACATCTTTTTCGGGGTGACGGTTGGGTTGTGGTACCGGCAACGACATTGGGGAAATGTCGCTCGTGTAGACGGCTAACTACACTGGTGGATGGGGCCACAGAACCTCCTGGGTACAGGAGGTTCTCGATGATCTCTTCGTGAAATTTGAGGAAGGATCGTGTTCTCCTAGCCTTACTGTAGAGAACAAAACTATTATACAGAGCCAATTAAATCAAATATACAGACACCTTCTTATACCAGCGTCTGGTTCTGCGGGAAACTAAATAAGGAGACAACATCTGGTCATTGAAGTCCACCCCTCCCATGTGAAGGTTATAGTCGTGGACTGAGAAGGGCTTTTCAATGACACGGGTTGCTCGCTCAATTTGTATTGTCGTGTCTGCGTGAATGGAGGAGAGCAAGTAAACGTCACGCTTGTCTCTCCATTTCACCGCGAGCAGTTCTTCGTTACACAAGGCGACTAGTTTGCGTGGTGCCACAGCAGCCAATCTGTTCTAGAAAAAAATGCATGAAGAGGGCCACACTTGTGTAGAAATTGTCCACATAAAGATGGTACCCCTTGCCGAATAAGGGTGACACCAAGTCCCAGACTGTCTTCCCACTGCTCCCCAGGTAGTCAGGGCAACCGACCGGCTCCAGGGTCTGATCTTTTCCCTCATACACACAAAATTTGTGAGTATAGCCTGTGGCCCTTTCACAGAGCTTATACAATTTGACCCCATACCGGGCGCGCTTGCTTGGGATGTATTGTTTGAAGCCAAGGCGCCCGGTAAAATGTATTAGGGACTCGTCTATGCAGATGTTTTGCTCTGGGATATACAAATCTGCAAATTTCTGGTTGAAATGGTCTATGAGGGGCCGAATTTTGTGGAGCCGGTCAAAAGCTGGGTGGCCTCTGGGACGGGAGGTGGTGTTGTTGCTAAAGTGCAGGAAACGCAGGATGGCCTCAAAACGTGCCCTGGACATAGCAGCAGAGAACATGAGCATCTGATGAATTGGGTTCGTGGACCAATATGACTGCAATTCATGCTTTTTAGTTAGACCCATGTTGAGGAGAAGGCCCAGAAAAATTTTAATTTCGGAAACTTGGACTGGTTTCCACCGGAAAGGCTGGGCATAATAGCTTCCCGGGTTGGCGGTTATAAATTGTGTGGCATACCGGTTTGTTTCGGCCACGACTATGTCTAAGAGCTCCGCAGTCAAGAACAGCTCAAAAAATCCCAGGGCCGAACCGATCTGAGCTGTCTCAACCCGAACTCCAGACTGGGCAGTGAAAGGGGGAACTACAGGTGCGGCTGAAGTTGGGGACTGCCAATCAGGGTTTGCCAGCACCTCAGGGATTCTAGGGGGTCTACGGGCCCGTCTTTGCGTACCAGCTTCAACTGCCCTTCTGGTGCTCGCCACTTCACCAGGTTGTACAGCAGTGCTGGTACTAGGTCCAGGGAGGGCTGTGCTGCTGGTGTATGCCTCACCACGTAATCCGACAGCGCCAGCCCCACTCTGCTGCCCTTCAAGCGGATCCTGCGCAACCTGTGGTCTAGCGACACGGGGCCGGGTACGCCTTGTGCTATCAGGGACCTCAGCCTCCTCGTCCAAACTTTGGGTCAGAGTGCCACTGCTTTCTACAGGTTCATATTCTGACCCGCTAGATTCGTCAGATGAGGGTTCCCATTCCTCATCCGACTGGGTAAGAAGCCTGTAGGCCTCTTCAGAAGAATACCCCCTGTTTGACATTTGGGCAACTAAATTTAGGGGTATTCCCTGAGACTACCCAAGAAAAAAAGCAAGCCTGTCTTACAAATGGGAGGCTAGCGAAGTACCGGAGGCCGCTGCGGTTGATAAAAAATATCGAAACTGATTTTTTTTATCGCCGCAGCGCTTGTAAAGTGAATGTGCAGTGATTAAAAAATAATAATTTTTTGTCACTGCGGTGGGGCGGGTGTGGGCGAACGCACGTGTGGGCGACCGATCAGGCCTGATCGGGCAAACACTGCGTTTTGGGTGGAGGGCGAACTAAAGTGACACTAATACTATTATAGATCTGACCGTGCTCAGTTTTGATCACTTCCAGATACTATAAAAGTACAAATACTGATTAGCGATACGCTAATCAGCGAATAAGGGACTGCGGTGCGGTGGGCTGGGCGCTAACTGATCCCTAAACTACCTAACCAAGGGGCCTAAACTATCCTAAAACCTAACGGTCAATGCCAGTGAAAAAAAAAATATGACAGTTTACACTGATCACTTTTTTCCTTTCACTAGTGATTGACAGGGGCGATCAAAGGGGTGATCAAAGGGTTAATTGGGGTGCAGGGGGTGATCTGGGGCTAGTGTGTGTTGTTTGGTGTACTCACTGTGAAGCCTGCTCCTCTGCTGGATCCAACCGACCAAAAGGACCAGCAGAGGAGCAGGGCAACCATATAACACATCATATTTACTAATATGATCTGTTATCTGGCCTTTGATTGGAGTTTTTTAAAAATCATCAGCTTGCCAGCCGCGATCATTGGCTGGCAAGCTGATGACGCGACCCCCCCTTGAAGAAATGCAGGCCCGCATTGCGCATGCGCGGGCCGGCTAAGCGCGTCATCTTGCGTCTCGCGAGATGACGCGTATATGCGTCACTCTGCCTGCAGCTGCCGCCTCCGGACCGCGGATCTGCGTTAGGCGGTCCGGAGGCGGTTAAATATTGCCCTCATGGTGACCCGCAGGAAAAAAATATATAAAAATTCACCTCATCCACTTGCTCGCTGTGCGGCAGTCTCTTCTCTCTTCATTGAGCAGGGCCTGCCAAATGACCATGTGTGTGGTGACGTAACCACGTGGGAGCGCGAAGTGAAGTCATCACGCACATCGCAGGTCCTGTTCAGTGAAGATAGAATAGACTGCTCCCTCTGAGAACAGCCTGCCAGGATGAACTTGATTTAGCGCAGCCGGATGAAAATGCAATGTCTTCCAGCCCCGTTGAAGTATAATGGGGTACAGATGACATTGCATTTACAATATGTTTCGCCCTATAAGAGACACCAGCCCATAAGACGCACCTAGGTTTTAAAGGAGGACAATAAGAAAAAAATATTTTTCATTAGACCTCAGATCAGACCACCAATCAAACCTCCAATTTTAATAAGAACCTTAATCAGACTTAGCTCAGACCCAAATGTGAATGTGCCCCAATCAGACCTCAGTTAAGAATTGCCTCTCATCAGCCCCCATGTGTCTCATCAGTCCCCATGCGTCTCAGGTCATCCCCATGCCTCTCATCAGCCCCAAGACACAGAGCATATAAAATAAAATAAAACACCTCTCCTGCTCTGGATGCCACTGCCCTAATGGAAGCGCTCATTAGTATTCGCCCCATAAGACGCTGGAACATTTTCCTCCCACTTTTGGTGGAAAAAAATGTCTTATGGGGCGAAAATACAGTACATCTAGCTGACCCCTGAAGGATGGACAAAAACAGCAGAATGCTGTCATTTTTTGTCTGGATGATCTTCCACTTGCCTGCTGGAACATACTACCAGAAATCTGCTAATGCACTAATGCAGATGTGAAGGAAGCCTTGTCCTTGCACACAATAGTTTTAGTTTTTTTTAGCAGGATCCATTTCCATTGCCCTCTTGTGCTGGTGGTCAGCTAATTGAAATGGAACCCCAGCTAAGAATCACTGCCGTCATTTGTTGATTTAAATTAATATCCATTTCTTTAGTGTTAACTAATAGTATTAGATATTTTTGGTATAGGGATAGATTTTATTAGGTGCCAGGACAGAGTCCAAGAGGCCAGGACAGAGTCATTTGGAGTGATTGAATGCAATGGGAAAGTGTTATGTATTCTGTGTAATGAAACTGTTGTGTGTCGCACATCAAGTGTCAGACGACATTTGGACACCAACCAAAAAAGTGTTGCCGCACTTGGTAAAACTGAAAGAAAATAATTTCTTGAAGGGAAATTAAGGAGCTATCATTCCCAGTACCATAGTTTTTCCAACTACCTTTCTAAAACAAATCATCTGACAAATGCCAGTTTTCAAATTTCACTATGCCTAGCAAAACATGGCAAGCCCCTCTCTGATGGGGATATTATCAAAATGGCCATGCTGTCTGGGAGTAATTCCCTTTCTCATGATTTCCCAAACAAGGATAAAATTATTCAGCGCATCTCTGAGATGCCACTTAGAAGAAATACTGTTAAAGATTGAGTCCAGCGCATGGCCAGTGATGTTAGTCAGCAGCTCACCACTGACTTACAAAAATCAGCCTGTTACTCCATGTGCTTGGACTAAAGCACAGATATAAATAATCATGCAAGGCTAGCAGTAATTTTGCATTATGCTGCTGGTGACATCATGAGAGAAGAGCTGGTGAAACTACTGTGTTTTCCTAAAAGAACACAAGGGATAGATATCTACAATGCTGTGATGGAGGTTTTTTTGTCACAAGACATAACACCAGAAAAAGTGGTTTCAATTACTAGTAGTGATGAGCGGCAGGTGCCATATTCGATTTCGACGAAATTCGCGAATATTCGATAGAATATTCGTTTTATATTCGTCGAAATCGAATATTCGTCATTATTCTTGTTATCGCGATTTAAATAATCGAATTTCGATTTTAACTTAAAGGCTACTCTCCTATTGAAATAGCAATGCGATTAATTCAAGTTATAATAATCGAATTTCGATTTTAACTTAGCACTGCTATATTCCATATTAGGCTAGAATTAACGAATATGGAATATAGCAGTGCTAAGTTAAAATCGAAATTCGATTATTATAACTTGAATTAATCGCATTGCTATTTCAATAGGAGAGTAGCCTTTAAGTTAAAATCGAAATTCGATTAAAATCGAATTGTGATTTCAACGTAATTCTCAAATCCGACAGTACATTCTAGTATATGGAGACGTTCCCATGGTGATGGGGACGCTCCATGAGCACGGAAGTCGGCAGAAGCGGCAACGGGCACTGACTGGAGCAGCCAGGAAGCCAGGAATCCAAAGGACAGGTAAGAACAACTTTAGGGAAGTGGGAAAGAAAAAAATATAACAATAAAAAAAAATAATAATAATATTCGAAATATCGAATTTATATCACTATATTCGAAATATTCGCAAATTAGCGAAGTGCCGATATTCGCGAAAAAAATTTGATATTCGAATATTCGCGCTCAACACTAATTACTAGTGATGGGGCGCCTTCTATGGTGGGGGCAACATCTGGTTTCATACAGTTCTTTGTTAAAGAAACAAAACATGAAGTCATTCAGTTCCATTGTATTATACACCAAGAAACTCTTTGTGCCAGGGAAAGCAGCAAAAAATTTGACGATGTCCTCCAAGATGTCACAAAAATTGTGAATTACATCATGGCTCGCACTCTGAATTCTTGACAGTTTCAAGCACTTCTTGAGGAGGTTCAGGCCCAGTATAATTGTTTACTTATGTACAATAATGTACGGTGGCTGAGCAGAGGACGAGTCCTGGAGAGATTTGTAGCCTGTTTGGATGAAATTAGGCTCTTTATGAATGAAAAAGAGCAGGAATATCCACAGCTCACTGATATGGCCTGGCTTACAGATTTTACACTGCACTTCAATGTACTGAACAAACAACTGCAAGGTGGAGGGAAAACAGCAGAAAGAATGTTTTGCAATATCAAAACATTTGAGAGAAGACTACAGGGTTTTTGAAAGAGACCTTGAAAGTGGGCAGCTAAAATATTTTCCAAATCTAAAAAAGCATTTAGAAAATGCTACAGCATTTGCAGACAATCCTACCAGCCACCAGGAAATCTACAAGGAATTTTCTAGCATCCTAGCAGCTGCGAAGGTGAATTTTAGTAAAAGATTTTTACAATTCCATAAATTGGAGACAACCCTGTGTTTGCTCACTTCTCCAGATAAAGCCAAATTTGAAGAACTTGATCTTTCCTGCTTAGACTGGTTAGATTTAGGAAGTCTGGAAATGGAGCTATTGGAATTTCAAGAAAGCTCTATCTGGAAAAATAAATTCTCTGACCTGCGTGAAACACTTGAGAAGATGGAAGGGATGACAAAGGACAGCACAGTTAGTTCTGAAAATGAGATCCTTAAAGTGTGGAATTCCCGGCCAAATAACTTTACATCTATGAAAGCACTTGCGATTGCTTTACTTACTTTGTTTGGATCATCTTATGCTTGTGAGCAGCTGTTTTCAGCTTTGAATTATATCAAATCTGACATCAGAAACAGACTAACAGACGACCTCAGTGCTGCATGTGTTGCTCTCAAACTTACAAAGTATGAGCCAAGATTTGACAAATTGTTAGCATGCATACAACAGCAAAAATCACATTAATTGCAATATTTTACCTTTTTACTTTCAATGAAAAGTTGTTTGTATCATTGAAAGGTCTGTTATTGTATTTTTATTTTAAAGCAAAAGATGTGAATGTATGAGTTTTTCTAAAATAAAACCTCAACATTAAGGTTAAATTGCCATTGGCACTTTGTGATAAGTAAGTGGGTTTTGGGTTACGATTTGGGCACTCGGTCTTTAAAAGGTTCGCCATCACTGCCCTAGTCATTCCCTGTGCCCTCTTTTACCCTTTTATCCTGTCACTGTACAGAGGTGTGATCCGGTCACTTTACAGAGGTGTTATGCGGTCAATGTATGGCGGTGGTATCCAATAACTGGATGGCCATAACTGCATCCCTTTCCCTGCCCACACCATCCTTTTTAGACCTGGCATGAGCGAGAAATATATGCAGATTGCTGTGCTAAGGACCTTTGTGCCAGAAATACGCCTAACATAGATGTATTTCTATATAATAAATGACCACCATATTGTATTATTCGGGGGTATGGCTAATATCTTTATATTAGTGTATTATACTGTGCCCTGTATTTCCCAGTAGAAAATGATCCTTGGGAAACACAGTCCTCATTCCAAACCACCAGGACCAGGTTGCGCTCTGTCAGTACATGGCGGCCTCTCCTCTCCGCCACACTGCTCCGCTGTGTACTGGTGCTTATTCTGACACATACTATTTTTGCCATCCATTTAATGCAGACTGATGCCGTACAGTGGCGTCAGTTCACCATATGGTCCAAGGTAAAAATAAAATTACATTAACGTATGCATTTTTTTAATGGACTCTGTAGGATACAAAAACCTGGAGTGCTGCTCATTTGTATACATCAAACCAATAGGAAATATCAATTTTATAGGCTCCAACAGGGCAGATTTTTGAGAGTTTCTCTTTAAGACACTTAAAAATGGCCCCTGATTAAAATACATTTACATACAATTTTTTGTGGGAATTTTTGCCAATGATCCCCCTCTAGTATGTCACTGTCCATGTTGTGGGACTATTTGTGCACTTCTAGTAAGTGTTTGCTGGCTGCAAACATGACCTGAAGGTTTTTCAGGTTCGCCTGAAATGACAGTGAATTGGGCCCGCCGCAAACGCATGGTTAGCGAACATCTGATCCCGAACGCGCGTTTGTGAATCGTCCTGGCCGATGTTCGTCCATCACTACTCCTCATTGTTACCAGAAGTTCCATTTTTGTTTCATATGAAAGGAGAACACTGTGCCAAAAGACAAAATCTCTCTCCTGGAAATCACCTGCAAACATGACTTTGTTTAGTCAGTCTTCAAGTTTGAGCTTCTTACTTCCATGATGGCCTTTCCTGATGTGGCACTGTCTCAGATCTGTTAAAAAAAGGGGGTTCCTGGCACAGCAATTATAATGAATGTGGAACTGAATATCTGGTCAACATTTTCCAAAATGCTCTTTTCACTTCTTTATTCCTCAAGCTGTAAATGAAAGGATTTAATAAAGGAGCAATGATGACATATATTATAGAAACATATTTTACGCTGGATGAATCGCCTTTTTCTTGCCCCATGTATGTGGTCATACATGTCCCGTAAACAATAAAAACCACAATCAAGTGTGAAGCACATGTGGAAAATGTCTTTGATCTGCTATCTACTGAGCTGAGATTTAATATCGATATAATGATACAGATGTAAGAGAAAACTATGAAAACAAATGGTAAGAATAGAACAAATAAGCTCGCAATAAATATAGTTAATTCATAAAAGACAATGTCTCCACAAATCAACTCTAGAAGGACTACACTCTCACAAGCAAAATGATTGACCTGGTTTCCTCTACAGAATATAAAAGGTTTTCCTATGGTCGGGATTACGGATAAAATTATATTCTCTGACCACATAATGACTGTGATGTATTTACATGTCCTCCAGCTCATGATGACTGTGTAATGTAAGGGAAAGCATATGGCGATAAACCGGTCATACGCCATGACAGACAATAACACATACTCAGTACCCCCTAGAATCAAACCAAAGTACATTTGTGTCAGGCAGCCGGTCACCGAAATTCTTCTTTCTACAGAAAATACGTCAAACAGCATTTTTAGAACATAATTTGATGAGTAAAACATGTCAATAAAAGACAAATTACAGAGAAAATAATACATGGGTGTGTGCAACTGAGGGCTGAAGATAACAGTGCAAATCAGAAAACTGTTCCCTAAAATGGTCAATATATAAATAGGTAACAAACCAACGAACAGTAAAATTCTCGTCTTCAGGGTGTGAGGAAAACCAATTAAAAAAAGTTCATTGAACAAGGTTTGGTTTCCAAAATCGAATGTAAAATATATATCTTCAGTCTTGTAACCCTGCAACATACATAGAAGATAAAAATGAATACCATATATCACTCATAAAGCAATAAAAATAAAAAAACATTAAATCAAAAAGTGCAAAATTTGACATCAAACTCAAAATGGAAAAGAACAAGTTCAAGTTGTGACTCGTTCTGTTCACCTTTGCGGGAGTGTCGGAATTGTACAAACGAGTAAGTATGAAATATATACAGTGAGGAACAGAAGTATTTGAACACCCTGCAATTTTGCAAGTTCTCCCACTTAGAAATCATGAAGGGGTCAGAAATTCACATTGTAGGTGCATTCCCACTCTGAGAGACAGAATAAAAAAATCACATTGTATGATTTGTAAAGAATTTATTTGTCTTCCACTGCTGAACATAAGTATTTGAACACCTGAGACACAGCCAGAATTCTGGCTCTCAAAGACCTGTTACTGTGCCTTTAAAAAGTCCTCCTCTACTCTATTCATGAATCTAACTTAGTAGCACCGGTCTGAGCTCTTTAAAGACCCCTGTCCACCCCACAGTCAGTCAGACACCATCTACTACCATGGGCAAGACCAAAGAGCTGTAAAAAGACGTCATCATGGTTTCAAATCATGCATTGCACAGAAGGTTCCCCTGCTCAAGTCATTACATGTCTAGGCCCGTCTGAATTTTGCCAATGACCATCTGGATGATCCAGCGGTAGAATGGGAGAAAGTAATGTGGTCAGATGAGACGAAAGTAGAGCTTTTTGGTCTAAACTTCACTCGTCGTGTTTGGAGGGGAAAAAAAAAGATGAGTTGCATCCCAAGAATACCGTCCATACTGTGAAGCATGGGGTGGTAACATCATGCTTTGGGAGTGCCTTCTGCGAAGGAGACAGGACGATTGCACTCTATTAAGGAGAGGATGAATGGGGTCATTTATTGTAAGATTTAGAGCAACAGCCTCCTTCCCTCAGTCAGAGCATTGAAGATGTGTTGTGGCTGGGTCTTCCAACATGACAACTTCCTGAAACACACAGCCAGGATAACCAAGGAGTGGCTTTGTAATTAGCATATTAAGGTTCTGGAGTGGCCTAGCCAGTCTCCAGTCCTAAATCCAATAGAACATCTTTGGAGGGAGCTTAAAACTCCTTGTTGCTCAGCGACAGCCCCGAAACCTGTCAGATCTAGAGGAGATCTGTGTGGAGGAGTGGGCCAAAATTCCTGTTGCAGTGTGTGCAAACCTGGTCAAGAACTACAGGAAACATTTGTCCTCTGTAATTGCAAGCAAAGGCTTCTGTACCAAATATTAACACTGATTTTCTTAGGTGTTCAAATACTTTAAAAATCATACAATGTGATTTCCAGATTTTTTTATTTTATTCTGTCTCTCAGAGTGGGAATGCACCTACAATGTAAATTTCAGACCCCTCCATGATTTCTAAGTGGGAGAACTTGCAAAATTGCAGGGTGTTCAAATACTTCTGTTCCTCACTATATATACTGGGTTGTCTTTATGAAGAAGGAGACCAAAGGATACTACTGTGATGACCTGACTAAAGCATATCATAAATGGTGATGAGCGGGAGGTGCCATATTCAATTTTGAGATATTTTGTGAATATTCGATTGAATATTCCACTTATATTCGTCGAAAACGAATATTCAACATTATTCTATCTATGGCGAATAATATGCGATTTAATTATTCGCGTATTGCGATTTTCTTTAACTGTATAAGGCAACTTTCCTATTGGTTGGCTATGGCTATGGCTAATATGTGTATTTTACGAATATTTGCTATATTGCTATAACTTAGTATATTAGAATATTAGTAAAATGCACATATAGACTGTAATTTAGCTAATATAGTGCTATATATTTTTTTTTTATAGTCTAATTTTTTTTGCCTCTTCTGAACTTCAGTTTTGGAAAAAATGTACACTATAAAAAAGAAAATACTATAGCACTATATTAGCTAAAATACAGTCTATGTGTGTATTTTATGAATATTCGCTATATTGCTATAACTTAGTTTTTTTGAATATTATGAATATGACGAATATTCTAAAAAGTTATAGCAATATAGCGAATATTCGTAAAATACACATATAGACTGCAATTGAACTAATATAGTGCTATAGTATTTTTTTTTAGAGTGTAAATTTTTTCCCAAACTGAAGTTCAGAAGAGAGAAAAAAAAAAGACTATAAAAAAAGATTATAGCACTATATTAGCTAAATTACAGTCTATATGTGTATTTTAGGAATATTCGCTATATTGCTATAACTTTGTTTTTTAGAATATGACGAATAATCTAAAAAACAAAGCTATAGCAATATAGCGAATATATTCGTTATGTAGAATATTCGTCTTTTTTTTTCAATGTGTACTGTTATTCCACTTTGGCATACTGCTCCCGTCAAGTGTCCCCGACACCAAGGGAACGCCTGTGGGTTAGAATATACCATCGGATCAGAGTTTTCACAAACTCAGGGAAAACACAGATCCAATGGTATTTTCTAACCCACAGGCGTTCCCATGGTGACGGGGACGCTTGTGGGGGAGGAGTATGCGAACAACTGTACAGATAGGAAAAAATAATGCGAATATTCTAAATAACAAATATATTCACTATATTGCTATATATTCGTTTTTTAGAATATTCTTCATTTTTTTTCAATATGAAAACATGATTCCTTCCTGCTTAACCTTTTAGAGACCAGGCTCATGTTCCCCTTAAGGACCAGGCAATTTTTTTGCAAATCTGACCAGTGTCACTTTATGTGGTGATAACTTTAAAACTCTTTGACTTATCCAGGCCATTCTGAGATAGTTTTTTCGTCACATATTCTAATTCATGACACTGGTAAAATGGAGTAAAAAAAAAGTTTCAATTTCTCTACTTCTATAATACATAGCAATACCTACAAAAATAATTATTACTTTACATTCCCCATATGTCTACTTCATGTGTGGATCATTTTAGGAATGATATTTTTTTTTTTGGGGATGTTACAAGGCTTAGAAGTTTAGAAGCAAATCTTGAAATTTAAAAAAAAAAACACTTTTTAAGGACCAGTTCAGGTCTGAAGTCATTTTGTGAGGCTTACATAATAGAAACCACCCCAAAATGACCCCATTCAAAATACTACACCCCTCAAGATATTCAAAACTGATTTTACAAACGTTGTTAACCCGTTAGGTGTTCCACAAGAATTTATGAAAATTAAAGTTCAAATTTCAAAATTTTGCTTTTTGGGCAGATTTTCCATTTTAATAATTTTTTTTCCAGTTACAAATCAAGGGTTAACAGCCAAACAAAACTCAATATTTATGGCCCTGATTCAGTAGTTTACAGAAACACCCCATATGTGGTCGTAAACTGCTGTACGGGCACATGGCAGGGCACAGAAGGAAAGGAATGCCATAAGTTTTTTAGAAGGCAGATTTTGCTGGACTGGTTTTTTGCACCCTTTGAGTATAAACTCCAAAAAAGTGACCCCAATTTAGAAACTACACCCCTCAAGGTATTCAAAACTGATTTTACAAACTTTGTTAACCCTTTAGGTCTTCCACAAGAATTAATGGAAAATAGAGATACAATTTAAAAATTTCCCTTTTTTGGCAGATTTTCCATTTTATCATTTTTTTTCCAGTTACAAAGCAAGGGTTAACAGCCAAACAAAACTCAATATTTATGGCCCTGATTCTGTAGTTTACAGAAACACCCCATATGTGGAAGTAAACTGCAAGGCACATAAGGAAAGGAATGCCATACGGTTTTTGTTGAACTGGTTCTTTGACACCATGTCCCTTTTGAAGCCCCCCTGTAGCACCCCTAGAGTAGAAACTCCAAAAAAGTAACACCATTTTAGAAACTACGTGATAGCGTGGCAGTTTTGTTGGTACTAGTTAAGGGTACATATGATTTTTGGTTGCCCTATATTACACTTTTTGTGAGGCAAGGTAACAAGAAATAGCTGTTTTGGCACCGTTTTTTTTTATTTACAACATTCATCTGACAGGTTAGATCATGTGGAATTTTTATAGAGCAGGTTGTTACGGATGCGGCGATGCCTAATATGTATACTATTTAATTATTTTTTTTATGTAAGTTTTACACAATAATATCATTTTTGAAACAAAAACAAAATCATGATTTAGTATCTCCATAGTCTGAGAGCCATAGTTTTTTCAGTTTTTGAGCGATTATCTTAGGTAGGGTATGATTTTTTGCGGAGTTGTTGAGGAGAAAAGCCGGATAAAGCCAATCAAAGTAAAATCGGTGATAAAATAAATATCTCATTTGTCTTAGAAGCAAAAAATGTAAACTATGTCCCTCTACAACATAATTTTGTAGATTTTATTCATGATATAAAATCTTCTTGACACTGGTTCCCATTGTAGGGTGGAAAAAATTGTATTATGAAAAGAGTGACATAAGACATACCATCTCTTTGCCCAACATCTTCAGTGTCTCCTTTTTGCTATTAAGAATTTTGGCAATATTTATAAGAAGAAAACTAAACCCTTGGGATTAATCTCAATCTCTGTTTCCATTATAATATATTGATTTTTCATTTTAATTTCCTACTAGGAAATATTTTCTCCCTGCAGGATAGGAAAGTCTCAGAGACGGTGCCATAGTATTAACCTCCGCATGACCACCTCATGCTTTTTTTGCTTAACACCTTAAGGACCCGGCTCATTTTCACCTTAAGGACCGGGCCATTTTTTGCAAATCTGACCAGTGTCACTTTATGTGGTGATAACTTTAAAACGCTTTAACTTATCCAGGCCATTCGGAGATTGTTTTTTCGGCACATATTGTACTTCATGACACTGGTAAAATGAAGTAAAAAAATATTTTTTTTTATTTATAAAAAATGCCAAATTTACAAAAAAAAATTTAAAAAAATGCAAATTTCCAAGTTTCAATTTCTCTACTTCTATAATACATAGTAATACCTCCAAACATATTTGTTACTTTACATTCCCCATATGTCTCCTTCATGTTTGCATCATTTTGGGAATGATATTTTATATTTTGGGGATGTTACAAGGCTTAGAAGTTTGGAAGCAAATCTTGAAATTGTTCTGAACTTTTCAAAAACCCAATTTTTAGGGACCAGTTCAGGTCTGAAGTCACTTTGTGAGGCTTATATAATAGAAACCACCAAAAAATGACACCATTCTAGAAACTACACCCCTCAAGGTATTCAAAACTGATTTTACAAACTTTGTTAACCCTTTAGGTGTTCCACAAGAATTAATGGAAAATACAGATACAATTTCAAAATTTCACTTTTTGGGGATATTTTCCATTTTAATAATTGTTTTCCAGTTACAAAGCAAGGGTTAACAGCTAAACAAGACTCAATATTTATGGCTCTGATTCTGTAGTTTACAGAAACACCCCATATGTGGTCATAAACCACTGTACGGGCATATGGCAGGGGGCAGAAGGAAAGGAATGCCATACGTTTTTGAAAGGCAGATTTTGCTAGACAGTTTTTTTTTTACACAATGTCCCATTTGAAGCCCCCCTGATGCACCCCTAGAGTAGAAACTCCATAAAAGTGACTCCCTCTAAGAAACTACAACCCTCAAGGTATTCTAAACTAATTTTACAAAAGTCGTTAACCCTTTAGGTGTTCCACAAAAGTTATTGGCAAATAGAGATGACATTTCAGAATTTCAATTTTTAGTCAAATTTTCCATTTTACAATTTTTTTTCCAGTTACAAAGCAATGGTTAACAGCCAAACAAAACTCATTATTTATGGCCCTGATTCTGTAGTCTACAGAAACACCCCATATGTGGTTGTAAACCACTGTACGGGCACACGGTAGGACACAGAAAGAAAGGAATGCCATACGGTTTTGGAAAGGCAGATTTTGCTAGACAGTTTTTTTTGGACACCATGTCCCATTTGAAGCCCCCCTGATGCACCCCTAGAGTAGAAACTCAATAAAAGTGAATTCCATCTAAGAAACTACACCCATCAAGGTATTCAAAACTGATTTTACAAACGTTGTTAACCCTTTAGGTGTTCCACAACAGTTATTGGCAAATAAAGATGACATTTCAGAATTTCTATTTCACCATGTCCCATTTGAAGCCCCCCTGATGCACCCCTAGAGTAGAAACTCCAAAAAAGTTACCCCATTTTAGAAACTACTTGATAGGGTGGAAGTTTTGTTGGTACTAGTTTAGGGTACATATGATTTTTGGTTGCTCTATATTTTACTTTTTGTGAGGCAAGGTAACAAGAAATAGCTTTTTTGGCACCGTTCTTTTTTTGTTATTTACAACATTCATCTGACAGGTTAGATCATGTGGTATTTTTATAGAGCAGGTTGTCACGGACGCGGCGATACCTAATATGTATACCATTTTTTTATTTATGTAAGTTTTACACAATGATTTAATTTTTGAAACAAAAAAATATATGTTTTAGTGTCTCCATAGTCTAAGAGCCATAGTTTTCTTCAGTTTTTGGGCAATTATCTAAAGTAGGGTCTCGTTTTTTGTGGGATGAGATGACGGTTTTATTGGCGCTATTTTGGGGTGCATATGACTTTTTTATCGCTTGCTATTACACTTTTTGTGATATAAGGTGACAAAAAATTGTTTATTTAGCACAGTTTTTATTTTTTATTTTTTACGGTGTTCATCTAAAGGGTTAGATCATGTGATATTTTTATAGAGCCAGTCGATACGGACGCGGCGATACCTAATATATATATATTTTTTTATTTATGTAAGTTTTACACAATGATTTCATTTTTGAAGCAAAAAAAATCATGTTTTAGTGTTTCCATAGTCTAAGAGCCATAGTTTTTTCAGTTTTTGGGCGATTATCTTGGGTAGGGTATGATTTTTGCGGGATGAGATGACGTTTTGATTGGCGCTATTTTGGGGTGCATATGACTTTTTCATCGCTTGCTATTACACTTTTTGTGATATAAGGTGACAAAAAATTGTTTATTTAGCACAGTTTTTATTTTTTATTTTTTACGGTGTTCATCTAAAGGGTTAGCTCATGTGATATTATTATAGAGCTGGTCGATACGGACGCGGCGATACCTAATATGTATACTTTTATTTATTTATGTAAGTTTTACACAATAATATCATTTTTGAAATAAAAAAAAATCATGTTATAGTGTCCGCATAGTTTTTTTATTTTTTGGGCCATTGTCTCATCTAGGGGCTCATTTTCTGCGAAATGAGGTGACGGTTTGATTGGTATTATTTTGGCGTACATGTGACTCTTTTGATCACTTTTATTGCCTTTTTGGGGAAGTAAGGTGGACAAAATTTCAATTTCCTGATAGTTTTTATTTTTTTTATTTTTATGGCGTTCTCCGTGCGGGGAAAGTAACATGACCGTTTTATAGATCAGGTCGTTATGGACACGGCGATACCTAATATATGTAGTGTATTTTATTATTTTAATTTTTATTCAGTGATAAATGTGTTTTTATTATCTTTACTTTTTTTCACTTTTTTTTTACATTTTTTGGACCCAGACCCACTTGGTTCTTGAAGATCCAGTGGGTCTGATGTCTGTATAATACAGTACAGTACAGTATATATTGTACTGTACTGTATTTTACTTACACTGAACAGATCTATGGTTTTAGCATAGATCTGTTCAGCACCATGGACAGCAGGACGCCTGAGAAGGCGTCCTGTTGCCATGGGAACCTTCCCCGTCTGCCACAACTGAGCAGACGGGGAAGGGGAAGGAGGGGAGCTCCCTCCCTCTGTCCCCCCATCCATCTGGGGGCTTCAAAGTCACAGCAGCCCCCCGATGGCAGAGGGAGGGAGCTCCCTGACTTAACCCTTTTCATACCGCGGTCCATACGGACCGCGGTATGGAAAGGGTGAAACGGCTAAACGGCTGACATCGCAACGATGTCATCCGTTTATACCAGAGTGTCAGCAATGTGCTGACACTATGGTACCACTGACCACCCATGAATATTCAGCGGGAGGCGGGCGGGGATCGCGATGCCGCCTGCCGCACCGCCCGCCTCCCTCAACTGCGCCATCGCCCGCACCGCCCACAAACCGCCCCCCTGCACCCCGTCGACATAAATGCATTCAGGAGTGCAGGAAGGGTTAAAAAAAATTGACTTTGGACACTTTTTAAGTTTCTGATCCCTGCGGTCAGGGGCACAAGGGATCAGAAACTACATAAAGCGCTGCAAACCGCAGGTCTGAATTGACCTGCGGTTTGCAGCGATCGCCGATATGGGGGGGTCACAGGACCCCCCTCGGCATTGACCCTGGATGCCTGGCTGTGTGTAACAGCCATCACTCAGCGCTGTCACCATGTCTGCAGACATGGTGACAGTTTAATGCCAGGACGAGTATACTCATCCTGGCGCGCTAAGTACCGTTGCTCCAGGACGAGTATACTCGTCCAAGGTCCTGAAGGGGTTATTTTCCTCCTTTGTATAGAAAAAAGTTATGAAAATACAGAATAATTTATAATAAATATTTTAGGTGTGCAAAATGTAAACAAATGAGGAATATGACATTTATATCATTTTTTTTAGCTTTCTCCTATAATTTCAGGAAATATAAGTATCTGTGAAAAAAAAACTATTTTTTATTTCTGCCACTGAACAACCCCTTTAATTCTAGAAAGTTATGCCTAACACTAGAGATGAGTAAATTTCTCAAAAAATGAATTAGGACGGATAGCCAAATTTCACAAAAAGATTGGATTAGATCCAAATTTATTTGTGACAAATCACTTAAAAACAGCTATTTCCTGGCTGCTGAGAGCCTGCATAGTGATATAGAACACTGTGTATTGCAGAAACATGCATAGAGAATCCACTGTGCTAGTGAAACTGTACTGTGAGTCAGTATGACACATAGAAAACAGGCGTTACTCTTAGAATCACGTCACATTTCACTAATTTGGTCAGTTACGAGGACAAAACTAACCAAATAACTCAAGTGTGAATTCAGCCTTACAGCTCAATGTTAGCGTCAGGTTTAAAGAACCGTGCAGTGACCAATTTCCTACTATAGAGTGAAAGAGAGCACTCATTTTACACCGTCTCCAGCTGATTCCACATAGATTTCTACAGAACCTGTTCTGTTACACACTAAGACAAGTAGTGTCCCCCTGACAGAGTGGAGAGGGTGTGAGGAGAAAGTTTGTGTTGACATTAGGGATGAGCGAACCCGAACTGTATAGTTCAGGTTCGTACCGAATTTTGGGGTGTCCGTGACACGGACACGAACCCGAACATTTTCGTAAAAGTCTGCGTTCGGGTTCGGTGTTCGTCGCTTTCTTGGCGCTTTTTGAAAGGCTGCAAAGCAGCCAATCAACAAGCATCATACTACTTGCCCCAAGAGGCCGTCACAGCCATGCCTACTATTGGCATGGCTGTGATTGGCCAGTGTAGCATGTAACCCAGCCTCTATTTAAGCTGGAGTCACGTAGCGCCGCACGTCACTCTGCTCTGATCAGTGTAGGGAGAGGTTGCAGCTGCGACGTTAGGGCGAGATTAGGAAGTGATTAACTCCTCTAAAAGACTTAATTCAGTGATTGATCTACAGCTGTGGATCATTGAACTGCTGCTATTCAATTGCTCACTGTTTTTAGGCTGCGCAGAGCGTTTTTCAATCACTTTTTTCTGGGGTGATCGGCGGCCATTTTGTGTCTTGTGATGCGCCAGCACAAGCTGCCACCAAGTACATTTAACCATCAACAGTGTGGTTATTTTTTGGCAATATCCTACATCAGGGGCAAGCTGTCACTAAGTGCATTTAACCATCAATAGTGTGGTTATTTTTTGGCTATATCCCACATCAGGGGCTTGGCTGTGCTTGCTATTTTATTGAGGGGTGAAATACAATTGCCAAAATAGCAGTACCCTAAATCTGGTGTTTCAGCTGTGGCCAGCCAATTGTAATACTGTCTGCTGTCTGGCAAAGGATATATTTTTGTTCAGGGTTAAAATACAATTCCCAACTTAGCAATCTCCTAAATTAGTGGTT